>NC_042974.1:41484019-41799928 GCF_901001165.1 Salmo trutta | reverse complement strand
AGATAGTCGTCTTTTTTGAATAGTGTTGAAGTATGTAGGATTTCATTAGGTACTGTAACAGGATGTCAAAAGCCCTATTCAAGCATGTAGTCTGATCAGCCTTGTGATTACCTGTCACAGGATAATGACACCAGAGGAAATGAAGTTAAGGTCAGAATATGGCGTATCTGTAGACACAACTCTGTCACACCTTCATTTATTTGATCTCCACACCAAACGAGTAGTGGGGGAATAGCATGCTAATCTCATGCTTAAGTTCAAGGTCAAAATATGTGTAGAGAGAGAAAGTGCATAAAAGGGGAATTCCAGACAGTAGGTGAATATATCTAAGTGAGTGTCTGAGGAGTAGCTTGGGTTCCAGTTGGTTTGTACATGGCAAATCTTGTCGTTGACATTCCCAGAAAACTACGGCACAGACCATCTAAGTAGGTCTTTGATCATGAAAATCCTAATGTGTCTGTTCTTCCCTGAGCACTCTGACAGAGATGCTTATCTTGCTGTGCTGTGCTGAAATTGCACAGAATAATAGGCTTTACAGGACTGTATTTCCATCAGGAATGTTCCACTAGTACTAGAATATTCACTGGATACCTTAGGTGTGGCATCTAATAGGGAATCCTATCCACTTTGCAGGTGGTGTGATCCATTCATTATAAACGTCTGTAACATGCCAGTCATTACAGCCCAGGCTATAGATACTGTAATCACATACAGTATTGAGATGAAGGTTTTCTGAGAGTCTTGTTAGAATGACTGATCCTCTGTTTTCCTTTGCTCTGTCTAACTTGACAGCTCTATAATATCAGTGTAATTACAGTACTCCTTCCAACACTGTCTGGTGGCAGACACTTATTGTTCTATTATTCATTAAGTGATTTAAAATGTTCGAAGGAGGAATTGCGCTCATTATAGATTGACTGAGAATATGAATGTTTTAGATTATGCCCCTTATTGCAGAATTTCCATTGATAATCGGTTATATTTCCTGCTCCTCGTATAAAATAGGCTGTATCAAATCAAATCAAGCTTTATTTTTACAGCACATTTCAGACATGGAATGCAACTCAATGTGCTTCACAGAAATAAAAACGAATAAAAAAAAATGAAAATAAAAGCTGAAATATTTACTACACAACAAACATAAGATAATAAACAAAATACTGACAAAAACAATACAACAAAAAAAACACCCTAAGGAAAAGCAAGGCTTGTTTTAAAAAGGTGTGTTTTAATGTCTCTTTTAAATTATATATCCCCCCCCCCCCCCCCCCCCCAGGTTCTCTGGCAGGCTATTCCAGAGGCTGGGGCCATAATACTGTAACTAAAGGCTGCCTCTCCATGCGTCTTGGTCCTAGGCTTTGGGATAGTTAAAAGGCCAGTGCCAGAGGACCTAAGGGACCTCCTGGGTACATAACTTAAAAGCATGTCTGACATGTATTGGGATGCACAATCGTGGATTGATTTAAAAACCAATAGAAACTCACAGGCAGCCAGTGCAGAGACCTTAAAAGCGGTGTAATGTGTGCTCTCCGTCTGGTCTTGGTCAGTACCCGTGCTGCAGCATTCTTTATTATGTAGACATTAATACAGTGCTCAACGAATGACGCTCAATGAATACCTTTCCACTATGAGTTTGTCTAGCTATGTTTCTTGAGTCTTTTTGTCTCTTGACTGAGCTATCGCTGTAAGGCAAACATCTTCCTCAGGAGCAGAGGGATGTATTGAATCTTCTGAGTCAACACAAACAAAGCATCATTTCATTTTCTTCTGTTTATCTCCCCTCTGCCCTCCAAACCCTATTGAATCATTTAGAAATGGGGTTATTGCTTTTTACCGTGAAAACCAGCCTCTTGGCGGAGTCCCTTTCTGCTGTTTTTAGCCTGAGCTGATTTTGTGGCAGCTATGAATAGCCGGGGTGATATTGCTATCGTTTTAGTGGAGCAGATGGTGGTTGTCCCGAGGACACAGGCTTCCAGGAGAGGAACTCACACTAATTATGAGAGGGCAAGATTACAGGAGAGTCAGACTGACATCACGAGCAGGGTGGGGGGTCAGGGAAGGGTCAGGGGAAAGAAGGAGTGGTACGGTTGTAGAGTGGATGGGTAATGCATTAGCAGTGTAGGTTGGATGAGTGTTAAGGTGAATGCTAAGTAGACCTAGGTGCCTGTTAGAGGGGGGGGGGGGGGTGAGTGGTTGCAGTGAGATGTAGGGTTATTGTTTAGGTCATTAAGAGATTGTAGGTTATCACATAAGTGGAAATTGAAGAGTTTATACGCAAATTTTAACATTTGCATTCGTTCATCTGAAATGAATGCTCATTGGTCCCTTACTATGTATATAAATCATGGCTGTTCTCATACTTTTAAAACATTTGACTTTAAAATGTGTGTATTTTTGTTTTTAAAAGTGATATCCGACACTTGTTTCATACTAAAATGCACTATATCCAGGGCCATGTATTTAGAGAGTTGGGCTATTGATGATACATTTACATGACACTGCAGCATTCTATGGCTGTTCAATTGTAAGTTTCTCTAAATATTTTTTCCACACTTAGGAACGTAATCAGATCCTTATTTTATTCATTTAACCCCTGGCTTAGTCAGCCGGATGTGTTGATTGACAGCTGCCACTCTCAGCTGTTTGCGCTGTGTTAGGCTTTGTGTGCTTGTGTGTCGTGGACCTTTTGAATATGGATCCTTTTGACAGTTTATTGGAGCCTGTGATATCTGTTCCTGTTGGACTAAAGAGGAACAATTCTAAACAAGGAGAGATCCAGCGACACTCGGGTGAAGGAAAACAACCTAGGCTAATAACCTACCAGCTGCAAACATACAGCGGGCTGTGTCACTCCAACAATAGGAATAAATCCATCCTTGACCGGCAAATTAATTCTGACAGACTTTCAATATCCTTATTAGTCCTTAAATCATTCCCTAAAGTGTATATAGTCAAACTCAAAAAGCTCCCTTGATTTATCCTAACAAAAAACCTGTAACCCCCCCATAAAATTGTTCCAAAAATGGCTTAAATTACCAAAAAGAAAACATTTTATACACTGCTCACCCTCTGCATATGCTGCAATACATTGGCTATGTGATATTTGCACAATAATGTTGATCAAATTGAATATTTGTATAATTATTTATGTATTGATACTTTATCACATGTAACTGTTTAAAACCGAAATGGGATACTTTTTAAATTGGAGTTCTGTTGTTTGAAGTGGCAAAACATGATTATTTGTCTCTCTAAAATAAAATGATCTTGCAATATATTTCTAACAAAATGATGTCTGTTTTTTCACTAGCCCATGTCATGGTAAGATAAAAAAATAATAGCTCTATATCTCTTTCACAATATCATTTTTTTATTCATGTCAATTTACCAACATTTCTGAAAATGTTTAAATCTCGTTTTTGAATGAAAATCTTCACATTTTTGTATTTGTATTTCTCTGTTAGAACTGGTTGGATCTGTGGTGTGGTACAACCAAATAAAGATGCAAGTTGGAACCAAATAAGTTTCTTGAGAGCGATGCCATAGGGGAACCATTTTAGGGTGTCTGAAGAACCATAAATGGGATGGTTCTTTGAAGAACCATACAAAAATTCTAAACCGGAAAAGTTTAGGCCCTCCAGGACTGGAATTGAATAGCCCTGCTGTACGGTTTTAAGACTTATTTGCATATTTCCCAGGGTGCCTTTTGAGTGGATTTTAGAGTTACCAGTACTACCCATGACTGTGTTTGCTAGTGTCAGAGACATGGTTGTTGCATTCATTCATTTTTGGTCCTGTTGCCTTCAACAAGTGAGATCCTGAGAGAATATATTGTCATTACAATTACATTATTTAAGACAAAACAAAACATATTTCATAAGGTCTTCTTTTGATGTGGCCTAGTTTTACCCTAATACAGTGGCCTGAAACTCATAGTTTTCAGGCCTGCAAGTCACATTATGCTGCCTTGCAAAGTGATGTGTAGTCTCTTTTACACCACTGAGTGTTAATTTAACTCTCAAATCAACACTAGAAATGTTAGACTGAAAAATCAACACTAGTTAACACGGGCCCATTTGCTGTGTGCTATGAAAGGGACACATCTGCAGGTCTCATATGTTTCAAGAACCTTTTAGAATTCTGAAAAACCGGAGATGCCACATCAACCACTTGTCTATATTATTGCCTCTTTCCATAGTGTACAGAGCCTTCAGAAAGTATTCATACCCCTTGACCTATTCTACATTTTGTTGTGTTACTGCCTGAATTCAAAATTGATTAAATATACCTTTTCTTCTCGCCCATCTACACACAATACCTGGCTACCCCTAACCCGGTCAACTGCCCTGCACCCCCCACAGCAACTCGCCCAAGCCTCCCCCATTTCTCCTTCACCCAAATCCAAATAGCTGATGTTCTTAAAGAGCTTCAAAATCTGGACCCCTAAAAATCAGCCGGGATAGACAATATGGACCCTCTCTTTCTAAAATTAGCTGCCAAAATTGTTGCAACCCCTATTACTAGCCTGTTCAACCTCTCTTTCGTATCGTCTGAGATCCCCAAAGATTGGAAAGCTGCTGCGGTCATCCCCCTCTTCAAAGGGGGAGACACTCTAGACCCAAACTGCTACAGACCTATATCTATCCTACCCTGCCTTTCTAAGGTCTCCGAAAGCCAAGTTAACAAACAGATCACCGACCATTTCGAATCCCACCGTACCTTCTCCGCTATGCAATCTGGCTTCCGAGCTGGTTATGGGTGCACCTCAGCCACGCTCAAGGTCCTAAACGATATAACTGCCATCGATAAGAGACAATACTGTGCAGCCGTATTCATCGACCTGGCCAAGGCTTTCGACTCTGTCAATCACCACATTCTTATCGGCAGACTCAACAGCGTTGGTTTCTCAAATGACTGCATCGCCTGGTTCACCAACTACTTCTCTGATAGAGTTTAGTGTGTCAAATCGGAGGGCCTGTTGTCCGGACCTCTGGCAGTCTCTATGGGGGTGCCACAGGGTTCAATTCTCGGGCCGACTCTCTTCTCTGTATACATCAATGATGTCGCTCTTGCTGCTGGTGATTCTCTGATCCACCTCTACGCAGACGACACCATTCTGTATACTTCTGGCCCTTCTTTGGACACTGTGCTAACTAACCTCCAGATGAGCTTCAATGCCATACAACTCTCCTTCCGTGGCCTCCAACTGCTCTTAAAGGCAAGTAAAACTAAATGCATGCTCTTCAACCGATCACTGCCGTACCTGCCCGCCCGTCCAGCATCACTACTCTGGACGGTTCTGACCTAGAATATGTGGACAACTACAAATACCTAGGTGTCTGGTTAGACTGTAAACTCTCCGTCCAGACCCACATTAAGCATCTCCAATCCAAAATTAAATCTAGAATTGCCTATTTTGCAACAAAGCATCCTTCACTCATGCTGCCAAACATACCCTCGTAAAACTGACTATCCTACCTAGCCTCGACTTAGGCGATGTCATTTACAAAATAGCCTCCAACACCCTACTCAACAAATTGGATGCAGTCTATCACAGTGCCATCCGTTTTGTCACCAAAGCCCCATATACTACCCACCACTGCGACCTGTACGCTCTCGTTGGCTGGCCCTCGCTTCATACTCGTCGCCAAACCCACTGGCTCCAGGCCATCTACAAGTCTTTGCTAAGTAAAGCCCCACCTTATCTCAGTTCACTGGTCCCCATAGCAGCACCCACCAGCATCACATGCTCCAGCAGGTGTATTTCACTGGTCACCCCCAGGGCCAATTCCTCGTTTGGTCGTCTTTCCTTCCAGTTCTCTGCTGCCAATGACTGGAACTAACTGCAAAAATCGCTGAAGCTGGAGACTCTTATCTCCCTCACTAACCTCAAGCACCAGCTGTCAGAGCAGCTCACAGATCATTGCACAGATCATTGTGTAGCCCATCTGTAAATAGCCCATCCAACTACCTTACCTCCCTTACCTCATTTGCACACACTGTATATATACTTTTTTTCCTACTGCATTATTGACTGTATGTTTGTTTACTCCATGTGTAACTCTGTGTTGTTGTATGTGTCGAACTGCGTTGCTTTATCTTGGCCAGGTCGCAGTTGTAAATGAGAACTTGTTCTCAACTGGCCTACCTGATTAAATAAAGGTGAAATAAATAAAAATACCCCATAATGACAATGTGAGCACATTATTCAATTTTTTTCTCTCAAATATATTGAAAATAAAATACAGAAATATCTGATATACATAAGTATTTCCACCCATTTGCTATGACACTTCAAGTTGAGCTCAAGTGCATCCAATTTCCTTCGATCGTCCTTGAGATGTCACTACAATTTCATTAGAGTCCATCTGTGGCCAATTCAATTGTTTGGACAGACCTAACACACACACACACACACACACACACACACACAAACACACACACACACACACACACACCTCTCTCTCTCTTCTGGAAAGGACAGCATCTTTGTTTTTTCTTTTTGACTTGTGTAAATTTAAGGTCCCACAGTTGACAGTGCATGTCCAAGCAGAAACTATACCATGAAGTCCAAGGAACTGTCTGTAGGTCTCCTAGATAGAATTGTGATAAAGAATATATCTGGGGAAGGGTATAAAACAATTTGTAGAGTGTTTCCAAGAGCATAGTGGTCTCCATCATTGGGAAATTGAAAAAATATGTAACTGCCCAGACTCTGCCTAGAGCTGGCCATCTGACCAAACTGAGCAACCGGGCAAGAAGGACCTTGGTCAGGGAGGTGACCAAGAACCGAATGGCCACTCTGACAGAACTACAGAGTTCCTTGGCTGAGATGGGAGAACCTGCTAGAAGGACAACCGTCGACAACAGCACTTAACCAATCTGGGCTTTATGGGAGAGTGGCCAGATGGAAGCCACTCCTGAGAAAAAGGCACATGACAGCACGCCTGGAGTTTGCAAAAGGGAACATGAAAAACTCTGAGATCATATGGCAAAAGATTCTGTGGTCTGATGAGACAAAAATGTAACATTTTGGCCTGAATGCGAAGTGCTATGTCTGGAGAAAACCAGGCACAGCTCATTACCCGTCTTGCACCATCACTACCATAAAAGCATGGTAGTGGCAGCATCATGTTATGGGGATGCTTTTCAGCGGAAGGGATTGGGAGACTGGTAAGGATAGAGAGAACAATGAATGGAGCCAAATACATACACATCTTTGAGAACCTGCTTCAGAATGCAAACAACCTTAGACTTGGGGCGAAGATTTACGTTCCAACAGGACAATGACCCCAAGCATACAGCCAAAGCAATGCTGGAAAGTCCTCAAGTGGCCCAGCCAAAGACCAGATTTGAATCCCATTGAAAATCTGTGAAAAGACTAAGGTTTTGTTCACCGACACTCTCTCCCATCTAACTTAACAGAGCTTGAGAAAATCTGCAAGGAAGAAAATGACAAATGCAGATGTGCAAAACTGATATAGACATACCCAAGATGATTCAAAGCTGTAGTCACAGCCAAAGGTGCTTCTACAAAGTATTGAGATTTATGAGATATTTCTGAATTTCATTTTCAATACATTTGCACAAATTTCTAAAAACATGTTGTCACTTTGTCATTATGAGGTATTGTGTGTAGATAGGTGAAAAAAAATATGTAATCCATTTTGAATTCAGGGTGTAACACAATAAAATGTGGAATAAGTGAAGGGGTATGAATACCTTCTGAAGGCACTCTACCCTTCTTCAATTTATCACAATATTGTGTTCTTAACAGAAAGCAGTATGCTACATAAGGATATATTTTGTAGGACATTTTGTTGGTTGAGGATGGTTTGCTCATGTGTAGGTGAGGTTTGTTGTGTATGTCTGCTGATATTTCACCTCTAGTTAGACTTTCAGTCTTAATCTTGATTCCCGTGTCCTTGGCTGTCCAGTTGTCAAGGCAACCATGCTGTCAGCAGGTTGGTTGTTGTTAGTGAATTGTGTGTTAGATCAGACATATTGGCTCACATTAGCTCATACTGTTCACATATGGCGCCGGCGGGCAGTGGACATTTTTTGTTACACATTTATTGAAAATTAAATACAGAAATATGACATTTACGTACATTGATTGCATTACGAAAGTATTCAGACCCCTTGACTTTTTCCATTTTGTTACGTTACAGCCTTATTCTAAAATTGATTAAATATTTCTTTCCTCATCCATCTACACATAATACCCCATAACAACAAAGCAAAAACAGGTTTATAAAGTTTTCAGCAAATTTATAACAAAACAGCAACCCAGAAATACCTTATTTACATAAGTATTCAGACCCTTTGCTATGCAATTCGAAATTGAGCTCCTGTTTCCATTGATCATCCTTGAGATGTTTCTACAACTTGATTAGAGTAAGTTAAATTGATTGGACATGATTTGGAAAGGCACACACCTATCTATATAAGGTCCCACAGTTGACAGTGCATGTCAGAGCAGAAACCAAGCCATGAGGTTGAAGGAATTGTCCATAGAGCTCCGAGACAGGATTGTGTCGAGGCACAGATCTGGGGAAGGGTACCAAAAATGTCTACAGCATTGAAGGTCCCCAAGAACATAGTGGCTTCCATCATTCTTAAATTGAAGAACTTTCGAACCACCAAGACTCTTCCTAGAGCTGGCCGCCCAAACTGCGAAATCGGGGGAGAAGGGCCTTGGTCAGGGAGGTGACCAAGAACCTGATGGCCACTCCAACAAAGTTCCAGAGTTCCTCTGTGGAGATGGGAGAACCTTCCAGAAGGACAGCCATCTCTGCAGCGCTCCACCAATCAGGCCTTTATGGTAAAGTGGCCAGAGTGGCCACTCCTCAGTAAAAGGCACATGACAGCCCGCTTGGAGTTTGTCAAAAGGCACCTAAAAGACTTTCAGACCATGATAAACAAGATTCTATGTCTGATGAAACCAAGATCGAACTCTTTGGCATGAATGCCAAGCGTTACGTCTGGAGGAAACCTGGCTCCATCCATACGGTGAAGCATGGTGGTGGCAGCATCATGCTGTGGGAATATTTTTCAGCTGCAGGGACTTGGAGACTAGTCAGGATCAAGGGAAAGATTAATGGAGCAATGTACAGAGATATCCTTGATGAAAACCTGCTCCAGAGCATTCAGGACCTAAGACTTGGGCGAAGGTTCACATTCCAACAGGACAACGACCCTAAGCACACAGCCAAGACAAGGTAGGAGAGGCTTCAAGACAAGTCTCTGAATGTCCTTGAGTGGCCCAGTAAGAGCCCAGACTTGAACCCGATCAAACATCTCTGGAGAGACCTGAAAATAGCTGTGCAGCGACACTCCCCATCTAACCTGAGAGAGCTTGAGAGGATCTGCAGAGAATAATTGGAGAAACTCTTCATATACAGGTGTGCCAAGCTCGTAGTGTCATACCCAAGAAGACTTGAGGCTGTAATCGCTGCCAAAGGTGCTTCAACAAAGTACTGAGGGAAGGGTCTGAATACTTATGTAAATTCGATATTTTTTTATTTTTATTTTTAATACATTTGTTAAAATTTCTAAAAACCTATTTTTGCTTTGTCGTTATGGGGTATTGTGTTTAGATTAATGAGGGGGGAAAAAACGATTTAATCAATTTTAGAGTAAGGCTGTAACGTAACAAAATGTGGAAAAAGTCAAGGGGTCTGAATACTTTCCGAATGCACTGTAACCATTTACACCCCTTTCTGGGTACGTTTCTCGGAGCTTTCCACACCTGGATTTTGCAAGATTTTCCCACTATTAATTTCAAAGTTCTTCAATCTCTGTTACATGGGTTGTTGATCATTGGTAGACAACCATTTTAAGGTCTTGCCGTAGATTTTCAAGTAGATTTAAGTCAAAACTGTAACTCTGCATCTCAGGAACATTCACTGTCTTCTTGGTTTGCAACTCCAGTGTAGATTTGGCCTTGTGTTTTAGGTTACGGTCCTGCTGAAAGGTAAATTCTTCTCCCAGTGTCTGGTGGAAAGCCAACTGAAGCAGGTTTTCCTCTAGAATTTTGCCTTTGCTTAGCCACCACAATGACAAAACATAACACTTTGTATTCAGGACAAAAAGTTAATTGCTTTGCCTCATTTTTTTAAATATCACTTTATTGTGGCAGCAGTGATGCCTGGCTCTGATTTCCTTCCCCTGGGGAATTCCCTATGCCACTCTGCAGAGGAGAGGAGTGTCACATTACTGTTTGTTTGTGTGACGGGAGTCCGATACTGCAGTCCGGTCCCACTGGGACTGACTCTGTGTCCTTCACTAGCATTTTGTCTATGAATAATGCATTAGTACAATAAATGATCTCATCAATTATATAATTTGTATGCATAATGATTTTACATCTGTTATTTTATGGAGTGAAAAAAAGACAAGTTGGTTTCCCTTTAAAATACATATTTTTCTTTCTGGCTCATGTTGTTTATGTAATCTAACCACTGGTAAAGGCATAGTGTACATACTTATCAAAGAATGTATTGAAAACCGCACAGTACTGTATGCATAACATTAAATAACCCCAACACATTCATCATGATTGTAGCTGTCAATAAATCAGAAGGTTCATCCATCAGTGACAGTACAGTCACAGTACAGTGAGTTCCTCTCAGGCTGGCTGGGCTGCCATCACACACTGCATGAATGGAGCATCTTCTGATGCATCTCTTCACGTGCAGTCCCTCTGCTCCTGCTCCTGACCCTGGCAACCCAACAGCCCATTGAAACACATGAGCCAGCAAATCTGCCCTCACGTCGTAGTCTCTCCATCAGCTAGCTTTGCACTTCTGCTCATCCCCATGTGCTATGTTAGGGCCAGCTGGGATGTTGACTGTCTGGGAATGCATGCTTCCATACTGTGTGGGAAACCTCCCAACAGTCAGCTGAGCAGAGCTGAGCTATCTCTCTCATTAGGTCTTTCTCTCACTCAAATTGCATGAGGGTTTCTCCATTTCTCCCCCTACCTCCATTCCTTTTCTCACAGGCTTTATTTATCCCTTCTTCCTCCCTCTCTTCTTCCTCATTCTCTTCTTCCTCATTCTCTCCTCTGCCGAGTCTCAGCTCCAGGCAGAGCTCCAAGCCCAGATTTACAGCCATGAGCTTCATGCAGAAAGAGGCTTTGAGATGAAAGAGTCTGAGACAGTCAGACTGAGCACAGAGAGAGAGAAAGATATTCATGGACTGAGAAAGCGTTGAAAGAGAAAGCAAGACATGCAAATGTGCTTTGCAGTGTGTACTACCATGTCTGCTTTGTAGTGTGTACTACCATGTCTGCTTTGTAGTGTGTACTACCATGTCTGCTTTGTAGTGTCAGGCTATTTCTCTTGATAGAAATTTTAATTTTACACCCATTTTTACGATTGGACTATTTTCAATGCCAAGGCTCGGTTTGATAGGCTACCGCTTGTCCTCTGTACGGTGTCCATGGTCAAGGTCACATAGGACTCACCTTGTTGAGCGGAACTGAGCACGGTATTCTCCCCAGTCCATTGGTGGTGTGATGATCCCTGACCCTGTGTGGCTGATGCTACTAACACACTAATGTCTGACGCTCGGGCAGGCCCCAGTAATGATGCCATTAACCTCATGTATTTATAGAACACCGGGGCACCTTTCATAAAGGAGCACAATGACCTGTGGGTACTCTTCAGCAGGACTCTTCCCACCCTAGAGAGAGAAAGAGAGATAAAGAGATAGGGGTGGCAGAGAGAGAAAGGGGGAAAGAGAGAGGGGAGATAGAGAGATAATGAGGAAAATGTGGAGAGAGGGAAGGAGAGAGAGAAAGATGGAGAAAGGGAACGAGGGAGGCAGGTTGGCGCCTGGAGCTAACAATGACCCACTGTGACGTCTGTAACCTATGACTTTCAGATTGTAGAACATAAGGCTGAAAATGGTTATTGACAAAGTATCTAACACTGTGTATACTGACATGATTATTAATGTCAACAATGAGTCAAGCACATGGTTTAACCAGAAAGAGCAACAGGTTATATACATATTTAATCCACATTTCTTGCGTTGGTATTTCCTGTTATGTCTCCTCTCCTGTTTCTCCAGCCTTGCCCTTCATCCTGAGAGGTCTCTGGTGGCAACAGGTCAGGTGGGGAAGGAGCCCTACATCTGTGTGTGGGACACCTTCAGTGTACAGACCATCTCTATCCTTAAGGACGGACACTCCCATGGGGTGGCCTGCCTGGCTTTCAGCGCAGATGGACAGGTGAGACACACACCCGCACACACCACCTCATGCCCGCAAGCATGCACACAAGCAGACGTGTACACACACACACACACAGCCAAGCACACACCACTTCACACACACACTTCACCTCACGCATACAGGCACACATGCACACCTCTCATCCACCTTTTCTCTGAGTGGATGGGTTCCTGTACTATCCCACTGTTACCAAGGCAAATCTGTTTGAAGATCGGAGTCTGACTAAAAAACAACAATGCTCTGACACACAGCAATGTGAATGCGCCATCATTTGCGAGATTGAAGGGTCATAATTCATAGATTTCTCCCAATTATATCATATGTAAATGTGCCTTATATCTCACATAGCCTATAGCCATGGGAATGGTATTGTGGTGGTGGGTTGCTGAGAAGTGAAGCCTGCTGGGTAACTGTGCAGGCTGGGGATGATATACGGCTCTGCCATGAATCATGATGGCCCATGTTTACTGGGGTGAATGCTGGGACAGCACCAGTCTCCTATGACCTTTAACTTGATGTATGGGGCTCCATGAGAGTCTCCTACAGCAGCAGCAGCCTGTTGACGTCCCCCATACAAGACCAGTAGGCTACACCGAGGAAAGAGGGAAGGGGAAAGGGAGGGGATGGAGGGAGGGAGGGAGGGAAGGAAGGAAGGATTGCTGCTGTTGTCGTTGCCTTCATTGTGATTTTGGAGTTGACAAATGCAATGTCACGTCAGAGGAGGCTGCGGCTGGTGAAGAATGTATATGGCATGGAGAGGGAGGGGGAGAAAGAGGAAGGGTGGGTGAGGAGAGCCAGGGCTAATGCTACCAGGGCTAATGCAACAAGTCTTATCACCTCCTGCCACTGGCCACCAGTCTAGATTACTGCTACACTGTAATGGAGACCAACCAGGGAGGGGCAGTAAACAAGGTTTACCTCAGACCCTTAGTCAATCATAAAGACATTTAGGCCTTATCATTTTATTAGCTCCATTCTGAAATGCATTAGATGGCTGTTTTCTTGGAAACCCCTGTGGCCAGAGCGGGTAAACAACTCTGGGTGATGTCATATAACACAGATGGATGTCTTGTTTGGTTGGGATTTAAATGGGTTTGTAGATGAATCGTTGTGGCAAACCACAAATATGACAAAACATGTTTTCCTGAAGAAAAGAGAATGTATTCTCTCTATGACTGAAATGTATTGATTAATGGACACACTCATTACCGTTTCATTGTAAAGTCAACAGCACATTAGGTCAACTAACATTTGGCATTCATCTCCTCTCTTTTGTACTCAGTAGAATGGCCATACTCATTTTATATTGGAGCATCAAATCTGAAATATCCCTATATTTTGGTCTAATTTATTTTCTATCTAATGTCTCATTGTCATCCCAATATTCACCCGGAGACAGTTGTCCAAATGTTCCTAAAGACCTAGCTCCTTTGTCTAAGTCATAAAATGGGTAATTAACAATTAACTCGCTGAATGGTAATTGACGCCAGACTAATTGGAAACAATTTGCATTCCTTTCCTTTCTACAGCCAGTGTGATGAAATACAGAAGGCTTTTTAAATAGTGCTGTTTAAGGTCTTACTGTATTATCTGCACTGCCTGTGAACTGCGTCTCTGCAGCTGTCACATAGAACAATTCTGTCATATGTCCCGTCATAGAAATGAATTGATTAGGAAAATATGACTATTTGCCTCCATTTACAGTACATTAATTAAGATTTATTCATCCTCCTCCATTGAATAGAAACAGTCTCTCTCCTTTATTTTCAGATTAATGAATAGTTTCCCCTTTTTCTAATTTTCAGCGGCTGGCTTCTGTGGGGCTGGATGCCAAAAATACAGTGTCTGTTTGGGACTGGAAGAAAGGAAAGGTTCTGGCCACTGCGACAGGACATTCAGACAGGGTAGGCTTTTGTGTGTGCCGTGCGCATGTTGGCATTTGCGTGTGTGTGTGTTGTGTATTGATTCAGTTGTAGTGAGTACACATGTGAGTACACAGTGTGTGAAGGAGAGGAAATGTATGTGTGTTAATGGCTTGGCTCTCTTTCAGATCTTTGATATATCCTGGGATCCCTTTCAGCAGAACCGGCTGGTGAGCTGTGGGGTAAAGCACATAAAGGTGAGCTACACAATAACAACACAGTATGCTCCGTGCTGTCCAGTCACTCCATACATTACCTTTGAGCCAAGTTCAAAAATAACATATGAGGAGCTATCAATGTTGAGATGGGTTACCCTGACCCAGTGCAGCCGGCATCAGTCTATTCAAGGTATTTAACATGTAATAGGTTTACGGTTGTTGTTAAAAGCTGCTTTTAGAACAACCTCATAAACAATATGACATGTTGTCAGTGGAGGAGTAAATAGGCGCTATCAGATATTCTAGCAGTAGAATGAGAAAGTGGTGTTAGGGGGACTGGGGCATATTGTTTTCAATGGGTACGCGTGAAGAGCAGTTGGAGGACGCCAGTTTCTATTCAGTCAAAAGCAGTAATCTGTTCTGTCATTCCCCTCCGGAAGGGCTGTCTCCTACTGTACACACATGCACACAAACACACACACACACACACACACACACACACAAGAAGAGCCCTCAGTTTACAATAAATATGTAAATACATACAGTGAGGGAAAAATTTATTTGATCCGCTGCTGATTTTGTACGTTTGCCCACTGACAAAGAAATGATCAGTTTATAATTTTAATGGTAGGTTTATTTGAACAGTGAGAGACAGAATAACAACAAAAAATCCAGAAAAACGCATGTCAAAAATGTTATAAAATGATTTGTATTCTAATGAGGGAAATAAGTATTTGACCCCTCTGCAAAACATGACTTAGTACTTGGTGGCAAAACCCTTGTTGGCAATCACAGAGGTCAGACGTTTCTTGTAGTTGGCCACCAGGTTTGCACACGTCTCAGGAGGGATTTTGTCCCACTCCTTTTTGCAGACCTTCTCCAAGTCATTAAGGTTTCGAGGCTGATGTTTGGCAACTCGAACCTTCAGCTCCCTCCACAGATTTTCTGTGGGATTAAGGTCTGGAGACTGGCTAGGCCACTCCAGGACCTTAATGTGCTTCTTCTTGAGCCACTCCTTTGTTGCCTTGGCCGTGTGTTTTGGGTCATTGTCATGCTGGAATACCCATCCACGACCCATTTTCAATGCCCTGGCTGAGGGAAGGAGAACCTACAATCTTGTCCCTGACATCCTTGGAGAGCTCTTTGGTCTTGGCCAAGGTGGAGAGTTTGGAATCTGATTGATTGATTGCTTCTGTAGACAGGTGTCTTTTATACAGGTAACAAACTGAGATTAGGAGCACTCCATTTAAGAGTGTGCTCCTTATCTCAGCTCGTTACCTGTATAAAAGACACCTGGGAGCCAGAAATCTTTCTGATTGAGAGGGGGTCAAATACTTATTTCCCTCATTAAAATGCAAATCAATTTATAACATTTTTGCCATGCATTTTTCTGGATTTCTTTGTTGTTATTCTGTCTCTCACTGTTCAAATAAACATACCATTAAAATTATAGACTGATCATTTCTTTGTCAGTGGGCAAACGTACAAAATCAGCAGGGGATCAAATACTTTTTTCCCTCACTGTATGCCTCACCAACAGTAGCAATGGACAATCGGTTTTCTTGTTGTTTTGTTTGTATATATATCAATATATTTATGTATATCCAGTTATGGTATGAGAAATATATAGTTCAGCCTATTGTGCCTTTTGGCCATAAAACAGCTTTCATGGACAGGGAATCTTCTTAACTGACCGCTGTGAGCTTTATTAGAAATAAGCCCCATGATATCTACCCTGAGGTGATCAGGCTGGCAAATGAACAGTCGTGATTTAGAGCAACGGTTCTCCAAACGCACTGTGACAGCAGCTGATCTCTGAGCTCATGTTCTCTCTCTCTACCCTCTATCCTTTCCTGTCATTATCCACCTTATGTTCTTTTTTCTTTCCTCTCTCTACCTCTCCTCCCATTGCCTTTTTTATCCACCTTTCTCTTCACCTCTCTAATTATCTTGCTTCGCCTTTCCTTCCCCTACCTATGCCTACTTGTACATCTCTCTCATTTCCTGTCTCATCTCTCCTTCTTCTTTCACTCGCTTCCCCCTCTCCATGTCTCTAGTTCTGGGCTCTCTGTGGCAATGCGTTGACGCCCAAACGGGGGATATTCGGGAAGACGGGGGATCTACAGACCATTTTGTGTGTGGCATCGGCTAAAGATGATGTAACATACTCTGGGGCGTTGAATGGGGATATCTACGTGTGGAAAGGACTGAACCTTTTACGTACGGTGCAAGCTGCTCATGGAGTGAGTGAAATACGTCACTCTAATTCTCAAGACCCATTGATTGTGCACTTCCAGACATCCAAACACCCGCTCCAGCTAAACCCCATCCCTCTCATGCCTATAATCACTTACACCCCTACACTGAAGCAACTCAATTCCCCTTCCCTCCCTCTGCATCCCAACCCTGAAACCTTCTTTGTAAATCTCTAAGGCCTTTAAAAGCATTGAAAATAATGATTTTGCCCCCTTTTTGTGTCTCCAATACAGAAATAGACTTTTGACCCACATTCCTATTGAAATCATATTCCTTCCAAGTACCTTTTTCTATGCACAGAACAGTTTGATAATCCCCCTGCCTATGACTAAAGTTGACTGCACTGTGTGTAGGCTGGGATCTTCAGCATGTATGCCTGTGAGGAGGGCTTCGCCACGGGGGGACGTGACGGTTGTGTCAGGCTTTGGGATCTGGACTTCAAGCCTATCACCAAGATCGACCTTCGGGAGGCTGAGCAGGGGTATAAAGGTAGGCCTCAGGAACCTGGTTTAACTACCAGCTCTTGGTGATAATATATAATGTTTCTAATTAAAAAGCCAATTGCATAAGCTAATGATGCTAAAGTTAGTGCAAGACTTATATCCCCAAGTCACACTTCTGATCATCCCAAACAACGAGGCTTTAAAGTCAATGGCCTCATGAAAAGTTGCAATTTGTTTGGGGTATTTCTTTCTGGTATTCACCTCTTTGTTTGCATGCTTGTCAAAATGTGGTTATGCAGTTTGTAACCCCGACTGCATACAGATGAAATGTGATATGTCCGTGTTGGTTCTCTCTACCTGTGATGTATGATCATACAGTAACATATCACAATATTATTTTGGACGATATTATACTGAACAAAAATATAAACACAACATGTAAAGTGTTTCATGAGTTGAAATAAAAGAACCCAGAAATGTTCCAAACGCACAAATAGTTTATTTCTCTCAAATGTTGTGCACAAATTTGTTTCCATCCCTGTTAGTGAGCATTTCCCCTTTGCCAAGATAATCCATCCACCTGATAGGTGTGGCATATCAAGACGCTGATTAAACAGCAGGATCATTACACAGGTGCCACTTGTGCTGGAGACAATAAAAGGCCACTCTAAAATGTGCTGTTTTGTCACACAACACAATGCAACAGATGTCTCAAGTTTTGAGCGAGCGTGCAATTGCATGCTGACTGCAGGAATGTCCACTAGAGACGTTGCCAGAAAATTGAATGTTCATTTCTCCACCATAAGCCACCCCCCAACGTCATTTTAGAGAATTTGGCAGTACGTCCAACCAGCCTCACAACCGCAAAACCATGTGTAACCACGCCAGCCCAGGACCTCCACATCAGCCATCTTCATCTGCGGGATGGTCTGAGAGCAGTCACTCAGAAATCTGATGAAACTGTGGGTTTACACAACCAAATACTTTCTGCACAAACTATCAGAAACCATCTAAGGGAAGCTCATCTGCGTGCCTCATCGTCCTCACCAGGGTCTTGACCTGACTGCAGTTTGGCATCGTAACTGACGTCAGTGGGCAAATACACACCTTCAATGGCCACTGGCACGCTGGAGAAGTGTGCTCTTCACGGATGAATCCCAGTTTCAACTGTACCAGGCAGATGGCAGGCAGCGTGTATGGCGTTGTGTGGGTGAGCGGTTTACTGTTGTCATAGTTCTGGGGTTATGGTATGGGCAGGTATAAGCTACGGCCAACGAACACAATTATAGAATCGAAAGAATCGCAATACATATCGTATCGGCAGCTATGTATCGTGATAATATCGTATCGTGAGGTCCCTGGCAATTCCCAGGCCTATTCTGTATTCGATACTTTAATTGATACAGACAGGAGCAGGTGTGAAGGTAGCATGGGGCTAAATGGCTGGTGAGTGTTAGCCCTCTCATCAATTAAACATCACAGTCAAAGCTGTGTGCATTTGCAGGCAGGCCCTTCACAGGCTCGTGGGGGACGTCAGAGTAACACGGGGCCACAGGCTGATCAAACCATGTCATAGTCTGCATGTTTGTGCTTGTCCCTGGGGTATCATGGGTAATTAGGGTAGCTGGGTGATTGAGAGACAGAGGATGAGAGGCGCGTCCTTATGAGGAGATCCATCTAAGCACACAGGGTTGTGTGTGCACTGTGCTGTCTATGGATTTAAGGGTCAGAGTCCAAGCTTCTGTTGTAGAGGTGTGTGAGTAGGTCGATCCAGACACTGATGTATTTGTACAGGGGTTAACATACTGTAACCAGGGATAATGTGTAGGTCACTTCAGTCAGTGTGTGTGCTGCCTAATAGAGGCCGATGTGTGTTTAGCTCATTGAGAGCCCTGCCATGATGATTTATTAGCCTGTCCCTGTGGATGTATCATTGACATCTATTGACTGTGAACAGATACAGAGGACAGAGAAAGACCGACAGAGAGAGAGACCGCTAAGATCAAATATGCCACTCATCCATTTCCATTCATCTGAGCCAGAGCAGGCCATGTTAGTCCAATCAGACAGAGAAACAAAATATGGTTATATTCTAGGGGCCTGAGAGAGTTTGACTGTGAGGTATGGATAAAACAGAATAGAGAAGTTAAGATAACAAACAAAAAAATCTAAACCTTTGACAGATGACATTTAGTAAACTTTTCATAGCATTATCATGTGGATTCCTTTTGCTCTATGCCTCCTGCTAAATTGAGGAAACCATCAGTGGCACTCATGTATTATCAATGAGGGTCTTCTCTCTTCTCTTCCTCTGCTCCTCTGTTCTCCTCTCATCCTCTGTTCTGAACGGTGGCTGCCTGGCTGTCTGTGGTTAAAGCAGAGAAAAGCTCTGTGTCCCCAGCCAGCCCCAGGGGTGAGGAATAATAATATCTGAAAGCCCCACAGACACCGGGTACACCCTGGGATTAGACAATGGCATTGCTGGGTGTTTGTTGGCCGGTCAAAGTATTGTAACCAGTGGCAATTTTAACATGGAAATGTTGGTGGGGCAAAAAACATTTTTTTAAAGCCACTACACAACACAACACTAAACAATGCACTACTCTCTGTTCATCATATATGTATAGTCACTTTAACCATTTATACATGATCATACTACCTCAATCAGCCTGACTAACCAGTGTCTGTATGTAGCCTCGCTACTTTTATAGCCTCGCTACTGTATATAGCCTGTCTTTTTACTGTTATTTTATTTCTTTACCTACCTATTGTTCACCTTATACCTTTTTTGCACTATTGGTTAGAGCCTGTAAGTAAGCATTTCACTGTAAGGAATACCTGTTGTATTCATCGCACGTGACTAATAAACTTTGATTTGATTTGATTAATTTCACTATATCGGTGCCCACAAACTGTTAGAGCCTATATAAAACTGTCCCAACAGCAGAGCCCCAACAGCAGTCCCAACACCTTACCACTGCTACACCTGGCTATCAGTGGAGCCTTGTCTGGCAGCGAAACATTCAGCCTCATTTACTGCCTTTTAAAAAAACATTTCTGATATGGCTGACTTGCTTAAACAAAATGTGGTTTCTACTGACAATTGAGATTAAAAAATTATGGCAGAAGGGAACGACGAGCAGATAAGTGGCAATACGTAATTTCGATTAAGACATTAATGAGCGTGCTAGGACAGACGTAGTCAATACAATAATTTGGTATTTGGATCCCCATTAGCTGTTGCAAAAGCAGCAGCTACTCTTCCTGGGGTCCACACAAAACATGAAACATAATACAGAATGAGTAATACAGAACATCAATAGACAAGAACAGCTCAAGGGCAGAACTACATAAAAAAAATTAAAAGGCACATGTAGCCTACATATCAATGCATACACACAAACTATCTAGGTCAAATGCCACGAGGTGTTGCTTTATCTGTTTTTTAAACCCGGTTTGCTGTTAATTTGAGCAATATGAGATAGAAGGAAGTTCCATGCAATTAGGGCTCTATATAATACTGTGCTCTTTCTTGAATTTGTTCTGGATTTGGGGACTGTGAAAAGACCCCTGGTGGCATGTCTGGTGGGATAAGTGTGTGTGTCAGAGCTGTGTGTAAGTTGTCTATGCAAACAATTTGGGATTTTCGACACATTGATGTTTCTTATAAAAAGAAGAAGGGATGCAGTCAGTCTCTCCTCAACTCTTAGCGAAGAGAGACTGGCATGCATAGTATTTATATGAACCCTCTGATTACAATTAAGAGCAAAATGTGCCGCTCTATTTGTTCAGCACTTTGAAATGTACAGCGACAGAATTCAGAACAATGTCCGTTCTTACAGTATTATCTCTGTACATCAAGTCAGAACCGTAGGATAAATAAAGGGGGCATATAAGCAGACAATGATGATTACAATATTCAATGATTACATTTCTCTAAAACAGGCTATAGGCTACATGTGCACCACCAAGTCAGAACAGCAGGCGAAATTAAGAGGGGAAAGGGACCAAATTATTAGGGTGAGGCACATGGGCTACTAACAGCTTACGACACAACATACACGTAGTATTACTTTCTTAGCTACAATATACATATCTCCCTGCCATATTGCATCATTTATGCAGCAGCATACAAGACATTTTTGGACTCACCTTGTTGTGCTCACTTGAACAGGAAAGTGGCGCGGGGGTCCTTCGTGGGCAAATTTTGTCATCAAAATCTGGCATTCTCTGGATTTATGGTGCTTTCAATACAACTGGGAACTCAGGAAAAAAACAAGGTTGAATCATGATGAAGTCAGTGATCTTCAGGTCAGAGCTCTAGAAAGAGGCCCGAGTTCCCGACTTGCAATTCCGAGTTGGATGAACGTTCAAAACATATTTTCAGAGTTCCCAGTTGTCTTGAACTCACTGAAGTCAGATTTCTAATTTCTGAGTTTCCAGTTGTTTTGAGCATGGCAGAAGTCATGCTGGATTGACAGCATGGCCAATGTTGAATGTTTTTAAGCTTTTTCAGACTTGGGACCACACACCTACTCCACTGAATAGCAGACCAGTGATTGCTTTGCGATGCTTGCAGTTAGCAACTGATTCCTTCTAAATTACTCACTGTTGAATTTGCGATTTCCAAGTTGTTGTGGAGTGTTTATGGCCAATGAGCACCGATAGATTTCTCTTCATTATTTCTCTTCATATAACAAGGATTAAAAAGCATTTGCCAGTAGATTGTCTACTTGATTCATGATGACTTTTGAAAGTATGATGTTGATTTGAACAGTCCAATCAAAGCTGCTGTAGATATAACATGATTTGACATCATTTTATCTGTGGCAAATGACCTTGAGACTTCTTGGATGGGCACTTCTAATGTAACTCTATGGTAGCACCTAAGGGGCTTCAATTTTCGAGCTCTACCCTTAGATTTGCCGGGGACATAGTGTCCCCATGAGTGACAGAACACTGAGCCAATCACGGCGCAACTAGAGAACATTACCCAATCACGGCGCAACTAGAGAACATTACCAACCGCTATGCTCCGTATTTTCCGCTGGCTGCCCCACCACCACAGAAAGCACTGAGCTAGGCTGAAACACCTGCATTTTGGAGCTGCCTTACTCATGAAAGCAAAAAAGACCAAGTTTGTACGCAGCTTTATTAACTCTATTATTATTATTTATTTATTTACATTGTTTGCAAAGTGATATGTGACCCGTATTAATGTCAAAATAACATACAAAACAGGCAACCCATCTTTTCCAAACACAAGTCAATCAAATGTCTTTATAATGCCCTTTTTACAGTGCTACACAGAAACCTAGCCTAAACCCCAAACAGCAAGCAATGCAAATGTACCTGCACGGTGGCTAGGAAAAACTCCCTAGAAAGGCAGGAACCTAGTAAGAAACCTAGAGAGGAACCAGGCTCTGAGGTGTGGCCAGTCCTCTTCTGGCTGTGCCGGGTAGAAATTCTAAGAGTACATGGCCATTTAAGGCCAGATTGTTCTTCAAGATGTTCAAACGTTCATAGATGACCAGCAGGGTCAGTACCTCAGGAGTAAATGTCTGTTGGCTTTTCATAGCCGAGCATTCAGAGGTCAAGACAGCAGATGCGGTAAAGACAGAGAGAAAGTCAAAAACAGCAGGTCCGGGACACGGAAGCACGTCCGGTGAACAGGTCAGGGTTCCCTAGCCGCAGTCTGAACAGTTGAAACTGGAGCAGCAGCACAACCAGGTGGACTGGGGACAGACAGGAGTCATCAGGCCAGGTAGTCCTGAGGCATGATCCTAGGGCTCAGGTCCTCCGGGAGGGAGAAAGGGAGAGAGAGAGAATTACATTCACACAGGACACCTGATAAGACAGGAGAATGACACCAGATGTAACAGACTGACCCTAGCCCTCCGGCACAGACTATTGCAGCATAGAAACTGAGACAGGGGTGGGTCGGGGGGACACTGTGGCCCCATCCGACGATACCCCCGGACAGGGCAAACCAGGCAGGATATAACTCCACCCACTTTGCCAAAGCACAGCCCCCTCACCACTAGAGGGATATCAACAGACCACCAACTTACTACCCGGAGACAAGGCTGAGTATATCCCACGAAGATCTCCTCCACCGGATAGGCAGATCATTCCATAAAAATTTAGCTCTATAGGAGAAAGCCTAGATATTAGCTTAGATATTCTAGGGACAATAAGAAGGCCTGCGTCTTGTGACCGTTGTGTACGTGTAGGTATGTACAGCAGGACTAAATCTGAGAAATTAGTAGACATGCCAAAAACCTTCGTAACAGCTTGTGGCTCTAGATTAGAAAGTGCTCCCAATGATTTTTGTATCCTCCATATTAAGGGATTTCCTACTTCTGTTCTTGAATGTTTTGAGCCCCAGTGAAGGTTTGATTCCTAACTATGGATCAGTTTTAGTGAGAGGAAATCTGAGATAAGAATCCACATTAATTACTTTTTAGAAATGGTTATTCCCCCAGGGTGTCAAAGCTGAAGTGTATTGTGCAGCCAATTAACTCTAGTTCATGTTACTCCAGTTGCCAGGGATTCTGTCCAGATGTAGGATCTTAATTTGATCACTTTTGTAGTATATTTGAGTTTTAAAAAGGCTTCTAAAATTTGTAATTACCATTTTGAAATTTCAGACTTGATTTGCCCAAACAAAACATTTATCAACCCCTACAAAAATGTACATTAATTATAATTCACATAATAATTCACATTTCCTGTTGCTACAGGATTATTTTCCTGCTGTAGCAAACTGGCTAAAATTAAGATCCTTCATCTGTATATTGGCAGTAGCTGGTTTCTGGTTGCCATGTATTTTTATATTTTTCATATCGTGTGATGTTAGTGAGGTGTTGTTTTAGGAAGAGCCTGAGGATTTGTAGCTGTGCTTTTCCTGACTGAGTTAGAGACTATTTAGTATTAATGAGGGGCATTGGGTGATGTCTTGCATTGGGTGATGTCATGCTGATGTCTTGTTGCTTGAAATGCCTTCACTGTAGCAGCTCAATCTGTTCCTCCCTCTAGAGTTGTCTACTTCATTTCTCTCTCCTGAAATGAAAGTCTACCTGTATTAGTCACACATCACTCTGTGAAAAACTTTCCACCTGAAAGTTGTCTGAACGTAATAGTTTCTATCTCTGGATTGAAGTGTAATACACAAGGAAATGGATTAGATCAAATCAAATCAAATTTATTTATATAGCCCTTCGTATATCAGCTGAAATCTCAAAGTGCTGTACAGAAACCCAGCCTAAAACCCCAAACCGCAAGCAATGCATGTGAAAGAGGCACGGTGGCTAGGAAAAACTCCCTAGGAAAAACTCCCTAGAAAGGCCAAAAACCTAGGAAGAAACCTAGAGAGGAACCAGGCTATGAGGGGTGGCCAGTCCTCTTCTGGCTGTGCCGGGTGGATATTATAACAGAACATGGTCAAGATGTTAAAATGTTCATAAATGACCAGCATGGTCAAATAATAATAATCATTGTAGTTGTCGAGGGTGCAACAAGCACGTCCGGTGAACAGGTCAGGGTTCCGTGGCCGCAGGCAGAACAGTTGAAACTGGAGCAGCAGCATGGCCAGGTGGACTGGGGACAGCAAGGAGTCATCATGCCAGGAAGTCCCGAGGCATGGTCCTAGGGCTCAGGTCCTCCGAGAGAAAGAAAGAAAGAGAGAAAGAGAGAATTAGAGAGAGCATATTTAAATTCACACAGGACACCGGATAAGACAAGAGAATACTCCAGATGAAACAGACTGACCCTAGCCCCCCGGCACATAAACTACTGCAGCATAAATACTGGAGGCTGAGACAGGAGGGATCAGAAGACACTGTGGCCCCATCCGATGATACCCCCGGACAGGGCCAAACAGGCAGGATATAACCCCACCCACTTTGCCAAAGCACAGCCCCCACACCACTAGAGGGATGTCTACAACCACCAACTTACCGTCCGAAGACAAGGCCGAGTATAGCCCACAAAATCTCCGCCATGGCACAACCCAAGGGGGGGCGCCAACCCAGACAGGAAGACCACGTCAGTGACTCAACCCACTCAAGTGACGCACCCCTCCCATGGACGGCATGGAAGAACACCAGTAAGTCAGTGACTCAGCCCCTGTAATAGGGTTAGAGGCAGAGAATCCCAGTGGAAAGAGGGGAACCGGCAAGGCAGAGACAGCAAGGGCGGTTCGTTGCTCCAGCCTTTCCGTTCACCTTCACACCCCTGGGCCAGACTACACTTAATCATAGGACCTACTGAAGAGATAAGTCTTCAGTAAAGACTTAAAGGTTGAGACTGAGTCTGCGTCTCTCACATGGGTAGGCAGACCATTCCATAAAAATGGAGCTCTATAGGAGAAAGCCCTACCTCCAGCCGTTTGCTTAGAAATTCTAGGGACAATTAGGAGGCCTGCGTCTTGTGACCGTAGCGTACGTGTAGGTATGTACGGCAGGACCAAATCGGAAAGATAGGTAGGAGCAAGTCCATGTAATGCTTTGTAGGTTAGCAGTAAAACCTTGAAATCAGCCCTTGCCTTAACAGGAAGCCAGTGTAGGGAGGCTAGCACTGGAGTAATATGATCAAATTTTTGGGTTCTAGTCAGGATTCTAGCAGCCGTATTTAGCACTAACTGAAGTTTGTTTAGTGCTTTATCCGGGTAGCCGGAAAGTAGAGCATTGCAGTAGTCCAGCCTAGAAGTAACAAAAGCATGGATTAATTTTTCTGCATCATTTTTGGACAGAAAGTTTCTGATTTTTGCAATGTTACGTAGATGGAAAAAAGCTGTCCTTGAAACAGTCTTGATATGTTCTTCAAAAGAGAGATCAGGGTCCAGAGTAACACCGAGGTCCTTCACAGATTTATTTGAGACGACTGTACAACCATCCAGATTAATTGTCAGATTGAACAGAAGATCTCTTTGTTTCTTGGGACCTAGAACAAGCATCTCTGTTTTGTCCGAGTTTAAAAGTAGAAAGTTTGCAGCCATCCACTTCCTTATGTCTGAAACACAGGCTTCTAGCGAGGGCAATTTTGGAGCTTCACCATGTTTCATTGAAATGTACAGCTGTGTGTCGTCCGCATAGCAGTGAAATTTAACATTATGTTTTCGAATGACATCCCCAAGAGGTAAAATATATAGTGAAAACAATAGTGGTCCTAAAACGGAACCTTGAGGAACACCGAAATTTACAATTGATTTGTCAGAGGACAAACCATTCACAGAGACAAACTGATATCTTTCCGACAGATAAGATCTAAACCAGGCCAGAAGGTGATGCTACCCTTCATCACCTGCTGAAGAACGGCTGTGATTGTATTCAATCTCCTTCTTTTGTTATACATGACAGAGCATTCATTATTTACGGTGTCTTTCTCATCCGCTGTCTCTCTCTATCCCTCTTTCTTTTTTCTCTCCCTCCATCCCTCCCCCTCCCTCCTCCCTCTCTTTCTCTCTAAGGGCTGTCTATTCGTAGTGTGTGTTGGAGGGCAGACCGTATCCTGGCGGGGACGCAGGACAGTGAGATCTTTGAGGTGATGGTTCGGGACAGAGACAAGCCTCTGCTCATCATGCAGGGTCACTGTGAGGGAGAGCTCTGGGCTCTGGACGTCCACCCCAAGAAACCGCTTGCTGTGACCGGCAGTGATGACCGATCTGTACGGTCAGTCTTAACTCCAGCTGTAATTTAGCTCGTACATCAGCTCCCTCAGAAGCGTCTTTACACTAGCATCTTTATAGACCCAGTAGTTATCATCAGAGCTTTCTTCCCTAATTTATCCTTTCTCAGTTTACCCAGGCCACCATCCCTGTTCATTCTATTTTAATGTACCACTTCATCCAGACTTTTCATCTTAATTACATAAACTCAGTGAACCCTGACCAGCAGTACTACTCGTCCTGCTTGGTTCACTGGTTCTCCTCTCCTTCAGACAGCCCTTAGTTTGTCAGACCCTGTTCTACACATTTCTAACCGGGACAGTTCTAGCCCAGAGTTCAGCGCTAGCTATAGAAAGGTCACAGTGCCAGCCTGTGCAGGGGACATATACTTGATAATGAAGCCACACAACCCCGTTCTACCAGGAGTAACAGAGTTCTCTGTGGGCCTGGTAACACTTTATTTTAACGGTCCCTAATAAACCATTCATTAATCATATCGCCCACATTTATAAACCATCTATTAATCATAAGTAAAGTATTTTTGCAGTCCCTAATCTAAAGTGAGCGCTATCTAACCCTAACCCTTAACATAACCTAACCCAACCATAACCGTTATGCAATCTTTTTGTAAATGCTTTATAAATGGTTTATTACGGACTGTTAAAATATAGTGTAACCCTTAATTCAAGCCCTCACCCTGCAGCAGTAACTAGCTCATTAAAACATCTGTCTTAGTCACTTAGCTGCTACTGATATCTTCTTCACTTAATACTTTCTAATGGGTGTGGCTACAGAAGCCATGTTCATAGCTAAAACTGTGCTGATTGGTTATGACTGTGTGTGTGTTTGTGCGTGCGTGCGTGCGTGTGTGTGTGGTGTTCTCAGGTTGTGGAGCCTGGCGGACCATGCCCTGATAGCTCGCTGTAACATGGAGGAGGCAGTCCGCAGTGTGGCCTTCAGCAACGATGGCTCTCAGCTCGCTCTGGGCATGAAGGACGGCTCCTTCACCGTGCTCCGAGTCAGGTACTGCTAAAATGTACCTTCACTGCCTACCTTTAGTCCCTAGAGTCAGTTAAACTGACACCCACTCACTCACACACTTGTAGCTCACAGTTACAGAAAACATCCACAAACAAACACTTTTAGGTCCTAGTGTCAGGTACAACAAACTCCCACCTTCCACATCACTGCCTACCTTTAGTCCCTAGAGGCAAGTGCAGTACAGCATGCACTGTCTGCACATTTGGTTCCCAAATACAGGCACCACTTACCACACCTGTAGTCCCTAGACTAATCTTTAGTACAACAAGCACTCCTTTCACAATCTGCTTTAGAGCTCAGTGTTCAGTACAGACTCTCCTATCGGGTATAAGACCTTCACCTCCCCCCTTTACTGCTAAAAGTTCACGCATCTCGTATTGCCCACCTTAAAGGTTACTACAAGCTTCACTCCGTTGATCTAGTGCGTGGGTGCGCGTGGGTGGAGTGGGATTTTTGGAGCAGCGGACACCTTTTGGTAACATAATTTCCTCACCAGTCCCACTCCCATTCACAAGGGGGTGATAGGTGATAGCATATTATTTACATATTTAACTTTTTTTATTCTGTGATAGCAAGGAAAAGTAATCTTCCCTTGCTAGTAGTAGCTAGCTGGCAGCCTGGCTAGCAGGCTTTAACCTGTCTAAAACATAGCAAGCTAGCTAGCTTTTTTAGCTTCCCACATCTGCATGTGAAATAATCTGATTTATAATTTAAAAAAATATATATACACTACCGTTCAAAAGTTTTAGAACACCTACTCATTCAAGGGTTTTTCTTAATTTTGTTACTATTTTCTACATTGTAGAATAAATGTGAAGACATCAAAACTATGAAATAACACATATGGAATCATGTAGTAACCAAAAAAGTGTTAAACAAATCAAAATATATTTTATATTTCAGATTCTTCAAAGTTGCCATCTTTTGCCTCGATGACAGCTTTGCACACTCTTTGCGTTCTCTCCAACAGTCTTGAAGGGAGTTCCCACATATGCTGAGCACTTGCTTTTCCTTCACTCTGCGGTCCGAAACATCCCAAACCATCTCGATTTGGTTGAGGTTGGGGGATTGTGGATGCCAGGTCATCTGATGCAGCACTCCATCACGCTCCTTCTTGGTAAAATAGCCCTTACACAGCCTGGAGGTGTGTTGGGTCATTGTCCTGTTTAAAAACAAATGATAGTCCCACTAAGCCCAAACCAGATGGAATGGCGTATCGCTACAGAATGCTATGGTAGCCATGCTGGTTAAGTGTGCCTTGAATTCTAAGTAAATCACAGACAATGTCACCAGCAAAGCACCCCCACACCATAACACCTCCTCCTCCATGCTTTATGGTGGGAAATACACATGCGGAGATCATCCATTCACCCTCACAAAGACACGGCGGTTGGAACCAAAAATCTCAAATTTGGACTCCAGACCAAAGGACAAATTTCCACCGGTCTAATGTCCATTGCTCATGTTTCTTGGCCCAAGCAAGTCTCTTCTTCTTATTGGTGTCCTTTAGTAGTGATTTCTTTGCAGCAATTGGACCATGAAGGCCTGATTCACACAGTCTCCTCTAAACAGTTGATGTTGAGATGTCTCTGTTACTTGAACTCTGTGAAGCATTTATTTAGGCTGCAATTTCTGAGGCTGGTAACTCTTAATGAACTTATGCTCTGCAGCAGAAGCTAACTCTTGAGCTTTCATTACTCTGGTCCTCATGAGAACCCGTTTCATTATAGCACTTGATGGTTTTTGCAACTGCACTTGAAGAAACTTTCAAAGTTCTTGACATTTTCCATGTTGACTGAGCTTCAAGTCTTAAAGTAATGATCGTTTCTCTTTGCTTATTTGAGCTGTTCTTGCCATAATATGGACTGGGTCTTTTACGAAATAGGGCTGTCTTTTGTATACCCCCCTACCTTGTCACAACACAACTGATTGACCCAAACACATTAAGAAGGAAATAAATTCCACAAATTAAATTTTAAAAAGGCACACCTGTTAACCTCTTGCATCTAGACGTTCCGCTAGCGGCACCCCGTTCCGCCAGCGGAACCCCTAGCCAACAGCCAATGGGATCGCATGGCGCGAAATACAAAAACAACTAAAATACCACAATTCAATTTTCTCAAACATACGACTATTTTACACCATTTGAAAGATAAACCTCTCCTGAATCCAGCCACGTTGTCCCATTTCAAAAGGCTTTACAGAGAAAGCAAAACATTAGATTATGTTAGGATACAACCACAGCAAATAACAACAACACAGCCATTTTCTTAGCAAGGACAGCCATTTTCAAAGCAAGGTTAGCCGTCCAAAAGCACAAAACCAGCAAAGATTTTGCACTAACCTTTGACGATCTTCATCAGATGACACTCTTAGGACATTATGTTAGACAATACATGCATTTTTTGTTCCATCAAGTTCATATTTATATAAAAAAAAACATTTTACATTGTCGCGTGACGTTCAGAAAATGTATTCACCCCAAAATTTCCGGTGAATTTACAAAACTACTCATCATAAACGTTGACAAAATACATAACAATTATTTTAAGAATTATAGATACAGTACTCTTTTATGCACCAGCTGTGTCAGATTTCAAAATAACTTTACATAGAAAGCACATTGTTCTATATTCTGAGTACTGAGCACCATGCTATTCCGTTAGCCGTCCTGCCACGGCTTCCCCAAAACGCTGAAATATGTTAAAAATATTATCTTACCTTTGCTGATCTTCGGCTGAATGCACTCGGAAGGTCTCCCACTTCCACAAGAAATTTTAATTTGTTCGATAAAGTCCATAATTTATGTCGAAATAAATCCGTTTTGATGGCGCGTCCAGATCCCCATTCCAAAATGCATCTATCCACCGTCGACGAAAAGTTATAAAGTTCCCTCAGCGTTTGTAGAAACATGTCAAACCATGTTCACAATCAATCTTTAGGGTGTTATAATCGTAGAATTGTGATAAAATTCCAACCGGACAATAGCAACACCCTGTCGTTCTCCACTAACATCAAGACGGTGACCCGATCCTGTAGGTTCATGCTCTACAACATTCGCAGAGTACGACCCTGCCTCACACAGGAAGCGACGCAGGTCCTAATCCAGGCACTTGTCATCTCCCGTCTGGATTACTGCAACTCGCTGTTGGCTGGGCTCCCTGCCTGTGCCATTAAACCCCTACAACTCATCCAGAACGCCGCAGCCCGTCTGGTGTTCAACCTTCCCAAGTTCTCTCAAGTCACCCCGCTCCTCCGCTCTCTCCACTGGCTTCCAGTTGAAGCTCGCATCCGCTACAAGACCATGGTGCTTGTGTAACCCTCTCACCAGGCTCGAATATGACTCTCACAATATTAACTTATGCAGAGTATCTCAGCAGCATGGGATGTTAGGTCAGAAGGACATCTCCAATAAGAATTCCTATTGTAAACTATCTAGGGTTATGACAATAGGGTATTAACTTCAGAATAAATGATTATAGGTTTTTGTTATTGAATCAGGATAGACCATCCCATGCATTAAATTAAATTGAGACAATCAATGACTCCACCAACTCAATATACATAACGTTCCATATGTGTATTAGAACATTGTCAAACACAAATACATTTTCAGACACAACAAAAGAAATAGAAAATAATAAACCCCAATGAGTCCAAATTATTTCAAGTTCGCTTAAATAAACCGTTGGCGCGTGTTGGAGCTCAAAAAATGATGACACCCAAAAATATCTTGAAGCACCTCACGTGGTGGTTACTCACTGCTTGGTAGATATTCCCTCAGCGAAGTATGGCAATTCCATGCAGGTTTCCTCACAAAGTCCAAGGCAAGCACAGCTACCCATGCAGACAGTACTCCTTAGCCGTAACCGATATCCCATGGGAACACGAACTCGTTAAGCTTCCCAAGCAATTATCTCCCAGTGTCACACGATGCTAGGCTAACCTCAATGCTGACAAATACCTCCACGACGAGACGGTAGCTTCAGTCTTTACTGAGTTTTAACAAAATTATAACAACTCTTTTATAAAATAAAACATGTATTTCCCTTCATATCCTAGTAGGTATGGGTTTTGTTCTAGTTCTGTCGTCTTCTTTTATAATTAATTTACCAACCGTCCTAAGGTAAAAACGTCCATCCTTTTTCATCAACGTCTTTTTTTTTCTTTTTTTCCCAGGCCTCCCGTTAACCAGGTCAACTCCCATTGGCCACAACTTAACGAGCGACCTTATTGGTCAAAACTTACAATTCAAAGTAAAACAAACTATTCACTTATACATTAAATAAATATTTCTTCAAAAGCATAATGCATTAACAACATTACAGGTTAGGAGTAATTCAATTATCTTTTAAATATATAACCAATTAATTATAACAAATAAACTCAATACCTGGTTCAAACAAGGGTATTACACTTGCCTACGGAGCTGTGAGGGGAACGGCACCTCCATACCTTCAGGCTCTGATCAGGCCCTACACCCAAACAAGGGCACTGCGTTCATCCACCTCTGGCCTGCTGGCCCCCCTACCTCTGAGGAAGCATGGTTCCCGCTCAGCCCAGTCCAAACTGTTCGCTGCTCTAGCACCCCAATGGTGGAACAAGCTCCCTCACGACGCCAGGACAGCGGAGTCAATCACCACCTTCCGGAGACACCTGAAACCCCACCTCTTTAAGGAATACCTGTAAAGTGGTTGTTCCACTGGATATCATAAGGTGAATGCACCAATTTGTAAGTCGCTCTGGATAAGAGCGTCTGCTAAATGACTTAAATGTAAAAATGTAAATGTAAATAGCAGATTCATTACAAAAGAAAAAGAAAACTGGCTAATCCTTCATGAGTGCGCGCAAGGTAAGGCAATGACCTCAGCCAGAACACTTACTCTTCCGGGTATTATTCAATCAAATTGCATTGTAGAAGCCTCAAACGAGGTTCTAATGACTGTTGACATCTAGTGGAAGCCTTAGGAAGTGCAATATGACATCACAGACACTGTAGTTTAGATAGAAAATCCTTTGAAATGACTACAGCCATCTGAGGTCAAACTTCCTGTTCGGATTTTTCTCAGGTTTTTGCCTGCCATATGAGTTCTGTTATACTCACAGACATCATTCAAAAAGTTTTAGAAACTTCAGAGTGTTTTCTATCCAAATCTAATCTAATAATATGCATGTTCTAGGTCCTGGGCCCGAGTAGTAGGCCGTTTAATTTGGGTATGTTTTTCATCCGGCCGTGATAATACTGCCCCCTATAGTGAAGAGGTTAATTGAAATGCATTCCAGGTGACTACCGCATGAAGCTGGTTGAGAGAATGCCAAGAGCATGCAAAGATGTCATTAAGGCAAAGGGTGGCTACTTTGAAGAATCTGAAATATAAAATATATTTTGATTTGTTTAACACTTTTTTTGGTTACTACATGATTCCATGTGTTATTTCATAGTTTTGATGTCTTCACTATTATTCTGCAATGTATGAGTAGGTGTTCTAAAACTTTTGACCGGTGGTGTATATTCTTATACTTGCTGGTGTAACCTAAAACAGTATCCCAGTTTGATATGCTGCTGTTGTATTCATTATGATATCAGCTAAAAATAGAACATCATGTTTTGGTCATGGAGAAAACGCACATGGCTAGCTAGTTGGCTACAGCATTTTCTACTATTTCACAATAGCATGGAATCACTTTTTATCACCTATAAACATAATACCCTTTTGGGTGGATTTGTGTTGTTTGGTTTACTGTTTGAACAGTCGCTGAGAATTTTTACATTTGGTTATCAATACAAAATAGGCTACTTTGATGAATAGCCTATATAGCCTATAGATCAGATCAAGGAACCAAGCGACTATATTTCCCCCCAGGGCTGCGGAAGGAATGATACGGGGCATCTCAATTTTCAGGTAATACAAAAGTTTGTTGAGTCCCGGAGCGTATTACAAGGAGCTGCCCATTTTGTGACAAAAAATGACATTGCAACACTAGCGTGTGAATTTACCTTAAGTGCTTTTTTCCCCAGTGGAAGCTCACGGAGTGGTCGAATGGCCATTTAGGAAAATAATTTAATTTAGGAAAATTAAGGAACATTTTTACTTTGGTTAGTTAGCTTTCATAAGTACTTGCATTATAGCAAAGCTGGCAAAAGTATTTCCAGCATCAAACTCTTCAGATACATCTCGTAAAGAAGGGCCATAAAGTTATGCAACCTAGCCTACAGTGCCGCCATGGGCCAAAACCTCTGGTTTTAACAGCCTTCAAATGAGATGCTGAATTCATCACTTAAAGCCTGACTGAAGGCCCCAGTTTAATTTACTCCCCAGCAGATTCAGTTGGTATGCTGGCACTTTCCATTAGGTTACAGTAAATTGGTCCGCAGTGCTGTTAATCAATACGTTTTGAAGTGGCTAATCCTCACGCTGCACTTTGAAGTGAACAGTGCTCCTGATTTGCATTTAGTCTATGGGAAAAGAACGGGCTTTACAGCATTAGGAGCAGCTTTTTATGATTGGATGAATTTATGTTGCCTGGGGCTGTGTTGTGTTGTGCTGTAGGATTCTGACTGAGAGCTGGTGCGTTTAAAAGGGTTTGACTTGTTACTTTGACTTTTTATCTGCCTCATCGTTGGATATAGCTGTTTGAGACACACTGCACTGTATACATTGATATTCCCCATAGGTTATTCCCTATGATTACTGTTCACCATATCTAATCGTTAGGCATTTGTCAGGATAAGGGACAAACATCACTGGCACTATGATTCACAATTACAGCACATTATAAGAATCCGAAGCCACACTGTCTATACGTCCTGTGATTACATACTTCCTTCCCCCTTTTGTGATCGTACCAACATTAACATTACCAGAGAGCAATTTAGACGGAAAAGCATAATTATGTCCCCATCTAAAATGACTCATGAAAAATTAGTTAATCAAGTCTGGGCCGGCAGAATTGTTTTTGGGTGGGCGCAGCAGGTGTGATAAGACTGTGGTGGTTCATTGTAATGCGTCCTCCTCAGAGAGAGACAGCAGGAAGATGAGTTTAGTGGCGAGGCTCCCTCTCAGTGTTTCAGCTGGCCTCAGAGTCATTATGACAATGAATGGGCCCAGTCCATCTGCTGCTGCTCACTGTTGGTTAGATAGATGAGCTAGCCAGCCAGCCTCCTGCCTAGAGCCAAGGGATTCACTCTTCCTTTCTCTCTCTCCCCCCTCCATCTCTCTTCCCTCCCTCCCTCCCTCCCTCCCTCCCTCCCTCCCTCCCTCCCTCCCCCCTCCTCTCTCCCTTCCAGGGACATGACGGAGGTGGTGCACATTAAAGACAGGAAGGAGGTGATCCATGAGATGAAGTTCTCTCCGGATGGGAGCTACCTGGCCGTGGGCTCCAATGACGGCCTGGTGGATGTATACGCTGTGGCGCAGCGCTACAAGAAAGTGGGCGAGTGCAACAAGTCCTCCAGCTTCATCACCCACCTGGACTGGTCCATCGACAGCAAGTTCCTCCAGAGCAACGACGGTGCGGGAGAACGCCTCTTCTACAGGATGCCAAGTGAGTGAATCACCGCCACCAGCCGCCACCACGTTTTGGCAACGTTGTGACAATGTTGTGTTTCGGCAGCTTGGCTTTGCTTTTGACAGATTCTGCTGTCACTTTGAGAGTGACTCACTTTGCAGAAAAGCAACGCTTCATAATGACTTAAAATTGTCCCCGTGTCTCTCTGAACTAGGCCATGATAACCATGGTATAACTCCTATTATCTCAGCTTACTGGGAACACTATCCGTGATTGAATCTGATGTAGCTGTTTCTTGTTTCCTTGTTGGGAGAAGGCATGTAAACAGATCACACAGCAATCAGCTTGACAGTAAACAGTAATTAGGCCCATGAATCGAAGGTGGATCACAGCTAGCTTAGCGCCACGCCAAACAAGCCCTTGTTACACACACACCAGCAGCAGCAATCATCACATCACAATCCGGCTTTAACATCGATGTGGTTATGCAGTGGTTTCTTCTTATTTGTCTCTTCTGCCTGTCACGCAGGCAAGGCTCTTCCCAGGCAAGGCTGCTTTCTAGGTGGCACTGTCTAAAACTCTAGACAGCTGCACAAGCCTTCCAGTCACTACATAACCACTGTCTACACACACACACACACACACACACACACACACACACACACACACACGCACACGCACAAACACACACACCTCTCTCTCTCAAACTACACTATGTTTTTGGAGAGCTGTGTGAAAAGCCCTGTCAGAGTGAGTGACTCAGCGTTGCTCCAGGGTGTTTAGTGTCAGCAGACAGACTGTCTAGACTGACAGTCAGGAGGACAACAGGTGATGCTGCAGAGAAGACAGAGGGGAAAAATAGTTTGGTTGCTACATTTTCCAATTATTTATTAGGGAACATATTTGACATCAATGGGTACTTTCTTACATTTACCTCAAACATATTACCTCAATATGTTTGTTTATTTGTGTTTCCTGCTTCACTTATCTGTCTTTTTAACATTGCATTATTTTGCAATTATAAAAGCCAAGGGAATATTCTCTTAGAAAGTCAATTAATTACGATAATAGAATGACGTCAATCGAGTGTTGAAGCATGGTAGATTTTCTAATTTCACTTGTCCCATAGGGATTCTAGATAGCTCCCTCTTCCCTGGGGGGTTAGACTAACAAACCAGGCGCATGCACACGCACTGACACACACACACACACACACACACACACACACACACACACACATACACAAATATTCATGCTGAGGACCCTAATTAAAAAAGGAGCTCCACAAGTGATGCAAGCTTCGGACAGAAAAGGGCTCCCGGCTCTAGGCTTTGTTTACGTTGCTATTTGGTTTATTTCTTGCACCAATTAAACCCCTCATTAACACAGGAACAGGGTGTTTGTGTGTTAACACCTTCAGTCTCATGTTTATGTAATCTTTACCTACTTGTTGAGTAAACTTATTGCCTTTTAGTTCTAGCTAAGAACCTTAGCAGCTAGGTTAGTAGAGTTGTAACATAGTCAACATTATTTAAAGGTGCTATTATTTACGCACAACAAGCTGGTTTTACAAGATACATGCATTCTGCCCATGTTTGTCTTCCATCCTGTTTTTCTCCCCTGAAGTTGGGAAGTACCTGACCACCAAGGAGGAGGTAAAAGGGATCCACTGGAGCTCGTGGACGAGTGTGATTGGTCCAGAGGTGAGTGGGATCTGGCCCAAGTACACCAACATCAGTGACGTCAACTCTGTGGACGCCAACTACAGCAGTGCTGTGCTGGTTACTGGAGACGACTTTGGTCTGGTCAAACTGTTCCGCTTCCCCTGCCTAAAGAAAGGTCAGTAAATGTCTTTGTTCTGAATATGCAACATGCCATTTTTACTTTGGAGTCATTACAATAAAAAATACATGTGTACCCATGCAAATATAGAATGATGAGATAGGGAATTATGTTGAACACACTCCCCTTCCCTCATTTCATTTTGACTAGTTTTTCTTTCCCTGATGTTGTGAACAGGGGCAAAATTCAAGAAGTACATTGGCCACTCTGCCCACGTGACCAACGTACACTGGTCTCACGACCTGCAGTGGGTGTTGACCACCGGCGGGGCTGACCACTCTGTGTTCCAGTGGAAGTTCCTGCCTGAGGGCGTCATGAACGGAGGACTGGAGACCAATATACCACAAGGTACAGTATTTAGCCTGAGGAACCTGGGGGTTTGATTTAAGAATGTATTGTATGGTTCTAATGAGAGACCCCATATTGTCATGTTGAGCTGGTGCTTGTTCTTGGGTAGATTTGTGTATGAAATATTATTTCATATGATTAATCTACCTTAGAGTGACTACAGTACACAATGACCATGCTCTTGTCAGAAACCAATGTAATGACTATGTGAGTGATTGTTGCAGCAGTGAAATCAGTTTGCCTGCTGCCACTGTCTCCTGGTATCGGTTCCCTCTAGATGGCCATGCAGACTCCAACAGTGAGGAGTCTGACTCTGATGTGTCTGATGTCCCGGAGCTGGACTCTGATATCGAGCAGGAGACACAGATCAACTACGACCGACAGGTGGGTGTGTGGAGCCTACAGACAGTGGAGGGTCCTATATGGCTCAGACAGAAAGTGGGTATTAATAATAAAATAATAAAAAAGTTATAATTTCTTATTGGAAATTTGTTTTGATAAACTAGTTTAGTTGTGAGAAAAAGAGAACTGTGGGTTTTTAGTGAATTTATGTAAATTACGAGGCTTTGAATTTGAATTTCCTGCGGCACAGGGAAATTATCTGCGACAACAGGGTAAACAAATTAAGATACTATATCTATATATGAGAATGACAGTTGAATGAGATGAGAGGAGAATATGCCCCATTTAAACTGGTGTCCAAAAAAAAACATGAGAGACAAGAGAACACACTACTCAAGGCTTAAACAATACCCTGTTTAAATACCCTACAGTAGATGAGGCAGAGAGAGAATAAACTGTTAGAACAACCCACATTAGTCAGTGTTATCTGAATTGGAATGGCCCGTTGTTAGTCAGAATGCCTCCAGCCATATACGAGGATCCTGAGGCATCCTGAAAGTCAATGAAGGTGCCGAGTGGAGATATTCTGATATTGATTGATGTTAGCAGAGAGAGGCTGCGAGGCGGACGGAAGGGGAGATAATATATTCAAATAGCAGAGTGCTCCTATCAGCGGCTTTGTATGGGATCAACGCTGACTGAGACTCTATTTGTCGGAAAACGCCTGGGTTGCCATGGCATCCATCACATGCCTTATCTCCACTGGCAGCTGGATCTGCATTTGTTGCCGTGACGATGCGGGTTGGTGCCACACAGAGCGCTGCCATGTGTGCTCTGGAGATATATTGCCGGCTGTGCCAACACTGCTTCATGACAGATCAATGAGTTGCCTGTTTAAAGTTTCATGTGTGGGGTAAAACTATTATTGTCCCTGCTTCTCTTAAGACTTAATTTTTGTCCTCATGCAACACTTTTGTTATCGGTAGTATTTCATATCATGGTTCAGTAAAGCATATGATGTGTCGTAGGAGCATGAAGTCAACATGATCACCATTCATGTTATTTAGTCAACCTTAGCTGCTTGTGATTGTGGGGAAAGTGGATGATAGCAGGTTGACATGATGTACAATATGAGGGACTGTTGTTGTTACAGGTGTAGAAGGACGACTGTGTGTGGTTGTTTCAGGTGTATAAGGAGGACCTTCCCCAGCTGAGGCAGCAGAGCAGAGAGAAGAAGCAGCAGGTTGGCTCCCTAAAGCGCCAGAGAGGCCCAGATGAAGGTCTTCGTCTAAAGTTTGTCCACGGGTAATGGGTTCTTATGACAGGTCTTATGGGTCTCATTTTGACTGTGTTACTGAGTGTTCATCAGAAAAATACTCACACGTGTGTTTTAGGTGTCATCTTTTCAATGTCAAATTGGTTGAGATGACACTCCACCATTTGAAATGACGTGATAAGGACAGATGTCTTGTCTTGAATTGAGAGGAAATTGTGTGTTTCCATCGCGATGAAACAATCTCTCTCTCTCTGAAATTGGCCTGTCTGTGTCAGCTGTTGGAATATGCAAATCCCTTTTGCATATTCTGTAGCAAAAAAATGTCAAGATGTGTGAAGCAGTTAACATTACTGATTCAGCACGAGCAGCCATTAAATACTTCCCTGTAGCAGCTCTAATACTCCCTCAGTGTCCTTTCCTTTTTGTAAAACTTAAAGACCTCACAGTGGGGGAGGCAGGAGTCTTTCAGTGTTTGAGCGATGAATTAAATGCAGCACATTTGATTAGAATTCCCCACGCGGGGTTTATTAGACACTCTTATATAGGCCATGTAGGGGAGAGACAGCATATGAACTGTGATTTTATTTGGAGTACCTTTTAGATAAGGATCATACCTTCACAGTTTCAGAAAAATAGCCGTCTTATCTTAATATGTCATTTTCCCTACTCAGCTTTACAGAAACACCCAGGCACTCAGTCAAGGAATGAATTGACATTTTTGTTTCAGTATACAGTCCATTCCGGAAAGTATTCAGACCCCTTGACTTTTTCCACATTTTGTAACGTTACAGCCTTATTCTAAAATGGAATACGTCTACACACAATACCCCATAATGACAAGCAAAAACAGGTTTTTGCAAATGTATAAAAAAAACCTGAAACATCACATTTACAAAAGTATTCAGACCCTCTACTCAGTACTTTGTTGAAGCACCTCTGGCAGCGATTACAGCCTCAAGTCTTCTTAGGTATGACGCTACAAGCTTGGCACACCTTTATTTGGGGAGTTTGTCCCATTCTTCTCTGCAGATCCTCTCAAGCTATGTCAGGTTGGTAGGGAGTGTCGCTGCTTAGCTATTTTCAGGTTTCTCCAGAGCTGTTAGATCGGGTTCAAGTCCGGGCTCTGGCTGGGCCACTCAAGGACATTCAGAGACTTGTCCCGAAGCCATTCCTACATTGTCTTGGCTGTGAGCTTCAAATCCAATCAAATTTTATTGGTCACATACACATGGTTAGCAGATGTTAATGCGAGTGTAGCGAAATGCTTGTGCTTCTAGTTCCGACAGTGCAGCAATGTCTAACAATTAATCGAACAATTCCACAACTACCTAATACACACAAATCTAAGTAATTACATTTACATTTAAGTCATTTAGCAGACGCTCTTATCCAGAGCAACTTACAATTTGGTGCATTCACCTTATGATATCCAGTGGAACAACCACTTTACAATAGTGCATCTAAATCTTTTAAGGGGGGGGGGGTTAGAAGGATTACTTTATCCTATCCTAGGTATTCCTTAAAGAGGTGGGGTTTCAGGTGTCTCCGGAAGGTGGTGATTGACTCCGCTGTCCTGGCGTCGTGAGGGAGCCTGTTCCACCATTGGGGTGCCAGAGCAGCGAACAGTAATGGGATGGAATAAGAATATGTACATATAAATATAAAATACAGTATATACATCTGGGATGAGTAGTGCAAGATATGTAAACATCATTATTAAAGTGGCATAAATAAAGTCCATTTGTTAGAGTGGCCAATGATTTCAAGTCTGTATGTAGGCAGCAGCCTCTCTGTGTTAGTGATGGCTGTTTAACAGTTTGACGGCCTTGAGATAGAAGCTATTTTTCAGTCTCTCGGTCGCAGCTTTGATGCACTGACTTCGCCTTCTGGATGGTAGTGGGGTGAACAGGCAGTGGCTCGGGTGGATGCTGTCCTTGATGATCTTTTTGGCGAGTGAGAGGTTGTTTTCCTCACAACACACTCCGAGTGCCCTCACCTCCTGCCTATAGGCTGTCTTGTCGTTGATAGTGATCAAGCCTACTACTGTTGTGTTGTCTGCAAACTTGATGATCGAGTTGTAGGCGTGCATGGCCACGCAGTCATGGGTGAACAGGGAGTACAGGAGGGGGCTGAGCACGCACCCTTGTGGGGCCCCAGTGTTGAGGATCAGCGAAGTGTAGATGTTGCATCCTACCTTCACCACCTGGGGGCGGCCCGTCAGGAAGTACAGGACCCAATCGCACAAGGCGGGCTTGAGACCCAGGGCCTCAAGCTTAATGATGAGCTTGGAGGGTACTATGGTGTTGAATGCTGAGCTGTAGTCAATGAACAGCATTCTTACATAGGTATTCCTCTTGTCCAGATGGGATATGGCAGTGTGATTGCGATTGCATCGTCTGTGGACCTATTGGGGCGGTATGCAAATTGCAGTGGGGCTAGGGTGACAGGTACGGTTGAGGTGATATGATCCTTGACTAGTCTCTCAAAGTACTTAATTATGACAGAATTGAGTGCTACGGGGCGATAGTCATTAAGTTCAGTTACCTTTGCCTTCTTGGGCACAGGAACAATGGTGGCCATCTTGAAGCATGTGGGGACAGCAGACTGGGATAGGGAGAGATTGAATATGTCCGTAAACACACCAGCCAGCTGGTCTGCGCATGATTTGAGGACGAGGCTAGGGATACTTAGGGTCGTTGTCCTATTGGAAGGTGAACTTTTGCCCCAGTCTGAGGTACTGAGCGCTCTGGAGCACGTTTTCATCAAATATCTCTCTGTACTTTGCTCCGTTCATCTTTTCCTCTATCCTGACTAGTTTTCCAGTCTCTGCTGCTGAAAAATATTCCCACAGTGTGATGCTGCCAACAGCATGCTTCACCGTAGGGATGGTGTCATGTTTCCTCCAGACGTGACGCTTGGCATTCAGGCCAAAGAGTTCAATTTTGGTTTCATCAGACCAGAGAATCTTGTTTCTCATGGTCTGAGAGTCCTTTAGGTGCCTTTTGGCAAACACCAAGCGGGCTGTCATGTGACTTTTACTGAGGAGTGGCTTCCGTTTGGCCACTCTACCGTAAAGGCCTGATTGCTGGAGTGCTGCAGAGATGGTTGTCCTTCTGGAAGGTTCTCCCATCTCCACAGAGGAACTCTGGAGCTCTGTCAGAGTGACCATCGGGTTCTTGGTCACCTCCCTGACCAAGGCCCTTCTCCCCCGATTGCTCAGTTTGGTCAGGCTGCCAGCTCTTGTCTTGGTTGTTACAAACTTCTTCCATTTAAGAATGATGGAGGCCACTGTGTTCTCGGGTACCTTCAATGCTGCAGAAATGTTTTGGTACCCTTCCCCAGATCTGTGCCTCGACACAATCCTGTCTCAGAGATCTACGTGCAATTCCTTCGACCTCATAGCTTAGTTTTTGCACTGTCAACTGTGAGACCTTATATAGACAGGTGTGTGACTTTCCAAATCATGTCCTACCAATTGAATTTACCACAGGTTGACTCCAATCAAGTTTCAGAAACATCTCAAGGATGATCAATGGAAACAGGATGTACCTGAGCTCAGTTTCCAGTCTCATAGCATAGAGTCTGAATATTTATGTAAATAAGGTATTTCAGTTTGTAATTTTTTATTTAAAAAAAATCTGTTTTCAGTTTGTCATTATGGGGTTTTGTGTGTAGATTGATGAGGAAAAACATTTCTTTAATACATTTTAGAATAAGGCTGTAACATAACAAAATGTGGTAAAGGGGAAGGGTTCTAAATACTTTCCGAATGCACTGTAAGTGGCTTTCACTTCCCTTAATATAGTAGAATTATGTTTATTGGTGTGATGTGTGTGTGTGTGTGTGTGTGTGTGTGTGTGTGTGTGTGTGTGTGTGTGTGTGTGTGTGTGTGTGTGTGTGTGTGTGTGTGTGTGTGCGTGCGTGTGTGTAGGTACCGCGGCTACGACTGCAGAAACAACCTGTTCTACACCCAGGCAGGGGAGGTGGTGTACCATGTGGCGGCGGTGGGTGTGGTCTACAACAGAGAGCAACACAGTCAGAGGTTTTACCTGGGCCACGATGATGACATCATCAGCCTGACCGTACACCCTCTCAAAGACTATGCAGCCACTGGACAGGTACACATGTACAATCACCCTCTCCCTCCCTCCCTCCCTCCCTCCCTCCCTCCCTCCCTCCCTCCCTCCCTCCCTCCCTCCTCTCTCTTTTTCTCTCTGTCTCTCTCTCTCTCTCTCTCTCTCTCTCTCTCTCTCTCTCACACACTGATCTTAATCACCTCTTTGTGAATGAATCCAGGTTGGCAGGGACCCAGCCATCCATGTGTGGGACATCCAAACCCTGAAGTGCTTCTCCCTGCTCAAGGGCTTTCACCAGAAAGGAGTTTGTGCCCTTGATTTCTCTGGTATGGCTATGTATTTTCCTGGGCATGTAACTTATGTCATTATCAGAATTTAATATCAATACCAGCCTATTGAATGATCAAAGCCCATAATGCTTCCTAATATTTTGTATATGTGTTGTCCATGGGTGTTCTGTCCCTATGTCTGTTAAGATGTCAAACTAAGAGTAGCTTGTTGTTTCTGTGCAGCGGATGGGAAGAGCCTGGTCTCAGTGGGCATTGATGAACACCACTCTATCATTGTGTGGGATTGGAGGAAGGGGGAGAAGCTGGCCACGGCAAGGTACTAAAAGCTTTTTCACACCGGCTGATAGCTACTATTTGTGTGATCAGTGGGGGTGTGCATTTAGACATTTCGAGTTATTACAATAACAGGGTTCTATAGAATAGTTCAGCTAAGCTGGGTTAAAATTGTAATTTTTTCTTTCAAATACTTTAGCTGTGCTTGATTGAGCTTACCTGGCACAATGGAACTTATGGTATAGTCCTAAAAGTCTGACAATCCAGGCAGGCTCAATCAAGTGCTCAAAGTATTTGAAAGAAATCAAATTCTACTTTGACTCAGGTTTGTTGTCTTGATGATAACACATTTGTAGAATCAGTTAGGAGTTTTTTCCTGACCACATTACATGACCAGGAAAAACTTAGGGCTCTATGTATTTGAGCTGACAGAATGTGAAGTGGATATTCTGTCTCTGTTATTCCCAGGGGACACAAAGACAAGCTGTTTGTGGTGAAGTGTAATCCTATCCTCATGGACAAGCTGGTCACAGTGGGAATCAAACACATCAAGTTCTGGCAGCATACAGGTGTGCCCTCCTGTTCTCCCTGACTGTCTCTCTTATACCATCAGCAGTGTTGGGGAAGCTACTCTGAAAATACTGTTTACCAAGCTACCAATTACTTCACACTAGAAAAAATTCAGCTACACTAAATCAAATCAAATTTATTTATATAGCCCTTCTTACATTAGCTGATATCTCAAAGTGCTGTACAGAAACCCAGCCTAAAACCCCAAACAGCAAGCAATGCAGGTGTAGAAGCACTAAAGCTAACCTTAAGAAAAATATAGTTCTATGGGTGTTTTCACACAATTATTTTATCTTTAGGAAAGTGTTCCACCCTGTAATTCTTCTTATGAACAACTATTTAGCTTGTCCGGCATTGTACGTTTATTGAAATCAATTAATGTATGCCTGAGTTTCTAATGGTGTGCTGTCTCTAAAGGTGGGGGCCTTATGTTCAAGCGAGGCATCTTTGGGAGCCTGGGGAAGCTGGAGACGATGATGTCCGTGTGTTATGGTCGGACAGACGAGCTGGTGTTCTCTGGAGCCGCCACAGGGGACATATATGTCTGGAAGGAACCCATGCTGCTGAAGACCATCAAGGCCCACGACGGACCTGTGTTCGCCATGTACTCCCTGGACAAGGTTCTCATCATCTTTATTGCATGGTCATTTTGACCAATGACAATTGGGAACGGCTCTATTTTGTACTCAGTGGCTTCCCAACACCCACTTAGTGTAAATATTTCAGCCAGTGTCTATTCCACAAGTTACCACCGGCTAAATCTATGACGTTAAAATTACATTTACATTTACATTTAAGTCATTTAGCAGACGCTCTTATCCAGAGCGACTTACAAATTGGTGCATTCACCTTATGATATCCAGTGGAACAACCACTTTACAATAGTGCATCTACATCTTTTAGGGGGGGGGGGGGGGTTAGAAGGATTACTTTATCCTATCCCAGGTATTCCTTAAAGAGGTGGGGTTTCAGGTGTAATGCCTATTTACTGTTCCATCTGATGGTGCAATCCACTGTCTCATCAGCCCAGCCAGGCAATTTATAAACTTGATCTCCACTATAAAAAGCATCTAGACATTATCTCACATTTCAATAATAGTGATAATGCCCTCGAAGCCGGTGTTTTGAGGATACATTGGCACGGTTTGCCGGCCCATGACTTTGTCTCTGGCCTAACATGCCAATATATCCTCAAAACACCGGCTTCAAGGGCATTATCACTTAAATACAACAGGTTACCAACATATTCAAATAATGATTAACATATTTTCATTAAAAACATTATTTTGATGAATTTATATATACTATTTCATCCTTCCACAAGGTACAGTCCCAACACAAATCTAGGGTTGCTAGCAGAGCCGGCTGGTCGTTCGTTCAATCGGTTCGGTTGACAGAGACGTGACCCAGTCGTTCAGTCTTTTTGTTCGATATCTATGGACGCCAGCCAGTCGTTCGTTCTAAATGTTCCATAGCCATACTGGCTGGTAATGTTCTTATCCCTTGCTTGCTAGCGAGCCAACTACGGCCAACTTACAGTCAAGTCAGCATTTGCGTTTGTTTAAGCTGTTTTCTAGTGGCATTTATTTGGATACATCCATGACATTGAGCTAATGATGTGCGATTTTGCCTGGTGTAGAAAATATTGATACAATATTGTAAATGTCATAGAGACAGACAGTTCAGCATAGCTATCTAGCTAGCAAAACGATTCTCATTTCTTGCTAGCTAACCAAATGACACCTGCATCTCTAGCTGTAGCCACCGAAAAACAATGAGGGTAAAAAGTTGATCACTCACCTACTCCTCCAATGACATGACATCCTCCCAGCAGCTAGCTAGCTAACGGTAGGCTCTGTGTTTTTAGCTTGCTAAATAAATAGCTACATAAATAGATGCACTAACCTATTAGCCATGTTATGAGCATGACTGACTTGTGATCATTTAAAAAATATATATATATATATTTGACCATTGTTTAACCAGGTAGGCAAGTTGAGAACAAGTTCCCATTTACAACTGCGACCTGGCCAAGATAAAGCAAAGCAGTTTGACACATACAACAACACAGAGTTACACATGGAGTAAAACAAACATACAGTCAATAATACAGTTCAAAAACAAGTCTATATACAATGTGAGCAAATGAGGTGAGATAAGGGAGGTAAAGGCAATAAAAAGGCCACGGTGGCGAAGTAAATACAATATAGCAATTAAAAACACTGGAATTGTAGATTTGCAGTAGGTGAATGTGCAAAGTAGAAATACTGGGGTGCAAGGGAGCAAAATAAATAAATACAGTAGAGGATGAGGTAATTGTTTGGGCTATTTATCGATGGGCTATGTACAGGTGCAGTGATCTGTGAGCTGCTTTGACAGCTGGTGCTTAAAGCTGGTGAGGGAGATAAGTGTTTCCAGTTTCAGAGATTTTTGTAGTTCGTTCCAGTCATTGGCAGCAGAGAACTTGAAGGAGAGGCGGCCAAAGAAGGAATTGGCCCTGGGGGTGACCAGTGAAATACACCTGCTGGAGCGCGTGCTACGGGTGGGTGCTGCTATGGTGACCAGCGAGCTGAGATAAGGCGGGACTTTACCTAGCAGGGTCTTGTAGATGACCTGGAACCAGTGGTTTGGCGACGAGTATGAAGCGAGGGCCAGCCAATGAGAGCGTACAGGTCGCAGTGGTGGGTAGCATATGGGGCTTTGGTGACGAAACGGATGGCACTGTGATAGACTGCATTCAATTTGTTGAGTAGGGTGTTGGAGGCTATTTTGTAAATGAAATCGCCGAAGTCGAGGCTAGGTAGGATGGTCAGTTTTACGAGGGTATGTTTGGCAGCATGAGTGAAGGATGCTTTGTTGCGATATAGGAAGCCAATTCTAGATTTAACTTTGGATTGGAGATGTTTGATGTGAGTCTGGAAGGAGAGTTTACAGTCTAACCAGACACCTAGGTATTTGTAGTTGTCCACATATTCTAACTAGAAAATAAAGGAAAGCCGCACACTCTAAGAGCTCAGATGCAAAAATTGAATAACCAACGTTTCGACAGCGAAGCTGTCTTCATCAGGGTATCATCACAAACACTGAGAGATGAGTCATTTATATAGTGTCAAGAGACACACAGGTGTTTGTAATCATGGCCAAGTGTGGCCTAATATCATTGGTTAACTCAAATATTTAAAAAAAGACAAACAAATGGATAGCATACGATCATAGCATTTGTAGTCTAAAATGTATCTAACAAACAATTACAATGGCATCAAACACCTGGAAACCATCTGTTTGACCAAGAGAGACTGGCATGCATAGTATTTACCTCAGCCCTCTGATTACAATGAAGAGCAAGATGTACCGCTCTGTTTGGGCCAGCTGCAGCTTAACCCGTTTCTTTGGAGTGTGGTGTCAAAAAAGCATAGCATCTCTTTATGACGTACAGACCTCTCCCTGTCTTTACAACCATTGAATCTATACGTTTTGACCATGACAGTTTACCATCTAAGGTAACGCCAAGTAATATAGTCTCCTCAACTTGTTCAACAGCCACACCATTCATTACCAGATTCAGCTGAGTTCTAGAACTTAGGGAATTATTTGTACCAAATACAATGCTCTTAGTTTTAGAGATGTTCAGGACCAGTTTATTACTGGCCACCCATTCCAAAACAGACCTCAACTCTTTGTTAAGGGTTTCAGTGACTTCATTAATCGTGGTTGCTGATGCGTATATGGTTGAATCATCAGCATACATGAACACACATGCTTTGTTTATTGCCAGTGGCAGGTCATTGGTAAAAATAGAAAAGAGTAGAAGGCCTAGAGAGCTGCCCTGCGGAACACCACACTTTACATGTTTGACATTAGAGAAGCTTCCATTAATGAAACCCCTTTGAGTTCTATTAGATAGATAGCTCTGAATCCACGATATGGCAGAGGTTGAAAAGCCATAACACATGCATTTCTTCAACAACAGGTAATGGTCAATAATATCAAAGGCTGTTTGATCACAAAGACAACAGAAGCTGCCTTCACTATGCCAGCACCATTTCAACTTCAACATTTCAACATCATCAAATCACCTCTGCTTAGTCTAATACAGGGACAACTTAAAGATACAAAAAACAATTTAGTCCAACCAACGTAAGCTAAATATCACGTGGCTGTCCATGGTTCTGATTTCTGTGTGTATGTGTGTGTGTGCGCGTTCGTGCATGTAGAAAAACATGTTGACTCACCCTACTTGTAGAGAAACGCCAAAGCCATCCTCCTCTCTTTCTTGTTGACGAAAAAGTCTATCACTCTGTCATACAGTACACGCTTTTATTTTTTGTTGTCCAAGGCTACCTGGCTAAAATGCTTGCTCGCTAGCCTAACTTCCATTCATGGGCAGCGTTAGCTAGTTAACATTAGCTTTCTACATCTAGCTACATATTGAACTTCCATCCTCTCAGGCCAGGGGCACAACAATGTATGAATTCATGGTTGGATCAGAATCGCTGTTATAATCATTGGCCAGTATGGAGAATTAAGTAAAATCATTAGTCCAAATCTCTATCTCCATCTAATTTAGGAAAGGGACGATTTTAGCTAGCAAGGCAGCGGAGGACAACAACACAAAGAGATGCAACAATTCAAGTTTTTCTGTCAATGATGTATGCTCTCAATGGGATTTGATAGGAGTGACGCCAAAATCCAAACTGGTTCCCTTGGCACTTTTTTTGTTGGCTGCTTTTCCAGCCAACAAGTGCTCAGCATATGTGGGAACTTCTTCAAGACTGTTGGAAAAGCATTCCTTGTGAAGCTGGTTGAGTGAATGCCAAGAGTGTGCAAAGCTGTCATCAAGGCAAAGGGTGGCTAATTTGAAGAATATACAATATAAAATATATTTTGATTTGTTAAACACTATTTTGGTTACTACTTGATTCCATATGTGTTATTTCATAGTTTTGATGTCTTCACTATTATTCTACAATGTAGAAAATTGTAAAAACAATAATAAAGAAAAGCCCTTAAATGAGTAGGTGTGTCCAAACCTTTGACTGGTACTGTATATGTGATGCTTTTCCTGAAACCTTTCATCAGAGAAGTAGCCTTAAGGAGGATGTGGGAGGCCATTCCTGGTAGAGACCTCCGCTGAATTCCTGATGTGTTGTTGTTGTTGCTGCTGCTTCAAATCCTTGGCAGGCCCTGCCTGCTAATAGAATAGTAATTGTAATTCCCAGCTGCTTCTGTGTGTTGGGAAAGATGTCAGAGAAAGACAGTATTTTTCATTTGTCTTCCCTCCATCCATACTTTTCTCATGCACTTCATCACCCAACACTACATTCTCAGTTTCAAGACAAACTGACCCCCTAGCATACTGCAGCAGTTCAGACAGACCTCTTGAGAAGATGTCAGGCAGAAGATTAGTGTAGGTCAGAGCCCCTGTCTCATCCAGCCCTCATCACTGAAAGTTTTCCTCAGTGTGGTTGTCAGAGTTGGAGTACACTGGGTGACGTCCCTCTGCTGTTGTTCCCTCCAGGGCTTTGTGACAGGTGGGAAGGACGGAGTGGTGGAGTTGTGGGACGACATGTTTGAGAGGTGCCTAAAGACCTACGCCATCAAGAGAGCAGCCCTCTCCCCGGGATCTAAAGGTAGGATAACACTCTCTGCCCTACAGTAACTGAAAGAGTCTATGACAGATACAGAAACACTGTCTGAGAAGTGCTGTAGTTCTCTCTTGAAGCTCACACTGACCATGTAAAGCATATACCTGTATCAGGAAGCATAATGTTTTGAAATTTGACCATAAACATTCAATAGATACTGTAACCATCATTGACCACTTTTGCCTCCTACATTTAGTGTTGCTATCTCTTGGCCTCATGTGGAATTGCAGTTATATTTCACATGGATCTGCTGCTATCGATCTGAGAGGATTTAGCACTGTAAGTCTTTACAGTGCTATTTGTGTGCGTCTCCCAGGGCTACTCCTGGAGGACAACCCCTCCATCCGTGCCATAACTCTGGGACATGGACACATCTTGGTGGGAACCAAGAATGGAGAAATACTTGAAATCGACAAGAGTGGACCCATGACCTTGCTGGTCCAGGTGTGTGTGTGTTTGTTTGTGTGTGTATCTGTGGGCCTGTGCCTGTGTGTGTGCATACAGCTGAAACAACTAGGGTGGTGTGTTTTACTTATTCTACTTGGTTTTCCCAATTTGGGTTAGAGACATTTTTACAGCAGCATCCTGCAGTAAAACAGCAGCCCTCAAGTGTTGTCTGTTCTCCACCTACTCAGGCTTCTGGATTTGTTGGCTTCTTCCCTATTTCCTGTGTTCTCCACTCAGGGACTGCAGTCAGAAATACATCTTTGCATATCTGAGGCAGGCTTTAACAGTTTGCCGCTTGGCTGGCTCCGAAAAGCTCTGTGTTCCCCCTCTGGATTATCCAGCCCAGTTGAGGAATAGTTCATAGCTTAATATCTCAATACCTTCTTCCTTATTATTGTCAAACCTGTCACGGTTTTTCCTCTCCTGTGTGCACAAGGCTTGCGTATGGCCTCTGTAGTAGTAATGTGCAGTTTGCGAACAATTAGTTTTACTGACTAGAGAGTCATGATTCGTTTTTCTGAGCGACTCATTCGTTTTAGTCGTTCGTTTGACTTGCTTGCCGCAATTAATTCTACAGCAGGGTTAATACACAGTCCTCCGGCTCAGCGGCTCAGGAGACCTGCTCCAACCAACAACCCAAGAATGGTGCTGCAATGGATACCTGCTGTTTCACTGGCTCCTGACCATTTTGTGTGTTTTTTGCACTGATCTTAACTTTTTTTGTGCATAATGTTTCCACTATTGTTTCCTATGACCGAAAAACACTTCTGGACATCAGAGCAGTGATCACTAACTTCGATTTGGATTAGTATTTCTACTTCAACGAGTTGGCGGCGCAGGACATACTGCTCACCCTGGACCAGGCCCTAATCCCAGAGACTCGGAAAAGGAAAAGACGGCGTAAGAGAGGCAAATAAATAATCTGCCTCTACCCTCCTATAAGGGCACAAGGCGAGACCCAGGTGCAGACACAGGAGACAGATGGTTAGAGTCTTTGTTTATTAATATCCAAAAGGAGTACGCAAGACAATGGTCGTGGACAGGCAAAAGGTCAAAACCAGATTCTGAGTCCACAAGAGGTAAAGAGTGGCAGACAGGCTCGATGTCAGGGCAGGCAGAAGGGTCAGGCAGGCGGGTACGGAGTCCAAAAAAACAGGCAAGAGTCAAAACCGGGAAGACTAGAAAAAGAGAATAGAAAACACGAGCACTGGAAAAACACGCTGGTTGACTTGAAAACATACAAGACGAACTGGCAGAGAGAGACAGGAAACACAGGGATAAATACACTGGGGAAAGTAAGCGACACCTGGAGGGGGTGGAGAGACAATCACAAGAAAAGATGAAACAGATCAGGGCGTGACACCTCCGTTCTATTGGCGAACGTACAATCACTAGAGAACAAACTGGACGAGCTCCGTTCAAGACTATCCTATCAACGGGACCAGAAGAAAAGTAATATCCTATGTTTTGTGGCTGAACAAGAACATGGATAACATACATCTAGCTGGTTTTTCTATGCATCGTCAAGACTTTATGGCAGCATTGGGTAAGGTTAGGGGGGAGGGGTCTGTCTGTTTACGACAGCTGTTGCACAATCTCTAATATTAAGGACGTCTCGAGGTTCTGCTCGCCTGAGTTAGAATACCTCATGGTAAGTTGTAGACTATACTATTTACCAAGAGAGTTTTCATCTCTATTTTTTGTAGCTGTCTATTTACCACCACAAACCAATGCTGGCACTTTTATTATTACGTGTTTTACTTTTCAATTTTTTCTCTATTTTCTGTCTCTCTGCATTGTTGTGAAGGGCCTGTAAGTAAGCATTTCACTGTTAGTCTACACCTGTTGTTTACGAAGCATGTGACCAATAAGATTTTATTTTATTTGAACTGTCTGTCATATGCGCGCAGGAAAATAGATTGCTGCAGGCAGCCTAGAGGAGAAAAAGACAAGTTTAGAACTGTTAATTGATCACATGGTCCAATAATGAATGCAATCAATTGATTATTAAATGTTATGATGGACACAGCTTCGTAGATCCAAAACATACACACAGCCTCTGCTCAACAAACTCCAACTCAAGAACAAATAATTTGGGGTGCTCCCTGGGGGCTGTTTGGGTGCTGCAGTTCGAACGATATTCTGCTTAACACCCTCACGGCAGTCAAGCAATGCATTCCACCAAGAGTCGTTCACAATCTAGTCCACAACTAGACCTCGTTTCAAATGTATCAAGAAATGATCTTGTTTGTATGCCTTGCAATCAACAAATGTACATTGTTTAAAGCACACTTTTACAAGTCTCAGTCACAAATGACAGCTTGTAGAATCATGACTCTTTCGAGTTTTCAGTTCATCGTTCGCAGGTAGGGGGTCCTGCGTGCTCTGGGCATTACAGACTCAAATGAACAAAATGAGTCGAAAGATTTGTTATTTTGACTGAACAAGACGAAAACATCTGATTCAGTAAAAAGAGGCGAACTTCCCATCCCTGCATTGTAGATGACAGTTACTGTAGTTTGTATAATGACTGTGTGTGTGTGTGTGTGTGTGTGTGTGTGTGTGTGTGTGTGTGTGTGTGTGTGTGTGTGTGTGTGTGTGTGTGTGTGTGTGTGTGTGTGTGTGTGTGTGTGTGTGCGTGCGTGCGTGCGTGCGTGCGTGCGTGCGTGCGTGCGTGCGTGCGTGCGTGCGTGCGTGCGTGCGTGCGTGTGCTTGCTTGCTTTCTCTGTGGTAGTTCCCTCCTATGGGTGCAGCCCAACTCTTAAAGCTCAGAGTCAGAACCTTCCAGACTCCCTAGCGGTCAGGTACCTGTGCTCTGTTGCCATGGTGAACAGAGCTGATAGGGATGGGTTATGAAGGATCAGTATGGATGTGTTGTTGGGTAAAATGACTGCAGCTATCTGAGATGTGATCGATTGGGCTTTTGTTTTGTCTCAAAAGTACCGTCTCTCGCTCAAACCCCACTTCAATATGAGCACGATGTATTGTTCTGAGAAAAATGGCGAGTGATTTTGTGGGTGACAGGTGTGTCAAATGGATTAGGTGTAGGTCAGGGCATGTCAACTGCGTGACTGACAGCTGTGTGTGTCCGTCTGTTGCTATGGTTACAGGGTCACATGGAAGGCGAGGTGTGGGGTCTCGCTGCTCACCCCCTGCTCCCCATATGTGCCACAGTGAGTGACGATAAAACCCTGCGGATATGGGAGCTCTCCACCAACCACCGCATGGTGGCCGTTCGCAAACTTAAAAAAGGTACTGCTGAATGTTGATATCTTCATCAACTAATGAGTCATTAAGCGAGTCATTAATTCCCATGATCATCAACAGACATAAGGCACTCCAGTGTCACCTTCTGTTTCTGTGTCTGTCAGTCTATGTCTGTATCTCCATTTTGGAAGTGTATAAGTGTGTGTGTGTTGTGTGTGTGTGTGTATCAGGTGGAAGATGCTGTGCCTTCTCCCCTGATGGGAAAGCCTTAGCGGTGGGCCTCAACGATGGTAGTTTCCTGGTGGTGAACTCTGACACCCTGGAGGACCTGGTGTCCTTCCATCACAGGAAGGAGTCCATCTCTGACGTCAGGTTTTCACAAGGTAACCTTTGACAACTGACTTATCATTGAAATGTACATTCATTGTTGTCTGTATTTCATAACACTGCTAATATGCATAGGAATTTTATTAGTAAGGTTCATTTGAGTTAAACTTTTCCTAAAATATGAAGTGAGGTTTCACAGAATAGCATTTTCGCCCACCTGGCTGAGGTATTAATTATTTGTTCTATGGCTTCCTCCTCAGATGCTGGTAAATACCTCGCAGTGGCCTCTCATGATAACTTTGTGGATATCTACAATGTGCTGTCCAGCAAGAGGGTGGGAATCTGTAAAGGAGCTTCCAGCTATATCACTCATATAGACTGGGACTCTCGTGGTGAGTTTATGGTGTAATTGGAAGCAGAGCATGGATTCCCATTAGTACTCTGTAGATACAAGTTCTATTTTGTCTTTTGATTCTGAGATTGTTATTTTTTCTATAGGTAAATTGCTGCAAGTAAATTCAGGTGCCAAAGAGCAATTATTCTTTGAAGCCCCAAGAGGCAAGAGACAAACCATACGAAATGCTGAGGTAAGAGACCCAACTGAGAATGCAATTTTCTTGTAATTTTTCCCAGCTTGACCACAAATATTAATGGACACCCCATAAAAGCATGAGGCAGTGTTTAACTGTGTGTGTGTGTGTGTGTGTGTGTGTGTGTGTGTGTGTGTGTGTGTGTGTGTGTGTGTGTGTGTGTGTGTGTGTGTGTGTGTGTGTGTGTGTGTGTGTGTGTGTTGTGTGTGTGTGTGCGTGCGTATGCTTGTGTGTGTGTGCATTCATGTTTCCGCCTGTCAGATAGAGAAGATGGAGTGGGCTACCTGGACGTGTGTCCTGGGCCCCACTTGTGAGGGGATCTGGCCCACCCACAGTGACATCACAGACGTCAACGCCGCCTCACTCACCAAAGACAAGAAGCTGCTTGCTACCGGAGATGACTTTGGCTTCCTCAAGCTCTTCAGCTATCCAGCCAGGGTGAGACAGGCACTAGTTGTTCAATTCAATTTGACTCTCTTGAACTGAAATGGAATTGACCCCAACGCTGGTACATGACTCTGTTGTTGATTCAAGTCAAATGTTGTCTCTTGTTTTTTCGTGGGCTCTGTCTGCTCCCTCCTCAGGGTCAGTATGCACGCTTCAAGAAGTACATGGGTCACAGTGCCCATGTAACCAATGTTCGATGGGGACAAGATGATGCCATGCTACTGACGCTCGGCGGAGCTGACACAGCGCTGATGATCTGGGCCCTGGAGAGAACCGGTGAGGGTCACAGGGAGAACCCTGTGGACAGTGAGGAGTCAGACGATGACATTGAGGAGGACGGAGGTAAACGCCGGCCTTTAGACTACTGATCCATACAGTACAATCTTCTCTCAAAACTCGAATACATTCTCAACAAACACATACAAAGCTATCTTGATCAAATCCTACTTTTCACAAACTGCTCTAATTGGTAAAGTCTATCCCTGTGGGCGTGTCTGTAGGGTATGACAGTGATGTGGCGAGGGAGAAGAGCATTGACTACACCACTAAGATCTATGCTGTCAGCATCCGGGACATGTGTGGCATCAAACCCCACCAGCAACTGAAGGAGGTGTCGGCAGAGGAAAGGTACACCCCCATGCCAGTTTCTGTGTTTGGACTGGTTGTTCTCACTCAAAGTGATAGAGCTTAAACATTAGAGAGTGTCTTGGCTCCTGACTGTTGTGTTGAGTGTGTAGATTTAAAACAATTGAAAAAGTCTGAAGCAGTGACAATTTAAAAAACGGTCAAGTTTTAGCTGTTGTTTTAGGCCTTAAAAGACCGTATTAACGTCTTGATCCTAATCAGGCTGCCATCAGCAGCCAACACTATGATTATCTCAAATTAGAAACTGGGTGGTTCAAGCCCTGAATGCTGATTGGCTGATAGCTGTGATATATCAGACCATATACCATGGGTATTTTTACTGCTCTAATTGCGTTGGTGACCAGTTTATATATTTTTATTTATTTCACCATTATTTAACTAGGCAAGTCAGTTAAGAACAAATTCTTATTTACAATGACGGCCTACCCCGGCCAAACCCTAACGATGCTGGGCCAATTGTGTGCCGACCTATGGGACTCCAAATCACGGCCGGTTGTGATACAGCCTGGAATCAAACCAGGGTCTGAGATGCAATGCCTTAGACCACTGCGCCACTCGGAAGCCCTAAAATAATACAATAACAATAAGGCACATCGGGGGTTTGTTGTATATAGCCAATATACCACGGCTAAGGGCTGTGTCCAGGCATTCCTCGTTGTGTCGTGCATAAAGAACAGCCCTTAGCCGTGGTATATTGGCCACATACCACACCTCCTCAGGCCTTATTGCTTAAAGGAATGCTTATAGAGCCCTCTGGTGTCAGAAACGGAAACTGCACCTGTCTTTTTTGTCATTTGATACAACTTTAGTTACCTCCAACCTATCAATAAACATCTTGGTGTTGTTTGAGTATAACTGACATCTACTGTATTTATCCTTTTGTAAAGCCTCAGAGGTGGTCATTGTAGGAATGACATGGATATAGAATTTGGTCTTGCATTTTATGATACAGAGTGACTTTTTAGTGCTTAGCTGACATCATTTGCAGAGTAAGGGAAGGCTGCTTGGGGTGTTTTTTCATGTTAGGCTATTTCAAATGGAGTATGAGGCCTGATTTAATCATTTGATAGACATTATAGGCTACTCTTTACCTATCTGTACAACTTAACCCCAAAAAAGTATTTACAAAAAGAGACATAATTCTATGCTCATATAAAGATCTTTATCACCATTTCCATGTAGTGTCTTTCTGCACTGTATGAGTGTATGGGTGTCCTCTCTCTCCAATACCCTCTCTATATTAGTCAGCTCTGTTGCTATGATACGATGGATTGTCCTGGGCATGTATTGTGGGTGTAACCCGTTGATATTGTATGCTGTGTGCATGTTTTATATGTTGTCCATCTATTTGTGGATTGTTGGATGTACGTGTTTGGGTCATAATCTGTGTGGTTTTACAGTATGAGATTGCATGTATTTGTGGCTTGTGTAGGAATCTAGTCAATGTATTGCATAATGTTATGTGCATGTGTGCTCTCTGGCGCTTCTGTGTGATATATGTTGCTATGCTACCGATATGTGGTCTATACATAACAGTATCATTGGTATGATCTCAGTTGCTTTGAGACTGTATAGAGTATATACCCTACTGTGTGCGTGTGTGTGTGTGTGTGTGTGTGTGTGTGTGTGTGTGTGTGTGTGTGTGTGTGTGTGTGTGTGTGTGTGTGTGTGTGTGTGTGTGTGTGGTATGTACAATAAGTAGAAGTATTGTTGTGAAAAATCCAATGCAGTATACACCGTGCGTGATTTACAATAAAATGTTATGATTATTTTATCAATCCCTTTATGATTTGTGTACACTTAATTCAGCAATTTGCATGTTTGCACAGTACTAACCCCATTAAGCAGTACTGTAGCTAGATATTCTCTCTATAGCCACCAATAAACAGTGATTGCAGTTACTACAAACCCTGATATTATAGCTAATAGGGTCAATTGTTGCCCTATGGCCTCCATTGTCTACTACACCATTAGAGTTGAGTGTTCAGTATTGCGCTCCTAGTCCTTGATGAATGTATAACAGACTGTATTCTCTGGGGTTAGTCAGCTCCATGGTAACATGCTGATTTGTCCCCCCAACCTTACTATCTGTGATCCCCACGACTCTGGGGCACACTTCTGTCTGCAGAAACACCTAATATCTCTATTGTGTTTTAACTTGCATTCCTTTGGAGGCAGGGCATTGTCAAGTAAGTATGATCTAATGCATACATTCTGTGCTAACTATGGGATGTGGATGTGGGTGGTATTCCCATACATTAAGTCCCATTTATACCTGGTGCTAACACGCGTCCTTTGTCCTGATCTTGTCCACATTCTGATTGTGCCCACATTGTTAGACTGGTGTAGATGATTACAAGATACATTGTGATCTGATTGTAAAGTGTAAACGGACAAGATCAGGACAAGAGCAGGACGAAGGAAGCATATTAGAACCAGGTTTATAAACAGGGCTTTAGATGTGCAGGACAAGGATAGTAGTAGAGTGGGCAGAAGCTAGAATATCTAGCATTCAATAGAGTATGGTGTTGTTATTTCAACAGAATGGAAGGACAAAATCTGTGTTTATTATTCCTTTTTAACCTATGTACCTGTAATTTTAAAAGTGTTTGTTTATTCATTCATGTCCTATAATGGTACTACAGGAGGCAGGTCTGAAACATTTTCTAGTCATCTATTTATTTGAACTATGGGCATAACCTCCCATAGCCTATGGGTCCTAATATCACTCAGCTTGCTTAAACTCCTCAAATTCTGAGTAACATGAAGTCATGGGAATTGCATGAGTAACACATTTTATTTCAGATTCTCATTTTTGTGTAATATGTATCATAATAATATATTTTGCTTTTGGGTGTAGAGAGCACTAAGAGTACAGTAATGATCTACCAAGTGGTGCTGGAGGAGACCTTTCCATCTGTTTCTGTCTCTCCCCCTCTCTCTTCCTCACTCCCTCTTGTGGGGCCCCAGACATTCTGGACCTTGTTTTCCCATAACCCCTTGGGTGATGAGATAGAGGCACTGACGCATTTCTCTCTCCCTGCGCCCCTCCTCCTCCCTCCTCTCATAGGAGTGCTATTGCACAGTTTGCACAGGGACCCCAGGGTATGACCCCCTCCCCTTATTGCTCTTTAGACTGGGACACTCTCTCATTCCACACCTCTCCTCTGAGCAGTCTCTCTTTCTGGCATGCTGACAGTATGCTAACAGTCAGAGCATGGTTTGCAGCAGGCAAAAATGACAGGCTAATAGCTCTCCAGGTTGCTTGTTGCATGAGCCTTATAGCTATACTGTAGTATAGTGAGTCCCCTCGGGCTCCGACCTGTGTCCTCTAAACCTCTCACTTGGTTCTGTCCACTGCTCTCAAGGGGATCCAGGTAAAGTGAGCTACTTGTGTCTATCACACTGTGTGTAAACTGTGGCTCCAGGTCCAAGTGTGTCTCTGTTTCTCTGTGATGTTCTGTTGTTCTGTATGTTTGTCCTGCATGGTGACAGTCGGCTCATCTCGTTCCCATCTGATCACAACTGCATCTTTGCATCCAGACTGCAGAGTTTCACACCCAGGGGGCGGATCCTTCTTTTCATCTTCTTTTTTCTGTTCAGATAGAGACATGGAATTAGACAACGTCCCAGACTCCCAGTCCATGTCACTGTATGATCATACAATCCTGGCTCAGCATGAAAAATGTTGCAGTCAGTCTGCAGGAGTTAGTTATTACACTTGTACAGATATTCAATCTGTGGTGTAATGTGTAGCAACGCTACACTCTGATATGCTGATTGAACTTATTTCAGAGCACGTAGACACCGTCACCAAAAATACTGTTAAAACATATGTGGAAGAGGGAGTCTGATTTCAGAATGAAACAGGAGAAAGTAAATGATGGAAATATTAACTCCCTGTCATGCAAGGTCATCCAGACAATGCTTATAAAGTGCTGTTCAGACCAACAAAGAAGAACGGTAGTGTCTGTTAGCTGTGTAAACTATGTATGTGATCACAGCTATCACCTTTAGGCTATAGTGCTTTACCAGTGACCTGGAACCTTGTCTTGTGCAACCGTTTGACACGGTTGTAGTTATACAAGGCAACTGTGTGAAGAGACCCCTGGTGGCATGTCTTGTGGGGTACGCATGGGTGTCTGAGCTGTGTGCTAGTCATTTAAATAGACAGCTCGTGGTTTAAACATATCAATACCTCTTGGCAGCAGCTAATGTGGACCCTTAATAAATAAATCAAATAAAAAATGCTCACAGTGGGGGTGCTGTATTACTAATCCTGCTGCATCATCATTGCACTGTTCAACCTCCTGTGGGATTTTAACCTCAAGGTCTACTTTCATATGTGTTTCTCTGTTCATTTGTAGACTCTCTGTCTGTGCGCACGGAAGCATGTTCAGATTTCCGTGAACCTATGTTTAGGAGCAATAACTTCTATTCTTCCTCTAATGGCCCTGTGTTTTTGTGTCAGATATCAATAGTATTGCTAGTTTTTATTTTACCTTTATTTAACTAGGCAAGTCAGTTTTAAGAACAAATTCTTATTTTCAATGACCGCCTAGGAACAGTGGGTGAACTACCTTGCTCAGGAGCAGAATGACAGATTTTTACCTTATCAGCTCAGGGATTCAATCTTGCAACCTTTTGGTTATTAGTCCAACGCTCTAACCACTAGGCTACCTGCCGCCCCAATATAAGTCAGATGTTTAACAAGATCAGACTGTTAAACCCTAAGTGTGACCATGGACCTCAGGTCTCAGCAAGGCCACATCACTGTGGTAACCAACACTATCTAGGAAATCTAATTTTACAACACATCCCATAACTTAATTTTTAAGGAGGGTGGAATTCCACTCACCTTAAAGGCCCAGTGCAGTCAACCAAGTGATTTTCCTGTTTTCTATATACTGTATTTCCACACTATGAGACTGGAATAATATTGTGAAAATGATGTTAATGCCCTTTCAGTGTTTGAAAAACCACCTGAATGTTTAAGCCTGTTGTGTTGGGATGGAGTTTTGGCCTGCCAGGTGACATCACCAGTTGGTAAATCAGTTAATAGACCAATAAGAAAGTGTTCCAAACCTCTCTGCCAGTAACAGCTAGTTTTCAGTTTTCAATCACAGTAAGGGGGAGACAGAGAGAGGGAAATACAGGGAAGCCTCACCGAGAGGCAGATGTACATGTGCTGCAGGCGGCAGTGCAGAGCTCCTAGACTGACTGAGTGGAATTTCATTCTGTGGCTCATTGCCATACATGTTAAGTGTAACCTCAGCCAACTGGTGTGATGTGTCATTATTGGTGTGATCCTTATGTGAAAGTTGACGCTTGTTGATGTTGTGAATGTGATGTGTCACCTTGGTGATATGTGTGTGTGTGTGCAGCGGCTGGCCAAAGTTCATAAATGTGGAAAATGTAATGGGACAATTTCATTTGATGTATGCAATTTATTCCATTATGTAGCACTGAATCTGTCTATAGACATTGTGTAGTATCTATAGTGTCATGGGGCACACTGAATGTTTGTGTATTTATAAACAGTAAGGCCTATTATGAGTGATGAACAAGCAATGATATACTGTAGCAATGCTTAACAATGTTTCTATTCAGAGTGATATGACTGATTGCAGCTGTTTTGTTCTCTCTGAGTTGCTCAAGCTGCAGTTTACTCCATAGGTCTATTCTTTCTCACGTGCCCTCTTTTATATTTCTTCCTCTCTTTGTTTCTATCTACCTCATGTCAGACCAGACAGCCTCTTTAGAACTTGGCCTACTCTATCCTTTATGTGCCATTGCTGTGTCCTGTAATGAAATTGTTCTGAGAAAACATGACTTGGGTTTTTTTTTAAGTTCTGTGGTAAACATGTTAATATATTTGTCCAATATATCAGCTGTGTGAGGCAGTTCTACCTGTTTACTCTCTGCAGGCCTCCTGTTAGCCGAGCTGCTCCCCAACCAGAGAAGCTACAGAAGAACAATATCACCAAAAAGAAGAAGCTTGTTGAGGTTTGTCTCACAGTGGTGTTAAAGTGAACTCTGAATAACTCTGACGTCGTACTCAACCCTATTTTGCATGTTCATGTTACATTTTCACTGTTTGTTATGAACCAGTGTTGGGCCAGTTTTGGTGCACAGCGGGATGTGATTGGTTGGTGATGTGTGTACTTTCAGGACCTGGTGCTGGACCACGTGTTTGGGTTCAGGGGCTTTGATTGTCGCAACAACCTTCACTACCTCAACGACGGCGCCGACATTGTCTTCCACACAGCAGCCACGGCTATGGTGCACAGCCTCACCACCGGTAGAGCTACATGGCCACACTTTTGGATACCCTACTCAACATTAACTTCAGGGCTTGTGATATATAGGGATGTACATGATAAGATGAAGATGAACTCTGTGTTTAATGCTATTTCTCCTCAGGGACTCAGAGTTTCTACTTGGAACATACAGATGATATCCTCTGTTTGACCGTCAATCAACATCCAAAATACAAAAATGTAATCGCTACAGGACAGATTGGTATGTCCTGTACTGCCGTGAATGAACGTGTTTAATTTAATTTTGATTGTGGTTGTGTTTATATGTACTTTGCATGTAGTTATTCGTAGAATTCGTGCATGGGCTGAATGTGTGCACATGAGAGAAAGAGCTTAATATTGAATGCCTTATCATCTTTTAATTTTTCTGGGCCATTTTTGGGGAACGGTTCAGTCTGCATTGGCACATTTTCATTTTGTTTGGTGCTAGAATTAGTTGTATCGGTGCTTTATATCATAATGTCCTCAGCAGCATCTGAAAAAGCACTCACTTTAGATTTCAATTGTTATTTTGCTGCCTAATTTCCCATCGCTCACACACCACAGGTGAAGTGACAGACCTACCAGGTAAAACACCTTCCAGATTGCCCCTTGTACTGATGTGTTCTACAGTTTTACCCTATAGGTTTACCCTTTCCTTGCTGTTCTCCTACAGTTTTCCCAGTGGGCTGTCCTCTGTTTTCTATCCTTAGTTTGTCCAGTAATTATCCCTCTGTATTGTTCCATATTGCTTCAACCTAGACTCTGCCGAGACATTCTATCTACTACAGACAATTATTTGGCCTTTATTGCTCCATGCTGCATTCCTATATACTTGATCAGAGTATGATCTTTTTCTCTGTACTGCAGGCACCACCCCCTCCATCCACGTGTGGGACGCAATGAGTAAACAGACACTGTCCATCCTGCGCTGCTCTCACACTAAGGGGGTGGGCTACGTCAACTTCAGCGCCACAGGCAAGCTGCTGCTCTCTGTGGGGGTGGAGCCTGAACACACCATCACTGTGTGGCGCTGGCAGGAAGGTGAGCCATTCTGACCCTGGTAATATACACTGAGATGGTGGTAGGCTACAGCTTAGATTTGATCTGTGATAAGTGGATTTTTGTGATAATTAATCGTAACAATGTTGTTAGATATCATTCAGTAAACTGTAAATAGCAGGTCTTAGAAGTGTGTTTTTGCTTGTGTGTGTGTTCCCCTGTCCAGGTGCTAAAGTGACCAGTAAAGGAGGCCATCCAGACAGGATCTTCGTAGTGGAGTTCCGGCCAGACTCTGATTCTCAGTTTGTGTCTGTTGGCATCAAACACATCAAGTTCTGGACACTGGCTGGAGGCTCTCTCATGTATAAAAAGGGAGTGGTGGGCTCAGTGGAGGACGGCAGGATGCAGACCATGCTATCTGTGGCCTTCGGTGCTGTGAGTATTGACAGAATTTTTTACTAAACTCTTTAATCTGCCTTATTGGATTTGATTAACCCTAGACTAATATAATCTACCATGTTTTCTGTGATTCATTTGAGATACATTTGAAGTTTTGTGATCATACCTGTGTGGTTTCTCTTCCTCCAGAATAACCTAACATTCACAGGTGCCATAAACGGGGATGTGTACGTGTGGAGAGATCACTTCCTGCTTCGTGTCGTGGCTAAAGCCCACACCGGGCCAGTGTTCACCATGTACACCACACTGAGAGACGGCCTCATCGTCACAGGGGGCAAGGAGAGGCCGTGAGTACCGCACTGCTGCACGACCACTGAGGATCCACTCAATGATCCTCTTATAACACCATTCCTTATCAAACCAAAACAACAACACACAATAGCACCAAAACCACATCTGGAATTCCACTGGCTAACACTCTCCTCTTGTGTCCATGATGATGATGATGATGATACAGTTGAAGTTGGAAGTTTACATACACCTTAGCCAAATACATTTAAACTCAGTTTATCACAATTCTTGACATTTAATCCTAGTAGAAATTCCCTGTCTTAGGTCAGTTAGGATCACCACTTTATTTTAAGAATGTGAGCTTTTATTTCATCACATTTCATCACATTCCCAGTGGGACAGAAGTTTACATACACTCAATTAGTGTTTGGTAGCATTGCCTTTAAATTGTTTAACTTGTGTCAAACGTTTCGGGTAGCATTCCACAAGCTTCCCACAATAAGTTGGGTGAATTTTGGCCCATTCCTCCTGACAGAGCTGGTGTAACTGAGTCAGGTTTGTAGGCCTCCTTGCTCGTACACGCTTTTTCAGTTCTGCCCACAAATGTTCTATAGGATTGAGGTCAGGGCTTTGTGATGGCCACTCCAATACCATTACTTTGTTGTCCTTAAGTCATTTTGCCACAACTTTGGAAGTATGCTTGGGGTCATTGTCCATTTGGAAGACCCATTTGCGACCAAGCTTTAACTTCTTGACCGATGTCTTGAGATGTTGCTTCAATATATCTACATCATTTTCTTTCCTCATGATGCCATCTATTTTGAGAAGTGCACCAGTCCCTCCTGCAGCAAAGCACCCCCACAACATGATGCTGCCACCCCCGTGCTTCATGGTTGGGATGGTGTTCTTCGGCTTGCAAGCCTCCCCCTTTTTCCTCCAAACATAACAATGGTCATTATGGCCAAACAGTTCTATTTTTGTTTCATCAGACCAGAGGACATTTCTCCAAAAAGTACAATCTTTGTCCCCATGTGCAGTTGCAAACCATAGTTTGGCTTTTTTATGGTGGTTTTGGAGCAGTGGCTTCTTCGTTGCTGAGCGGCCTTTCAGGTTATGTCGATATAGGACTCGTTTTACTGTTTCCTCCAGCATCTTCACAAGGTCCTTTGCTGTTGTTCTGGGAACGATTTGCACTTTTCACACCAAAGTACGTTCATCTCTAGGAGACAGAACGCATCTCCTTCCTGAGCGGTGTGACGGCTGCGTGGTCCCATGGTGTTTATACTTGTGTACTATTGTTTGTACAGATAAACGTGGTACCTTCAGGCATTTGGAAATTGCTCCCAAGGATGAACCAGACTTGTGGAGGTCTACAATTTTTTTCTGAGGTCTTGGCTGATTTCTTTTGATTTTCCCATGATGTCAAGCAAAGAGGCACTGAGTTTGTAGGTAGGCCTTGAAATACATCCACAGGTACACCTCCAATTGACTCAAATGATGCAAATTAGCCTATCAGAAGCTTCTAAAGCCATGACATCATTTTCTGGAATTTTCCAAGCTGTTTAGAAGCACAGTCAACTTAGTGTATGTAAACTTCTGACCCACTGGAATTGTGATACAGTGAATTATAAGTGAAATAATCTGTCTGTAAACAATTGTTGGAAACATTACTAGTGTCAAAGTAGATGTCCTAACCGACTTGTCAAAACTATAGTTTGTTAACAAGAAATGAGTTTTAATGACTCCAACCTAATTGTATGTAAACTTCTGACTTCAACTGTATATTCCGTGGCATGTCCAGAACATTTTGAATGGAGTGGCCAAGTTGGGACACAGACCCAGTTTAGGTTTAGGGAAAATAGGATTTTGAACGGGAATCAATTGTGTCCCCCCACAAGGTTAGTAAAATGTGTGTGTGTGTGTGTGTGTGTGTGTGTGTGTGTGTGTGTGTGTGTGTGTGTGTGTGTGTGTGTGTGTGTGTGTGTGTGTGTGTGTGTGTGTGTGTGTTTGCGTGTGTGCGTGTGTGCGTGCGTGCGTGCGTGCGTGCGTGCGGCACATGCTTTCTCAGTACAAAGGAGGGCGGTGCAGTGAAACTGTGGGACCAGGAGATGAAACGTTGCCGAGCGTTCCAGCTTGAGACGGGACAGACTGTTGAGTGTGTGAGGTCCGTTTGTCGAGGCAAGGTGAGTTCAGCACAGCCAGCACACACCCCAGTGGGAAAGACTATAAGCAAGCGTACAGCAAATGTTAAACCTGAAAATAACTCCCTCAAAGTTCCCGTTGGAAATAAATATACAGTACACTAGCTAGCTATATGATTTAAAAAACAGAATTCATTGTATTTGAATTTGATATCATAAAAACATTTTAGGTACCTTCTCATCTGCAGCTACAAATATCTTCTCATTGGATAGACTGATGATTTGACATTAGATAAGACTTGGTTTTGAGTCAGAATTCTGGGGCCTTTATAACTGCACAATCTATTTGGTTCTCTTTCATACACACTTGCTCCTTGTTGGGATATTGAAGTTCAGAGAAGGTAATAATGCAGCGAATAAAATCCCTTATTTTTTCAATCGAAAAAAGATAGCTGAGTCATTTGTTTGGAATTGGCTTTGCTGGCGTTCTTCCCATACTGTGGCAACCTTCAGAAGCTCCTAGCCTACCCAGCAGCTTTAGCCACCTTTACAGTAGTAGTATGGGAGATGTGACATGTTGTTTGAACCAGTCTTTCACGTCAAGTTTTTAAGTGTATTTTACGTCTATAGCTTCAACTAGGGTTCTGAAGGGTCAAAAACAGTAACCTTCTTGTGTGCCTGTCTACCAGGGTAAGATATTGGTAGGCACAAAGGATGGTGAGATCATTGAGGTGGGGGAGAAGAACGCTGCGTCCAACATCCTGATCAACAGTCACATGCAGGGCGAGATATGGGGCCTGGCCACCCACCCCTCTAAAGACCTGTTCATCTCCGCCAGTGACGACGGAACCATCCGGATATGGGACCTGGCCGACAAGGTACAGCACAGAGAAATACTATGGTCTGCTGAGTGAAGTTGCATTTGCACTTACATTGAATGTCTTTCATCATTTATTCGCTGAAACAACTTTTTTGAATCTCAAATTACAGTTTATTTGTGTTCTTAGTTTCCTTTGCACCTGTATTTAGTTAGGACGGTATGTGGCCATTCTAAGGCTGTCTCATGTTTTGTCTGTTTCCTTGATAGAAACTGCTGAACAAAGTGAGCCTGGGCCACCCAGCCAAGTGTGCCAGCTACAGTCCTGATGGGGAGATGGTGTCTGTGGGCATGAAGAATGGGGAGTTCATCATCCTCCTCACCAACTCACTTAAGATGTGGGCCAAGAAACGAGACCGCAGTGCTGCCATACAGGACATCAGGCAAGAACTGAGGAGAGATAGGAGCCACCTGGAGCTGGGCTCTTGCACTTTGACTAGACAATTGTCTACTTCCTGGCTCAACCCTAACCCTGAACCAGATACCTATCCCTAGCTTCATGTCCACATCCTAGCAGTAACCCTAACATCAAACACAACTCTAACCCTAACCCTAGCTTCATGTCCACATCCATGTTCAAACCTAGCCTCAACCACAACCCTGACCATGCTTAATGTACTCATCCCAGTTGAACCCTAGCCTCAACCACAACCCTGACCATGCTTAATGTACTCATCCCAGTTGAACCCTAGCCTCAACCACAACCCTGACCATGCTTAATGTACTCATCCCAGGTGAACCCTAGCCTCAACCACAACCCTGACCATGCTTAATGTACTCATCCCAGTTGAACCCTAGCCTCAACCACAACCCTGACCATGCTTAATGTACTCATCCCAGTTGAACCCTAGCCTCAACCACAACCCTGACCATGCTTAATGTACTCATCCCAGTTGAACCCTAGCCTCAACCACAACCCTGACCATGCTTAATGTACTCATCCCAGTTGAACCCTAGCCTCAACCACAACCTTAATTAACCCTATTTCATGTCCACATCCCGGTTCACTTGAGAAATAATAGGAGAGCCGCACACTCTAGGAGCTCAGATGAAATAACCTAATAACCAACGTTTCAACAGCTGTCTTCATCAGGGTATAATGACAAACACTGCAGGTCACTAGTTTATACAGACAGGCTGTCTTCATCAGGGTATAATGACAAACACTGCAGGTCACTAGTTTATACAGACACGCTGTCTTCATCAGGGTATAATGACAAACACTGCGGGTCACTAGTTTATACAGACAAGCTGTCTTCATCAGGGTATAATGACAAACACTGCAGGTCACTAGTTTATACAGACACGCTGTCTTCATCAGGGTATAATGACAAACACTGCAGGTCACTAGTTTATACAGACAGGCTGTCTTCATCAGGGTATAATGACAAACACTGTGGGTCACTAGTTTATACAGACAAGCTGTCTTCATCAGGGTATAATGACAAACACTGCAGGTCACTAGTTTATACAGACAGGCTGTCTTCATCAGGGTATAATGACAAACACTGCAGGTCACTAGTTTATATAGACAAGCTGTCTTCATCAGGGTATAATGACAAACACTGCAGGTCACTAGTTTATACAGACAAGCTGTCTTCATCAGGGTATAATGACAAACACTGCAGGTCACTAGTTTATACAGACAGGCTGTCTTCATCAGGGTATAATGACAAACACTGCAGGTCACTAGTTTATACAGACAAGCTGTCTTCATCAGGGTATAATGACAAACACTGTGGGTCACTAGTTTATACAGACAGGCTGTCTTCATCAGGGTATAATGACAAACACTGCAGGTCACTAGTTTATACAGACAAGCTGTCTTCATCAGGGTATAATGACAAACACTGCAGGTCACTAGTTTATACAGACAAGCTGTCTTCATCAGGGTATAATGACAAACACTGCAGGTCACTAGTTTATACAGACAGGCTGTCTTCATCAGGGTATAATGACAAACACTGCAGGTCACTAGTTTATACAGACAAGCTGTCTTCATCAGGGTATAATGACAAACACTGCAGGTCACTAGTTTATACAGACAAGCTGTCTTCATCAGGGTATAATGACAAACACTGCAGGTCACTAGTTTATACAGACAAGCTGTCTTCATCAGGGTGTAATGACAAACACTGCAGGTCACTAGTTTATACAGACAAGCTGTCTTCATCAGGGTATAATGACAAACACTGCAGGTCACTAGTTTATACAGACAAGCTGTCTTCATCAGGGTATAATGACAAACACTGCAGGTCACTAGTTTATACAGACAGGCTGTCTTCATCAGGGTATAATGACAAACACTGCGGGTCACTAGTTTATACAGACAAGCTGTCTTCATCAGGGTATAATGACAAACACTGCAGGTCACTAGTTTATACAGACAAGCTGTCTTCATCAGGGTATAATGACAAACACTGCAGGTCACTAGTTTATACAGACAAGCTGTCTTCATCAGGGTATAATGACAAACACTGTGGGTCACTAGTTTATACAGACAAGCTGTCTTCATCAGGGTATAATGACAAACACTGTGGGTCACTAGTTTATACAGACAAGCTGTCTTCATCAGGGTATAATGACAAACACTGCAGGTCACTAGTTTATACAGACAAGCTGTCTTCATCAGGGTATAATGACAAACACTGCAGGTCACTAGTTTATACAGACAGGCTGTCTTCATCAGGGTATAATGACAAACACTGCAGGTCACTAGTTTATACAGACACACTGTCTTCATCAGGGTATAATGACAAACACTGCGGGTCACTAGTTTATACAGACAAGCTGTCTTCATCAGGGTATAATGACAAACACTGTGGGTCACTAGTTTATACAGACAAGCTGTCTTCATCAGGGTATAATGACAAACACTGCAGGTCACTAGTTTATACAGACAAGCTGTCTTCATCAGGGTATAATGACAAACACTGTGGGTCACTAGTTTATACAGACAGGCTGTCTTCATCAGGGTATAATGACAAACACTGCAGGTCACTAGTTTATACAGACAAGCTGTCTTCATCAGGGTATAATGACAAACACTGCAGGTCACTAGTTTATACAGACAGGCTGTCTTCATCAGGGTATAATGACAAACACTGCAGGTCACTAGTTTATACAGACAAGCTGTCTTCATCAGGGTATAATGACAAACACTGTGGGTCACTAGTTTATACAGACAAGCTGTCTTCATCAGGGTATAATGACAAACACTGCAGGTCACTAGTTTATACAGACACGCTGTCTTCATCAGGGTATAATGACAAACACTGCGGGTCACTAGTTTATACAGACAGGCTGTCTTCATCAGGGTATAATGACAAACACTGTAGGTCACTAGTTTATACAGACAGGCTGTCTTCATCAGGGTATAATGACAAACACTGCGGGTCACTAGTTTATACAGACAGGCTGTCTTCATCAGGGTATAATGACAAACACTGTGGGTCACTAGTTTATATAGTGTCAAAGGACACACATAGGTGTCTGTAAATGTTGAGACTGAGGGGAGCAAGGGTCTTTAAATTAAAGATCCAGGCAGCCTCTCGTTTATAACAATAAATTGTCGAGGTCACCCCCTCTCCTAGGTTTAACCTTAACCTTTGCCTCAGCCACAACCCTGATTTGGCATAACCCTAAGCTTAGTCTTGGCATAACTCAAACCATAGATTTTTGTTTAACCCTGGCTCAACCCAAATATGACTCCCCCCACCACTGAATTACCCTTGGTTACAACCAAGGAAAAAACTAAGCAACATTAAAGGGATTTTTCAAATTCTGATTTCACTAAAAAGGGGAAGTAAACTCATTTGAAATGACATTGGTTCAGTTAAAGGCCAGTCAATGACCATTGAACTCTGAGGATGTCTGTCTATATATATATATATTATGTCTATTGTGTGACCCTCTCAGGTTCAGTCCAGACAAACACCTCCTGGCAGTGGGCTCAGTGGAGAGTACGGTTGACCTCTACGACCTTACCTTGGGCCCCTCGCTAAACCGTGTGGGCTACTGTAAGGACATCTCCAGCTTTGTTATCCAGATGGACTTCTCTGCAGACAGCATGTTCATTGAGGTATGCTACACTGACCGTGATGGTTTAAACCAGGCTGAATATGATAATTCCCTTGAGAGCTGTTGTTGTTAAATAAACGATAGACACTACATATGTCCTAAAACCACACAAAATAGATAGTGGAATGAGTTAAATGTTATTTTGCTGTCAAGGTCAATATGTTCGAAAGGTAAAAAAATTGAAATATTATTTGATTATTGTGGAAACCAATTGAGCTAAATCTACAACCTATGTTGTGTTTAATACAGCACTCTTGACCATTTGATCATGTTGCACAGTGTGTTCTCACCATGATGGACAGTCATATATCCATTTCAAAGCATACTGAATGTGGAAAAACCTATATTTGCACACACACATGTATGGCAGGCAGGCAGGTCATAATCGTTTATAGCCAAGTGCCCTTCTAGTTGAAGGTACTACACATAGGATTCTTTTTTAAATTGTTACATTTTAATTTTTGAAAATGTCCATAATATATCTGCCCTAAATAGTGGAATGACAGTGTTTTCACAGTATTACTTACCAGTCAGTGTTGTGATTGGCTGTCATATTCTGTTGTCAAACTGGGATACCTGTTCTGACTTTGTGGCTTTGTTATCTAGTGGAAATCGCTCCTGTTTGCAAAAATTCTACAGTTTTTTCACTTGAATAGTGTAGGAAATCATTGTATCATCTAAATCGCTGTGAAATATATTTTCAATAACAAAATACAGTTTTTACAGCTGTTTGAAGCTGATGGACCAAAACTGCTGTTTGAGGCTGGTGGACCAAAACCGGAAGTATCTTTTGTTTTGGTCCACCAGGTTCAAATAGCTTTAAAACAATATTTTTTGCTATAGAAAATATATTTCACAGCGATTTAGATGGTACAATGATTCCCTAAACAATTCAATGCTTGTTTTCTCATATAAACTGAAATTGAGCGAATTTTAGCAACCAGGAATTGACAGAGCGATTTCCACTAGATAACACAGCCACAAAGTCAGAACTGCTTTCCCAGTTTGACAACAGATGCCGCTCTGGCGGGAGAAAAAAAGGGGCGAATATCACAGCCAATCACAACACTGGTGGGTAAGTTATACTGTGAAACACTATCATTCCACTATTAGCGGCAGATATATTATGGACATTTTCTGAAAAACAATGCAACAAAAAAAGACTCAAACCTGTGAGTAGCACCTTTAACAGTAGTCTGGAGCTGCTCTAGAGTAACCTCACGCTTCAGTATGCTACAAAGTAACCCTATCTGAGGTATTTCTATAGACTCATTCCTTGCTGTTATGGAGACCCTTGCACCTTTTCTGAAATGTTGATGTGACTGGCACATGGTCAGAAACAGGGTAAGATGGTGACTTGGCCTGCTAAATTTAACCTGACCTCAGCGTACAATTACAAGTACAAATGTGTCTGTGGCTTGAAGGGACAGAGGGAGGACACAGAAGGGGAGGGACCAGTATAGTTGGCCAAGGTCCTCCCAGTCCATTTGAAGTTATATAATGGACTAAGCTCATTACGATTTCATTGTAAGGCCGGGATTCAATCCGACTGTGGGTTTTCGACAATGCGGCAATGTCCCCGCGTTCGCAGAGATTTTACAGTAAACCCTGCATCTGTCGGCTCAATCGTTAATTGCCTTTAAAAGCCACATTGTCGACAACCCAAGGTCTGATTGAATCACAGCCTAAATCCATGTTTTGGTTGATCTAAAGCATAAAATAGTAATGAGGCTTCTATGTCTTGAACAAATTTGTGTACGGAAAATTATGTCATACATTTTTTTCCTAGCTGTGTAGACTGAGCTGGTAGATAGATGACTGATGGATTTTAGAGTGATATAATATGACGACATCTGATAAAGGTTGCGTGTGCATATGTATGAGTGTGTGTTCTGACGTGTCACTGGCTGTGTGTCTACAGGTGTCCACAGGAAACTATAAGCGCCAGGTGCATGAGATGCCTTCTGGGAAAATTGTGACAGAACAGACTGTGATTGACAGGATCACCTGGGCCACCTGGACCAGGTAGAAAGATTAGTTATAGTCACTGGAATTCAATCAAACCCACATACTGTCTAAAATCAAAACTGAGATCCATGTTCAGTAAAGAACGCAAGCACTGCACGGTAACACTATTGAGATATTGCGTCAACAATGGGAGCTACACATAACAGCTCACTCTGGTAGGGACATTGCAATATGGCAAGCCAAAGCAATACAAATACATTGCTGGTTCAACTTGTTTGAGCTTTAGGCTCGTTGAAGCCATCTGGGCACGTTTGTGTACAGATGTTTAGTGTGCACACCCAGACATGTTGTGTTTGGGTGTCTGTTATTGATCAATGGAATAATAGAGGTCAATCAATACTGTCTGCAGCACAGCTGTCACTGTCCACTTCTCATGAATAGACCCCAAACTCCCTCTAACATCAGTCTTCCCAAGGTTAATGGGTTAAAAATCGATTCTGCATATAAGCAGTAGCATACTTATTAGGCAGCCTGGTCTCAGAGCCATACGAAACATACTTTACGTATTTCTGAGCACTTCCAAGACGTATGATATCTACTAATAGTATAGTTACTTTAGACAGAAACAAAAGTAGGGGGATTGGTTGGAGAGGATGGATGGGCGTAATCCGCGACAGTCTAGCAATCCAAAGGCTATTCGTTCCGAGTCGCATCGGGGACAACTGTAGCATTTTAGCTAACCATTCCCCTAACCCTTATTCTGAACTTAACCCAATTCACCTAACCTGCTACGTAAATTCGAACATTTTATGGAAGTTATCCTAACCTTTGTCATTAGTTCCCCTAACCTCCATAATGTAACGTAATATATCATAATAAGTCTCACCGCTTTACGTACATAATAATACGAATTGCCCTGAGACCACGTTGTAATGGGAAACAAACTAATGTCTGGTTGAGATCTTTAGTAGTATGCAGGAATCCTTTTTTTCTTTCTATAGTATACATATGTTTTACTACTGAGGTGAGAAATTTACTATAGTAATTCAATTGACTTGGATGAAACTCAAAAAATGGCTATTCTGTGGTGGAACAATGTCATCTCAGTATTTTACTGGCAGGTCTGTGGTTTTGTTCAGTATATTCTGCAGTCTGAGCATGGCTCCTCTCCCTCATTTCTTCTCAGTATCCTGGGAGATGAGGTGCTGGGTATCTGGCCACGGAATGCTGATAAGGCTGACGTCAACTGTGCCTGTGTCTCCCACACCGGACTCAACGTGGTCACCGGGGACGACTTTGGGTTGGTCAAGCTCTTTGACTTCCCATGCACTGAGAAATTTGTGAGTGCTTCACTTCCTCTCAACAATATCACTGTGATATATTTTTTAAGCTATGTAGATACTGAATCCATAGAGCAGACATTGTTGGCTGTGGCTGCTCCAAATATTTAATACTTCTTTTGATCCTCTGCAGGCCAAACACAAGCGTTACTTTGGGCACTCGGCACACGTGACCAACATTCGCTTCTCCTATGATGATAAATATGTGATCAGCACTGGAGGACATGACTCCAGGTATGCAGAGCTTGTGTTAAGGCTTAACCACATGTCAAATGAATGACGTTATACAGTTGTAGTCAGAGGTTTACATACACTTAGGTTGGAGTCATTAAAACTCGTTTTTCAACCACTCCACAAATTTCTTGTTAACAAACTATAGTTTTGACAAGTCGGTTAGGACATCTACTTTGTGCATGACACTAGTAATTTTTCCAACAATTGTTTACAGACAGATTATTTAACTTATAATTCACTGTATCACAATTCCAGTGGGTCAGAAGTTTACATACACTAAGTTGACTGTGCCTTTAAACAGCTTGGAAAATTCCAGAAAAGGATGTTATGGCTTTAGAAGCTTCTGACATCATTTGAGTCAATTGGAGGTGTACCTGTGGATGTATTTCAAGGCCTACTTTCAAACTCAGTGCCTCTTTGCTTGACATCATGGGAAAATCAAAAGAAATCAGCCAAGACCTCAGAAAAACAATTGTAGACCTCCACAAGTCTGGTTCATCCTTGGGAGCAATTGTTTGTACTATTGTACAAACAATAGTACGCAAATATAAACACCATGGGACCACGCAGCCGTCATACCGCTCAGGAAGAATATGCGTTCTGTCTCCTATTAATGAACGTACTTTGGTGCGAAAAGTGCAAATCAATCCCAGAACAACAGCTACAAAAGTATCTATATCCACAGTAAAACGAGTCCTATATCGACGTAAACCTGAAGAAGCCACTGCTCCAAAACCGCCATGAAAAAGCCAGACAACGGTTTGCAACTGCACATGGGGACAAAGATCGTACTTTTTGGAGAAATGTCCTCTGGTCTGATGAAACAAAAATAGAACTGTTTGGCCATAATGACCATTGTTATGTTTGGAGGAAAAAGGGGGAGGCTTGCAAGCCGAAGAACACCATCCCAACCATGAAGCACGGGGGTGGCAGCATCATGTTGTGGGGGTGCTTTGCTGCAGGAGGGACTGGTGCACTTCTCAAAATAGATGGCATCATGAGGAAAGAAAATGATGTACATATATTGAAGCAACATCTCAAGACATCGGTCAGGAAGTTAAAGCTTGGTCGCAAATGGGTCTTCCAAATGGACAATGCCCCCAAGCATACTTCCAAAGTTGTGGCAAAATGACTTAAGGACAACAAAGTCAAGGTATTGGAGTGGCCATCACAAAGCCCTGACCTCAATCCTATAGAAAATTTGTGGGCAGAACTGAAAACGTGTGTGCGAGCCAGGAGGTCTACAAACCTGACTCAGTTACAGTTACTCAGTTACTCTCTGTCAGGAAGAATAAGCCAGAATTTACCCAACTTATTTTGGAAAGATTGTGGAAGGCTACCCAAAACGTTTGACCCAAGTTAAACAATTTAAAGGCCATGCTACCAAATACTAATTTAGTGTATGTAAACTTCTGACCCACTGAGAATGTGATGAAAGAAATAAATCATTCTCTCTACTATTATTCTGACATTTCACATTCTTAAAATAAAGTGGTGATCCTAACTGACCTAAGACAGGGAATTTTTACTAGGATTAAATGTCAGGAATTGTGAAAAACTGAGTTTAAATGTATTTGGCTAAGGTGTATGTAAACTTCAGACTTCAACTGTAGATACTCTACAATGAGTAGTAGCATTAAAAAGTGATTTCAGACAGGTCTGATTCAGAGTTATGATTTTTTGTTTTATTGATTGCTGTATTGTCTTCCTCTTTTTCAGTGTCTTTGTGTGGAAATGCCTATAAACCAGAGTCTTTTCTCCACAACCATGCATTCAGACTCCTTAGCCTAACGCAGTAAGTCTTGGATTCTGACAAGTATGCAGCCAGGATCCCAACACCTCAAGTGTCTGGCTACGGTCAATCTTTTGCCTGACATGCTGCAACTATGTCTCCCCATCTACCTGTGGGGGAGAATGGGGTGCAATACGCTAATCACTGTACTATTAATTCAAGTCTAAGCATTAGGCAGAGCAGGTAGCTCCTTTTCTAACAGGAAATTACTTTGAAGCAGATTTTTTGCCACTAGAAAATGGTGGATTTTCTGTCCAAACAAGAAATTACCATTTGTGTTTACATTCTCATCTGCTTGTAATGAAGGACACATGAAAACAGGTTGCCACGCCAGCTATTGATTTATATTTAAACCATTGATAATGGCTGGGATTCAATCCGATTGCGTATTGTCGACAAGGGGGCTTTTAAAGGCAATGTTCCCACGCTTGCGGAGATTTCATTCACAGTAAACGCTGCAGATGTCAGCTCAATCTGAAATTACCTTTAAAACCTCAAGTCTAAGGCGGAGGGGGGATAACATATGGAATTGTTTTAATATGGTATTACCAAGGATTATTTAGCTATTAGATTTTTAGTTTTAAGACCCATTAAGGTATCAAAACAATATATACAAAAATTTGATGAAAAATGTTATTTGGCATTACTGCTATTTGCCAATAGAAACACATTTAATAACAGATTCACTACATGGAACAACAAATAGTCCCCTAAAAAATCTAAAGAAAGATTGTTTTGAAGTGTCTGCCCAAAATCTGAGATAAGAAAGATCAGGAAACTATATATATTATTATTTATTTATTTTACATGTATTTATTCCCTTATTTTACGCACTAAACTATCTCCATGTATACTTCCATTAATTTTTGTAACTGGTACCGGGATCCTTCAGACGAGTCTTGTGAGCGTCCAAAAGCAAAACGGAGAATACCATCCTGTGAGTCTCACCTTTCAGTAGAGTGGTCATAATAGTTTGTAGGCCAAACCGTTCGGACGCTAGACATTTTCGTGATGTCTCATGGTCTGACAAAACACCGCTCTAGCTCGGCAACCTTTCACCGCAGAGGCGGAAGGGCGATATCGGTGATTGAGACGCAACGAATGCAAAAACATCTAGTTTAAACAGACGGATTTTGATGGGGATTTTTTTATGTTAATATGATTTCCACAGGGCGCGGAAATTGTAGGCAAAGGGTTACAATCTGCATTGTCAACAGCGCTTCAAGAATTGAATCCCAGCCAATGTAGAGCAAAAAAGTTGTTTTCCCATAATTTATTTGAAAGAGCCTTTTCCATTGTTGAACATTATCAAACTTAAGTGCCTTTATGAATATTTCTACTGGTCTTATATTTTTTTGCAATTTCAGTTGAAATAATTTTGTACATGTCTGGTGCTATTAGATTGTAAAGTTTTACTCATTCAATATGCAGAAAAGGGCATTGCTTTGCTGCGGTTTAAGTTAATGCATAAACATCCAAAGTATGATATGTAATATAGTATGTTAATAGCTCGAATGAAAATATTTAAACGTTATTCAGTGATCTAACGTTCAATTTTCAGCTTGTGAACGTCACAGAAATGGCAGTGAGCATTCTTATGTCAAAATGTTGCTTACACTTTATGGAATATCTTGGTGAAATGTTTTTCTAAGTAACCATAGTGAAAAGAATGTTCACAGATCTAATACACTGAAAATACTGTTTTGTTTTAATCAAGAGTCACTTCCAGTAAGGGATTTCAGTGGTACTTCAAGGGATGGCTTTAAGGTGAAGTGAAATTAGACCTTCTAGGAGTGACCTGTCACACCAAAGCCAACTATGCAGTCTTACTCAAGCCCTGGTCATCTTTCCATTCTTCTGTGTTTGTCTGCTGTTGAACTCTTTGCCTCACCTTGCTGTATTTAGTCGGTCAATCTCACTAACTTTAGCTAGTAGTGTGGCAGCAATATCATTACAATGTGCATTCTTTACGAAGTATGGATTCCTGTTCCCAGTTAAGTCATTTCCTTTTTGTACAAGACTGATTGTCTAGATATTGTTTCCTATTATTTGTATCATATTGTAAATTACTAAAATATGCTCAAATGCATGAATTTATTTTTTAATCAAAATTACATCTTTGTAGAGTGAGGCAAGATTATTGTATGAATGACAATCATGGTTGTTTTATACCAATTTATTGTAAGTGATGATTGTGTGCCAACGTAGATGTACAAATGTTACGTATATGTAAAGATTAAATGAAAATGTATACAAAAATCGTAATCATTTGTCCAAGGAAAGTTGAATAATTAGACCTAAAAAATGGTTAAAAGAAGGGGGTATCACTCAAAAGGCATATTGAGCTTATCTGCCCCCCGTTGAGAACTTTCAGTGGTGGTTCAGACTTCGTCATTTTGCTTTTATCTTAAGATGAATGCACGGACTAAGTCACTGAATAAGACCATCCGCTAAAAATCACTGAAATGTACAAAATGTAATTTCAGACAATGACAAATCTTATACTTCATTATGTACTGTTGGTATTCACAATGTACTAACATTCCTACATGCTAGTTAGAAAAGCATTGAGTATACAGTAAATTCCTACTCAACAAAAAAGGTTTAGTGACATCCAGGCATTTAAAACATGCCCTGGATAGGAGCAAGGGGTTGTATTCAGGCAGGGCTATAGTTTCTGCAAGTGTTTGCTTTTTAACTTTTCTATACCCTCCATCTTGCCTACTGAGAAATAAACACAGTAATTCATCTAGAAGCTTTATTGTAATTGTTTATATTTCACAATGCATTCCACAAACAGAAGAGTTCATTACAATTGTATGAAGTAACATTCACAATTACTTGCATAACAAACAATGCTTGAAGTTACATAATTTTGCAGCTTTAGATACTGGGTCCACAGACAGCGTTTCATTTTTTTCGTCTTAAGTTGTTTGTAAACGTGTTAGAGTTTAACTAGGCAGCTGCATGAAGTGAAATGATCATTAAATGCTTTAATGTTTAAGTTCTAAATGTTCCTAACTAGAAATACTCAGAATTCTGAAGTGCTATGGAGTAGCGCCCTGCTGGTATTACACCATCGCCAAGCACAATGACACATCGCATCAAGCACACTCAAGAGTCACTGAAGAGGGCTAGAAGCTTTGTGAAACTACACAGTCAATCAAGAAAACAGTAAAATCAAACACCACAAAACTTAATCATACCAAAAAAAACAACACTCAGGTTTCCAAAGTTCTCCCTCTTACAAAAAAAGAGAAAGACAAAGCAATTCCAATTGTCTGAACACTGCGTCAAAGAACAAATGAACCAGCCCATGGAACACAATTTCCTTTCAACATCCATCACTGGTCATGTCCAAGTGCAAGATTAAATTTTTTTACATATTCCAACTATCATTTTGAGCCAGATAGCATGGTACGGTCAGATTAGTTCATCAAAAGGTGGCAATACTTGAGCTATAGAATACTGATAATCCAGGGTGTTTCAGGGAACACAAGGAATTCTGAAATGAAGAGATTGTGAAAATAACAGTGCTGCATAACACCTTACACACACCACCCCCGCCCAGTGCCTCCCACCCTCTCAAAGGACTTCAGGGACTGACCGGCATTTCTTTCTTCAGTCAGCCTTCACACGCTTCAGTCCAGGGACTTTGGCCTGGACCCTGAAAGTGGAAAGAGGCACAAAGCTTGAGTTAAACCATGTTGATATGATGCTTAAAAAAACATACTAAAATGAAAGAGCTCATTCTGAGTAAAACACCCTTCTACAAACACCTCAATTCAACATAGGGCCTACTTTATCATACAAGGGTCAATTATGTAGGCAGGAGTGAAAACACGTAAAAACAACATGACAGTCACAACACCAATAGTTTAAAAAAAAAAACGTAATAATACAAATCCAGCCAAAGGTTCCTAGAAGATATTACAAAGTACATAAATACAAATATAAAGTGGCTATGTGTTTGGGTAATTAAATTCTGGTTCTGAATGAAAATGAATTCTGAATACAAGGGGTGGGTTCTACCTTTTGATATACCAATCAAGAGGGAGAAAATTAACATGTAAACACTTCAGACTACATCGGTCAGGTGGAAAAGTTGCTGTATGCATGTTATGTATATTATTTCTAATACAATTGAATTCTTGCAGAACCTTTTAATGGTAAAATGATGCAATATGTGTCTGATAAAAATGTGAATAAAATGTTTAAATCAGTGGTATAACAGGGATTTCATTAATTTGTCATCAATTGGAGATTCACATTTTTTCAAAACTTAATTTCCTTGCTTTGTTGGCACAGGATTTTAAAAACGATCAAGTCAGATTAGTCTGCTATACAGTGCATTCGGAAGTATTGAGACCCCCTTCCCCACATCGTTACAGTCCATCTAAAATGGATTCAATTAATGTTTCCTTAATCTACACACAATACACCCCATAATGACAAAGCAAAAACAGTTAGAAATTTTTGCTAATTTACTTTTTAAAAATGTAACACCTTTACATAAGTATTCAGACCCTTTGCCATGAGACTTGAAATTGAGCTTAAGTGCATCCTGTTTCCATTCTAGCCATGCCCCAAACTTTCCCTGTGACTGCACCACTGACTCATTGCTAGTTCTAGCCTGTCCTAAGGAACCACTGCACTCACTGGGAGTCTGGGCTGCGTCACCACTTATGCGGCACAGAAGTTAATACACTTGAATAATGCCACACGGCATGTAGAAATTTTCAAACGTAATAACTGTTTGCAAAATAATGTCCATTACAGGTTAGAACACTTTACAATGCAAGAAGATACCGGTAGAACCTTGCTTGAAATCATAATGCAAAATATTGTCAATTTCAAAGCGGACTGTCACCAAAAATGAATTAACTTAGTCTACCCCGCCTCATCTCTCCCAGTCTAGATACTTCCTTGAGCGGTGTGTGTAAATGCCATGGGTCTTAAAGAGACAGCGTACACATTTATAAAAAGACTAATGCTATTCTATGCAAATGTTGAGTATAATAAAATAAGTCCAAAATGGAAGGGAAACATTCTGTCGCCCCATGAAAATCAACCAAAACAAGCTAAATATCTCCATGCATGCACATCCTATTGAATATACATTCACCTGTATTGTGAATATGCCTAGGCTACATTCATTTACCCAGTTTATCAATAGAGATTACCCATTCAAATAAATCATTGTCATATAGATTGATTTTAATGTATCCATTAAACAATCAATTTGGCTTTGGTAAAAAACAATTGAACTTTAAAAAGGCCTGTCTGGATCAAGTGCCATTGTGACTTTGGCTAATATGCTTTTTTTGACGTAGTATCTGGGGTGACATTGAACAGTATAAAAAAAATCTGAACGGTGAAAGACCCATTGAAATCACTTAGAATGTATGCGTTGCCACCCTAGGGCCATGAAGTACTCCAAGCAAATTCATAACCTATTATTCCAAAACAAACAACAAAAAACTGTCAAATTTGAAAACTAGGTGGATATGTAAAATATGCGTTTTCATTTCTGTACTTTTCTGATGGCCAGAGAGACATTGGAACTTAACAGCTCATGCCAAACACTGTCCCATTCCGAACACATACACCATGTATACAAAAGTTGTGGACACCCCTTCAGATTAGTGGATTTGGCTGTCAGCCACACCTGTTAGCACACTCAGAATGCCACCTTTCCAACCAGTCAGTTTGTCAAATTTGTGCCCTGCTAGAGCTGTCCCGGTCATCTGTAAGTGCTGTTACTGTTCAATTTTAAAACGTCTAGAAGCAACAACGGCTCAGCCACAAAGTGGTAGGCCACACAAGCTCACAGAACTGGCTCGCCAATTTCTGAAGTGCGTAAAAAAAAAAAATCACATCCTACATTGCAACACTCACTACCAAGTTCCAAACCGCCTCTTGAAGCAAAGTCAGCACAAGAACTGTTTGTTGGGAGCTTCATGAAATGGGTTTCTGTGGCCGAGCGGCCGCACACAAGCCTAAGATCACCATGTGCAACACCAAGAGTCGGTTGGAGTGGTGTAAAGCTCGCCGACAATGTAGAAGTGGAAACGCATTCTCTGGAGTGATGAATCATCCTTCACCGTCTGAAATTCCGACAGACGAATCTGGGTTGGGCAGATACCAGAATGCTACCTGCCCGAATACATAGTTCCAACTGTAAAGTTTGGCGGAGGAGGGATAATGGTCTGGGGCCGTTTTTCATGGTCCGGGCTCCCGACGTCCATACCCCACTTTTTGGTACCCTTCCCCAGATTTGTGCCTCAACACAATGCCGTCTCGGAGATCTACGGACGACCTCATGACTTGGTTTTTGCTCTGACATTCAATGTCACCTGTGGGACCTTATAGAGACAGGTGTGTGCCTTTCCAAATCATTACCCAATCAATTGAATCTACCACAGGTGGACTCCAATCAAGTTGTAGAAACATCAAGGATGATCAATGGAAACAGGATGCCGCCTGTGCTCAATTTCAAGTCTCATAGCAAAGGGTCTGAATATTTATTATTAATTTGCAAAAATGTCCGAAAACCTGTTTTCGGTTTGTCATTATGGGGTAGTGTGTGTAGATGGATGGAAAAAAAGCCCTCATCAATTTTAGAATAAGGCTGTAACGTAACAAAATGTGGAAAATGGGAAGGGGTCTGAATACTTTCCGAATGCCCTGTGCTTTTGAATGTTTTACCTTTATTTAACTAGGTCAGTTAAGAACAAATTCTTATTTTCAATGACGGCCTAGGAACAGTGGGTTAACTGCCTTGTTCAGGGGCAGAACAGATTTTTACCTTGTCAGCTCGGGATTCAATCTTGCAACCTTTGGGTTACTAGTCCAACGCTCTAACCACTAGGCTACCTGCCGTGCACGAATATTTGGAAGATGCATCTCTCATTACATCACTGCCAAGATATTTCAATTTCATCCAACACAATTTACTTTTCAACACCTTTTTAGGACAGCAATTGACCTGGTTGTTCAAAGAGTTTTTTGGATACCTACTTCCTATACATTTTTTCTTCGCATTACAACACTGCCAAGATATTCACATTTTGTCAACCAGTATTTACTTACGTTGCAATAATGTCTTTGACCTGCTTGTTGGCCATCCCCACATAATGGTCAATCTGTACCTAAAATACACAAAACAAAAATCATTCTAGTGAAAAGCGTAGGTACAATATTAAACTTCCACTTGGCTTTGAAGTCAATTGATCAACATTTCAGTAGAGGTGTGAATGTTCTATGATTCCCTCTTCAGATCAACATATTTTTCATACATTTATCAGCAAATAACAGCTCATACCTTGTACTTCTCATAGATGATGGGGAAGCTGAACATTCCAACCAGACCTGGAGAGAGGGGGAGAAGGTTGACACCTCAGTCAGCCACTATGTCTGTATACAGACCAGAGTATGCGAGCAGAGCGCCCAATTTGACTGGAGCGAAATTCCCAAAGGCTGGAGGGTCTGCCTTCTCGCACGCTCCAATTTCGCTCCAGTAGTGCTCACGTCACGAGATCAGGGTAACCCAGCCCAGCATGCATTTGTAGTGTACTTGTGTGCTGCTATAGCCCCTTGCTTTACCTGCTGTCATAGAGTTAGCTAAATATTTTTTTATAAATAAACTGATAAAACACGTGCTAAATCAAGGTGACTTACAAAGATATGGACCAAGAAGGAGTGCAGTGATGTAGTGTCCACAACTAAAGAATAATTGTGGAATCTGGAAAGACACGTATCCCAAAAGCATGATTGTGTACTTACTATGTGCACATGCTAAAGAAGGGAACAAGGTGGGTCGGTGTGTAATAAACTAGAAGTCTGATCTTAAACGTTGTTAATTTTTTTATTGATTAAGCCCAATACGCCTGGCATATCCCCATATTCAAGGAGCTTTTAGTTTTGATTGGGTTATTGCCTAAACCTAAGCCTACCCATGAAGCATCTCTGCCCAGCCAGGCAAGAGTGGAAGTGAAGTGTCAAAAATGTCACAAAAAGCCTTTATGCTTAAGTTTCCAATGATCAACTTTAAAAAAAGTATCTTACCTAGAATAAGGAGTGTGAGTCCATTGAACAAGGCACCAACATAGGTGAGAATCCACATCAGCACAGCAAACTGGATGGGAGAAGAATGACAGGTTTTTATTCTGTTCAAAACATTAGGTCTATTCATGGGTTGCATGTTGTCACAATATTGTTTTGAACATTCGTTTTAAGACCGATTACCAGCTGACCATACTACTCAAGTCTCAATTGGTGCCGATTAAGATTATCTGAAGTGCATTACTGTGGCTTGGAAACACAATGACATTTCAAAATGTAGGCAAATAATTAGTAGGACAAGCTTCTGTAATCATTGTAGTCTCCAGAGACTTTAGATGCAGTACAACTTCAGCTAAGATTGAGGGGAGAGCGCCGACATTTCACCTAGCTAATGTTGGTATTGTTAGCCATTTCTGACGAACTCTGCTAGCTCATGGCAACATTGCCATCTCTATCGTAAACTCAACGACATCATGATGGCAAAGTTGTTTTCTACTAATTAGTCTACTTTAGCAACGTCAACGTATTTACAGGCCATTCATGTAGATTTGACCAAGTCATAAGCCACTGTTCTGAAAGATGTGGCATTAACCATCTGTCAGACATCAATATGCTGAGGCATCTGTAGAACGTTGAGAACTATGGCAACGACGCGACCGAGTGACAGAGGTAGAACCATGAGCATGTAAGAGGCCATCTTTCTATATATTGATTAGCAAAGCCGTTCTGACAATTTCACTCAAAATGTTGCATATTCCTTCCTACGGAGCTTAGGCATGTTAACTTCTTATGGATGGTGGCAGTATTGAGTAGCTTGGATGACTGACGTGCCCAGAGTAAACTGCCTGCTACTCACACCCAGAAGCTAAGATATGCATATTATTAGTAGATTTGGACAGAAAACACTGAAGTTTCTAAAACTGTTTGAATGATGTCTGTGAGTATAACACAACTCATATGGCAGGCAAAAACCTGAGAAAAAAATCCTACCAGGAAGTGGTTTGTAGTTTTTCAAGTGATTGCCTATCCAAACTACAATGTCTGTGGGGTCATTTTGCACTTCCTAAGGCTTCCACTAGATGTCAACAGTCTTTAGAACCTTGTTTGAGGCTTCTACCGTGAAGTGGGGGAGAATAAGAGCTCATTGAGTGAGAGGACTGCTAGCAGGGCATGAGCCTCAGCCATGCGCGCTCACATGAGAGGTAGCTCAGTTCCATTGCATTTCTGAAGACAAAGGATTTCTCCGGTTGAAACTTTATTGCAGATTTATGATAAAAACATCCTAAAGATTGATTCTATACATCGTTTGACATGTTTCTACGAACTGTAATGGAATTTGAGTTTGTCTGACCTGCGCGTCATGAACTTGGATTTGTGAACTGAAGGCGAACAAAAAGGAGATATTTGGACATAAAGGATGAACTTTATCGAACAAAAAACATTTGTGAAACTGGGATTCCTGGGAGTGCATTCTGATGAAGATCAAAGGTAAGTGAATATTTATAATGCTATTTCTGACTATTGTTTACTCCAACATGGCGGATGTATTGTATGGCATGTTTTTGTGTCTGAGCGCCGTACTCAGATTATTGCATGGTGTGCTTTTTCGGTAAAGCTTCTTTGAAATCTGACACAGCGGTTGCATTAAGGAGAAGTTTGTCTAAAGTTCCAATGCATAACCACTTGTATTTTCATCAACATTTATGATGAGTATTTCTGTAAATTGATGTGGCTCTCTGCAAAATCACCGGATGTTTTGGAGGCAAAACATTACTGAACATAACGCGCCAATGTAAACTGAGATTTTTGGATATAAATATGAACTTTGACGAACAAAACATACATGGATTGTGTAACATGAAGTCCTATGAGTGTCATCTGATGACGATCAAAGGTTAGTGATTAATTTTCTCTATTTCTGCTTTATGCGACTCCTCTCTTTGGCTGGAAAATGTTTTTTTTTGTGTATAGGCACTGACCTAACATAATCATATGGTTGCTTTCGCCGTAAAGCCTTTCTGAAATCAGACTCTGTGGCCGAATTAACAAGAAGTAAAGCTTTAAAATGGTGTATAATACTTGTATGTTTGAGGAATTTTAATTATGAGATTTTTGTTGTTTTGAATTTGGCACCCTGCAATTTCACTGGCTGTTGTCATATCGATCCCGCTAACGGGATTCCAGCCATAAGAAGTTAACATGTTAGGCACGCCGCAGCTGTAATCCAGGATCACATGCATCCTTATACAGTGATATCCAAGGTGGACAGACAATTATCAATTAGTAAAGACACTGAGAATCTGACCTGGAATCAAAATATCAACAACCATTTTTAGCCTTGTCCCAAATGTATAAATAAGGCAATGGTGGTGCAGCCAAAGGGATTTGGTTTATTTACGACATTTGGCAGACGTTCACCAGGTCACCATTTCACTCTGCCCACAGGGCACAGACTAAATAGATGACACTCTTGATGAATCTTAATAATCCTAAATCAATGTAGCTAATGGCTCTTGAACGGGCAGAGGTCTAATTTATTGTAACCTTTAACAAAAGAGGCCAGGCTAGAACCACAAAGGGAGGGGAGAGGGGCCAGGACATGCAGGGAGGGTCTGGAGGGGCCTTAGCAATAGACAGGGCAGGGGTTGAACTGGAAGGTGTTGACAGACATGTAGAAACTTCATAGCGCTCAACAGCTGCTCTTCTCTACAAGGCTGTTTCCCCCTTAAGACAATGTGGGCCTGACTGTACATGGACAAAATGAAAGGAAAAGCTCAAACGTTTTACATGTGAACGCAACCATAGAATTAAGAGCACATGTTTTCAGTAGCTATTAGAGGGTTGAACATGAACATTCCCGTAAGGTTAACAGTCAAATTCCCCCTAGACTGAGTAATAGTAACTAAAAATATATAATAAATACCAAAATATTTAGCCTAGTCCTAAACAAGCAACATGTTTCTGTGCAGGAGGCTAGCCTACATGCTTAAAATCTTCATTTGCATTCTTACCTTGAGGGAATCCACCAGGTCTTCAACAAGAAAGAGGCGACGCAGCTCTATGACTGTTGTGTTGAACCGTGCCAGAGCACAGTCACTGTACTTATGGACAGTTTCCTTTGACAGACCCACATCTTGATTCAGGTACAGCCTGCAACACCACAAAACATGAGCTGGGCCTATGTATATTGCAAGTCAAATCCTGAATCTAAACAAGGTGTGTTATCATTCAACAATGGAGTTAACCCACATACGTATAAACTGTTGTCATGACCTTCCTGTGAGGATCCAAATAGGTCAGATCAGCTTTGCAATAAACAATTCCAAACAGACCCCCTCAGCCACATATGGGGGGGTTAACACCTCACACCCTGTTGTAAATCAATTAGAGAACTTTCAGCATCTCCCCCTCCAATTTTCACCACAGGAATGAGCCTGTTTCAGACCTTTTCCAGAGGAAACTAAACACATTCTAAAGCGAATACTGGAACAATATTTCTAACATAGAACATGGGGAATGGTCAGAGGCGATCTAGAGAACACTGGTGACGTTTCAGTTATTTTGTGATGTTATTAAAAATGTTAAAGGAAATACTGTAACTGGAAAAGTATACACTGAAGTGTCCATCCTGTGTTGTGCATGAAATATGAAAAATGTGTGTTTGTTGAGGGACATGATTTTAGGAGCCATAGTTTTACATCAACTAGCCACGCCCATGCGATGTCAGAGAACGTGTCAGCCTGACAGACCCGCCCTTTTGAATGAACTGTATAAAATGGGTTAAGAATTTACACATCAGACCAGAGAGACGTGGCGCTGCAGCTCACATTTAAAGTGGTTGGAACTCAATCTCAACACAAGGTAGAGACGATAAAGTCACCTCCCGGACAATCACTGGTACGGCTGATTAGCTGTCCTCAGTAAAGTATCTAGAAAAGCAATTTTAAGTGGGACCATTCCATTACTGTGTTCAAATCATCGTATTACACTACTCTCCTCACCCCACTGGAACCATCTTCAAAGAAACATCTTCCAGAGCAAATGGAAGTAGAATAAAATCTGTAGTGCTGTTCAGGATTACACGACAAGTCACCGGATATCGGACGACTGCAGAAGACTGTCCGAAAGGGGTCCCCACCAATCAGAGCCTTACAAGCAAAGAGGTCCAACATCCTTTCCAAGAAGGCCCTGTCTACCGAGAGAAACCAAAGATTCACGTAAATACATTCATGATTTCTTACTCCAAGCGGGTGGCGTTGTGTGCAAAGTATAAGTGAGAGTAGTTTCTAAATGTACCAACGTTAAATGTCTGTCCCTCTCTCGCCCTTCATGTCTTTTGTAACAAGCAGCCATTTTGTTGTCAGTCTGCTAGGGACCTGTTTCTAATGTATTAAGTGTGTATGTTTATCCTGTGTTACCATTTAGTTAAATAAATAATTAAACCAATGTGTAGTACTGAATCATAAGTAAGGCTGGGGTTTTTGCAGATGCAAGGTTACTACTGTTAAGAATGATATGATACGAGGTTATGATAAGTTTACCTATCACATCCATGAACAGTTAAGACCTTTAGAGTTTAATTCGGGAGATGGTAACTCTTTAAAGAACCGCTCCCGTGGTGCCCCAAATCCTAATTAATTAATTGTTACATTATTAATTTAACCGGGTAACAATTAAACATAGATGATTAGATAAGTCATCAGATTAACCTGTTATGGCTAGGGGGCAGTATTTTCACGGCCGGATAAAAAAACGTACCCGATTTAATCTGGTTATTACTCCTGCCCAGAAACTAGAATATGCATATAATTATTGGCTTTGGATAGAAAACACACTAAAGTTTCTAAAACTGTTTGAATGGTGTCTGTGAGTATAACAGAACTCATATGGCAGGCAAAAACCTGAGAAGATTCTGTACAGGAAGTACCCTCTCTGACCATTCCTTGAGCTTCTTGGCTCTGTTTAAAGAAAATGTAGGATCTTTGCTGTAACGTGACACTTCCTACGGCTCCCATAGGCTCTCAGAACCCGGGAAAAAGCTGAATGATGTAATTCCAGCCGCTGGCTGAAAAACTTTAGCGCGTTTGGATGGTGGTCGATCAGAGGGCCATCAGACTGAGGCTCGTGCATGAGGGGATCCCATGCTTTTACTTTCTCTCTCTCTGAACGTAAACACGCTTTCCCGGTCGGAATATTATCGCTTTTTTACGAGAAAAATGGCATAAAAATTGATTTTAAACAGCGGTTGACATGCTTCGAAGTACGGTAATGGAATATTTATAATTTTTTTGTCACGAAACGCGTCGGGCGTGTAACCCTTATTTACCCTTTCGGATAGTGTCTTGAACGCACGAACAAAACGCCGCTGTTTGGATATAACTATGGATTATTTGGGACCAAACCAACATTTGTTATTGAAGTAGAAGTCCTGGGAGTGCATTCTGACGAAGAACAGCAAAGGTAATAACATTTTTCTTATAGTAAATCTGACTTTGGTGAAGGCTAAACTTGGTGGGTGTCTAAATAGCTAGCCGTGATGGCTGGGCTATCTACTGAGAATATTGCAAAATGTGCTTTCACCGAAAAGCTATTTTAAAAATCGGACATAGCGAGTGCATAGAGGAGTTCTGCATCTATAATTCTTAAAATAATTGTTTTTTGTGAACGTTTATCGTGAGTAATTTAGTAAATTCACCGGAAGTTTGCGGGGGTATGCTAGTTCTGAACGTCACATGCTAATGTAAAAAGCTGGTTTTTGATATAAATATGAACTTGATTGAACAAAACATGCATGTATTGTATAACAATGTCCTAGGGGTGTCATCTGATGAAGATCAAAGGTTAGTGCTGCATTTAGCTGTGGTTTGGATTTATGTGACATTCTATGCTAGCTTGAAAAATGGGTGTCTGATTATTTCTGGCTGGGTACTCTGCTGACATAATCTAATGTTTTGTTTTCGTTGTAAAGCCTTTTTGAAATCGGACAGTGTGGTTAGATAAAGGAGAGTTTTGTCTTTAAAATGGTGTAAAATAGTCATATGTTTCAAAAATTGACGTTTTTGTATTTTTGAGGAATTTGTAATTCGCGCCACGCCCATCATTGGCTATCGGAGCAGGTGTTCTGCTAGTGGAACGTCTAGATGTAAGAGGTTAATGAAAGTAAAGTCACAACACTTTTCTAGTCAAGGCTCATCTTAAACTACTGCTGTACACCTTTTGACTCATATAGTGTCCATAATGTCTACACACCATCATATACATTCCATTCTGACATTGCTTGTTCTAATATTTCTACTTTATTTGCAGGTATTATTACTGCACTGTTAAAGCTAGGAACATAAGTGTTTTGCCATACCTGCAACATCTGCAAAATATGTACGCAACAAATACAATGAAATTGTTTCTTAGTGTCGAGGTTATTCACAAAACATGGGCGAGGGGTCTACAATACCCTTTGAAGCCTAGAGGTTGTCGAGAAGAATGGTTGGCCTTTTTGCACGTCAGATTGGATTTGTTAGAACGCAAAGCCATGAACCACGCTTGACCGGCATAGTTATGATTTTCTGAGCACCAGTCACATTCCCTGTAATCTTAAACCAAGATAATTCAATGTTAATGAGTGGTTGGTGAGAATTCATAAGGCTTTAAGCCACTGCCAGGAATGGGGATAACCAGAGTAGCAGCTCTGTGCGAGAATAGTGGCTGAGAATACATCTACTTCTGCAACCCAATCGTCTAATCAGGCCAATATTTTACTCCAACTATAAATTAGCCAGTAGCTGGATAATCATGTTCAAATTGCATGATTCATAAAACATGTGTAGTTTCAATTCAGTCATTTATCTTCAATTCAATTCCTGAAGTGACTAAATGGAATAATCCCAAAAAAGAGGCACTCTTCAGGAACACTGCCTTGGAACAGTGATCACTGTTCCATGGCCTTACATTCTTCTACTGGCCCACATGGCTGGGGTATTGGAAATGGATGTGAGATGCCAAGGTTACTCTGCTGAATAGGAATCTTAATCTGCGATTTTGGAACAAGAGATAGTCCAGATAGCAGCTGAGGCTAATGCATATAATAGAATATATGGATGTTTTCTGCAATACATCATCATGGTGTATGTTGAGCAGTGGTGTAAAGTACTTAAGCAAAAATACCACTTTAGTAGTTTAAAGTATCTGTATTTTACATTTGACAACTTTTACTTCGCTACATTCTTAAAGAAAATAATGTACTTTTTACTCCATACATTTTCCCTGACAGCCAAAAGTACTTCCTACATTTTGAATGCTTGAGAGGACAGAAATGGTCCAATTCACACACGTTTAGCAAGAGAAGACCACTGGTCATCCATACCGCCTCTGATTTGGCAGACTCACTAAACACAAATGCTTAATTTGTAAATGATGTCTGAGTGTTGGAGGTTGCCCTTGACTCAAAAAAAAAGAAAATTGTGCCGTTTGGTTTGACATTTATACTTTAGTATATTTTGCAATTACAATATATTGGATAAAGTATATTTATACCCAAATACTTTCATAATTTTACTCAAGTAGTACTTTACTTGGTGACTGTCACATAACTCATTTTCTATTAAGGTATATTTACTTTTACTCAAGTATGACAATTGGGTACTTTTTTCACCACTGATGTTAAGAAGTGGGTTACTAACTTGAATGGGTGCCCTTCATCAGACTTCTGGATGGCCTGCAGGATCCCCTTGTATATCCTGAAGCAAATGGTGACAGAGAGGAGTGCCAGAGTGATGTAGGATGAGACGCTGACGATGCTGCAAAGTGTCAGGGAGAGCAGCAGAGAGAGGCCAGCGCCAAACACCACGCCAGAAGTCTTGACATCGCGCCAGTACAGGAGCTCTACCACTGCAGGAGAGCGAGAGAGCACAGGGTCAGATAGCTGCAAGACACAAAAACTAAGTGTGCTTCTTTTCAACACATTAAAATAAGACATTATGGTGGTGATGTGGAGGTGGAATGAGAAGGGGTAAATTATGAAAAAAATGAACACCCGATTTAATTTGCTTAATTATTTGTCTGCAGATAATTAGCTACTAGCCACACTACTTCACTAAAAGGGAATCCCCGGTGTTCCCTACAGCTGACATGTTTCGTTTACTGTTGGAATACCAGTATACCACTGCAGGTAATGCACCTAATCCAGGTCCATTCATAGCCATGGCATAGGCTTAAGACCTGTTAATTTTTAAGATTGTTAGCCAACCCCCACCCGGTCACTCAGACAGCTAGGGGCAGGACAGACCCATGCTTGTGTTTCACCAGGAATTCCTAGCACTTCAGTGTACAATAGTAGATGTGAAAGACATTCATTTCCTACTGGGAGACGAATTTCAAAACGTAGGCTAGCCAGCAAGCGGGCATTGCTCGAGTCTTCAATGTGCAATGGCTTGGCAGGCTACCATATTTCAAATAGCTTAACAAGTAATGAATGAGCTTATAGTTAACCCAGATTTTACAGGTTTCTGCCAAATAGATAATCATATCAAGCGCTTCATACCAAAGCAACGACTGATGAATTCATGCAACTGAATTGATGATGATATAGCTAACAAGTAAAATGCCTAAAAGGCACCGCAGGAGCAGAATCAAAAGAAGCATCAGCAGTTTTAGCCAGCCTAGGGACACTTCACTGTCAAATCACAAGAATGCTTCTCGTGAGGAATCATGTCAGACCCTTTATGGACCACGCTTGTGGGGTCTTTTTAGGCGGTGACGCTAAGCTTTTAATTTCTCCCAAACGCCAATGTTAGCTGCTAGCTTAACTGGATAGCTCGACTACATCTCGTTTAAATATAGCTAGCATATTAGCCAGTTACTAGTAGTTAGCGCCAACATTTGCGTCACCAGGACCCTTTGTTTAGAATGTTGCTAGCAATAATAGCTAACGTGCAACCGTGAAGGGGGGGGGGGGGGGTGTCGTCGTCCTTTCAGTCGGTCTACGGTACATATGGTAAGCATGAACTAGCATGTGGGGTAACTAAAAATAGCCCAGGCATATCAACTGCGCTAATCTCATCATATAGCTAGCTAATAACATGCCATGTTTTAATCATGTCCTTCCGTATACATCTCCTTCATGTAAACACTTCTTTAATATCCACGGGGGGAGATGGATAAACAGGAAAATGACTGAATCGTACATGAGTCTGACGCCATGTCGTTCTCAGCGTAGCCCCATCACGATAAAATGTCCAGTTTGACCTAGCTGGGCCTCTGCATAGCGCCATGCACAGCTCAATTCCTTCCCATTTCCCCTCCCACCGTAGCGTCGGTAAGGCAAATTGGTTAATTCAACGGCGATACAATCGAATATAAATGTGATATGTAAAGGCAGCATCGTTCACACGAGAATGACAGCACTTACCCCGTTCGGCATCCATCTTGAGCCTCCTAGCATCCAGCACTAGCTCAGCAGCGCGAGAGGGTGTTCACTTCCTGCTAGGTACATTTGAGATCCACTCATTATGCGCAGCGCCTCAGCCCTTTAATTATGTTTACGTTTCAATACGTGCCCAATGCAAATATGTGAATGAGCTTTTCTACTATTCGTTGGAAGACTGGTAGAGCGTTGTAGTAATAGTAATTTGGTTTCAAAACGGAATGAAAATATTGGAAATGGGGGAGTAGGTGGCATGGAAAATGTTAGTCTTACCTGCAAATGTTGACCAGCTTTATCAATATAACACAACAGTGCATCATTATGACCGACAACAGGTCAAATCTAAAAATCAGGAGTTTATTACAAAGACATTTTTGTAAATAAAAATTCTAACAAATGTAAAAACTGATCAACGCAGGCAATTTGCAATCTATTGGAAGCCTTTCATACAGCCATGTGAAGCTGTAGGTCAATATTTAACCAATACAATGGTCTGGTAGTGAGTTCATAGCCTTAATGCCCTAGCCAGAAAGAGTCCTCTTCAAGCTCTTACATCAGAACACATGTTGGATGGAAATCCATGCACCATATCCAGTTAAAATAATCTAACAATATGCTTACCCATTAAAACTAATTATGGGGCACACCAGAAAACATCCTACTTCATCGTCATTGCCCAGCTATACATTTTTTTTGCCCCTTTGTTAGTGTTATGTTACTGCCATCTGCCACTCCTTTAATCCTGTAATGTTTTAATACATAATATTACAGACTAATGTAGACAGTCTCTCAGCCCAATACTGCTTAGTCACTGGAGTGACTCAGGCTGGTAGTCTACTACACCCTATCCAAGTGCCTGTCATGCTCAACTGAGCGCTCAGCCAGATGGTAGTTGCTAAAATGGATGACATACCATTTAGTCAAATAGAGTTGACAGAGGCCCTTTGAGCACAATGCCCTTTCTGTTGCAATGTGTGCCAATTGCCATGCTGCATCCCAGAATGATGCAACGGCAGTAGCACACATGACAAAAATCTGCAGGACGTGAGCAGAGTGCCATTGTGAGGCTCAGGCAACAAATGTCCCGTCTGAGCTGAAAGCAGATGGCTACAACTGGGCCTGGAAAACACCAGAAGACCTCTTCTGCCATAAGCCACATGGCTCCTCTGGTGCTTGCCATATAGGCTAAGTGTGATTCCATACATACACAAAAGTTTGTAATTTAGCAGACACGCTTATCCAGAGCGACTTATAGGAGCAACTAAGGTTAAGTGACTTACTAAAGGGCACAGATTTTTCACCTAGTCAATTCAGGGATACAAACCAGCGACCTTTCGGTTACTTGCCCAATGCTCTTAACCACTATGCACACACTTCTTTTTGCACATGCTGAACAATGGACTTATACACCTTTATAAAGCCTAGTCAGCAGACTGTAGGGCTGAAGGCTGGTCCTGCATTCAGCAGCATTTGTCACAGGGGTTAGAGACCCCTGGTGCACTGGACCAGGCAGTCGTGAGTCAACTCCAGGCAGCATGGAATCATTAGACAACTATTACACTTGTCACTTTAGCCCAACACCCCTCCTCCCACCATGCATCTTTGGACAGACTTCCTCCTGTCAGTGCTACCCTTACCAAAGGTTCTGCTAGGATAGTGTATTACACATTAGAAATCCAGAGAAACTTGTCGATTTTTTTTGTGTCATTAACAGTTCACTGGTTACCAACAATCTTATTTACAGATGGCTACACATTCAGAGCAAATGTCATGCATGGCTGGATGGGACAAGCAATATCAAAACAACACACTCAACTACAAGTGATTACCAATTACATACTACGAATGTCCACAATACCTGTGCATTGTTTCATAACCACCCTCTAAAAACAAATGGACTACTTTTAATTTCACATAGATCTAGAGAACCCAGCAATAACTACAAAAAATATCTATATATAATATTCAGGAAAGGTTACTGCAACAGTAAAATAAGAGGGATACCCTTGTCTTTCCACTGTGGAGGCTGGGTGTCTCCATTTTCCGGTTTCCCGTTTTCCATGATAGAGCCGCTGTGTAGGTATCAGCAGGTCATTCCAGACAGCATGCGGTGTGTTGGGCTGGAGGCGGGTGGGGTGCGGGGACCGAGGTGGAAGATAGGGGACAACCAAACCTTTCTCCTGTGAGAGGACTGCAGTACTACTGCTCTCTCTACCTCCCTCCCCCTTTTCTCTTCCTCTCAGGCTGTCGGACTGAGGTCAGCTGACTGTCTGCTGGCACCTAGAACGCCTAACGCACTGACGCAGCAACTTCCCCATCTAACTCACTCCCCCTACCTCCCAGTCTGATACTCTCCCTCCCCTTGCGCAAATGTACATGTGCTTTTCCCCCTCCCTCTCATCCCCACGTGGATGACAAAGCAGCGAGTAGGTGACTCCATCCAACGGTCTCTGTAGGGACTACAAGTACAGACTCTCACTACCTTTAAAATGACACTAGTGTGTACTGTGACTTAATTTTAAATGCCCTCTGAATTGCCTTCAAAAGTTGGGAAGTAACATTAAAACAAAAACCTCAAATCTAACCTCATGCTCTGGAAAGCAGCAGACATCCAATCGGACCATTACTGCACTTATATTATGAATGTAATATTATTCTGTTGATCAGAGTCAAAGTCCATCTTCACAAATGGTGTACCATATCAATATCAGCCAAACAATTATGATTTGGTTGTCACCATATCAACCCTCATCAGTAGTCAGTCTTAAATCACATAAGAAAAATGGTGATTGTTGTATTAGTCCACTAGAGGGCACCTCACTAATTTCACTTGTCTGCCTAGGTTTCCTCATTCTTGTTTCAAATAATTTTTATTGCGCTAGTATTTTCAGCAAGTCTTTTAGAGAGTTGACAAAAGTATATTCACTCAGAATTTGAATATATTTAAATAAAATGGGAGGTACCGTGCAAGGTACATTTTGCAGCATATGGGTGTAGTCCTACTGAAGACTATGGGTGACTAATTAATTAGTGGTCGGTTACTACAGTTCTGTGGATTCAAAACAACCTGCAATCTCACTAAGGGGGTTTTGCGAATGAGATAGGGCAGGGGTGACGTTTGATGGTATTGCATTTCGAGTCGAACAAATAAGGGAACACTTGCTGACAAGCTCCATTCTTCATCGGCTGGTGTCGCAATGCAGGCAGAGCCTTTTTATTGGGCGATTCCTCACACACTGTCTGGGTGTCCGCCAGCCCTGCTCAAAGCAATGTCCCAATCAGATAAATAAATATCTGCACTCTAGTGATGTGCCTCGGTGTGAATAACCAGCAAGGTAAAACTAAGCCATTCATTGTAAAAAAGGCAAGATGAATGCATAGCCTTTAACCTAACAGCAGTCATGCAAAAATAAAACACTAAATCAGAAAGCCACTACCCCAGTGCAGTAAGCCTTCCAAACATATGGACATTTTGTGCTACAACACTGCCCTTTTCACTGAGCTGGGCAAGGTTTATCTGGACATGGGAGCTCAAAAGGCAAATGGGGCCTACAAGGCGGTGTACAGTTTCATAACTCTGGTTGTCATTTTCAGCATGGGCTAAAACCAGACAGTAGAGTTTGGTGACATCAATGACACACGATCAGGGTTTCCCAAACTTCCTGGGTGCATGTATTTTTTCCCCCCTAGCACTACACAGCTGACTCAATTAATCAAAAGCTTGATGAGCTGGTTAATTGAGTCAGCTGTGTAGTGCTAGGATTTTTATATTTTTTTTTACAAAAAAATAAATGGACCCAGGGAGGGGAAGAGAGAGATATATATGTGTGTGTGTGTGTGTGTGTGTGTGTGTGTGTGTGTGTGTGTGTGTGTGTGTGTGTGTGTGTGTGTGTATACACACAGTTTTTGCCACATTCACTCCATTAGACACAATGCATATTTGTAAATAGTACACTGCTCAAAAAAATAAAGGGAACACTAAAATAACACATCCTAGATCTGAATGAATGAAATAATCTTATTAAATACTTTTTTCTTTACATAGTTGAATGTGCTGACAACAAAATCACACAAAAAAAAATCTATGGAAATCCAATTTATCAACCCATGGAGGTCTGGATTTGGAGTCACACTCAAAATTAAAGTGGAAACAATACAGGCTAATCCAACTTTGATGTAATGTCCTTTAAACAAGTCAAAATGAGGCTCAGTAGTGTGTGTAGCCTCCACGTGCCTGTATGACCTCCCTACAACTCCTGGGCATGCTCCTGATGAGGTGGCGGATGGTCTCCTGAGGGATCTCCTCCCAGACCTGGACTAAAGCATCCGCCAACTCCTGGACAGTCTGTGGTGCAACGTGGCGTTGGTGGATGGAGCGAGACATGATGTCCCAGATGTGCTCAATTGGATTCAAGTCTGGGGAACGGGCGGGCCAGTCCATAGCACCAATGCCTTCCTCTTGCAGGAACTGCTGACACACTCCAGCCACATGAGGTCTAGCATTGTCTTGCATTAGGAGGAACCCAGGGCCAACCGCACCAGCATATGGTCTCACTAGGCGTCTGAGGATCTCATCTCGGTACCTAATGGCAGTCAGGCTACCTCTGGCGAGCACATGGAGGGCTGTGCGGCCCCCCAAAGAAATGCCACCCCACACCGTGACTGACCCACCGCCAAACCGGTCATGCTGGAGGATGTTGCAGGCAGCAGAACGTTCTCCACGGCGTCTCCAGACTCTGTCACGTCTGTCACATGTGCTCAGTGTGAACCTGCTTTCATCTGTGAAGAGCACAGGGCACCAGTGGCGAATTTGCCAACCTTGGTGTTCTCTGGCAAATGCCAAACGTCCTGCACGGTGTTGGGCTGTAAGCACAACCCCCACCTGTGGACGTCGGGCCCTCATACCACCCTCATGGAGTCTGTTTCTGACCGTTTGAGCAGACACATGCACATTTGTGGCCTGCTGGAGGTCATTTTGCAGGGCTCTGGCAGTGCTCCTCCTTGCACAAAGGCGGAGGTAGCGGTCCTGCTGCTGGGTTGTTACCCTCCTCCACGTCTCCTGATGTACTGGCCTGTCTCCTGGTAGCGCCTCCATGCTCTGGACACTACGCTGACAGACACAGCAAACCTTCTTGCCACAGCTCGCATTGATGTGCCATCCTGGATGAGCTGCACTACCTGAGCCACTTGTGTGGGTTGTAGACTCCGTCTCATGCTACCACTAGAGTGAAAGCACCGCCAGCATTCAAAAGTGACCAAAACATCAGCCAGGAAGCATAGGAACTGAGAAGTGGTCTGTGGTCACCACCTGCTGAACCACTCCTTTATTGGGGGTGTCTTGCTTATTGCCTATAATTTCCACCTGTTGTCTATTCCATTTGCACAACAGCATGTGAAATTTATTGTCAGTGTTGCTTCCTAAGTGGACAGTTTGATTTCACAGAAGTGTGATTGACTTGGAGTTACATTGTGTTGTTTAAGTGTTCCCTTTATTTTTTTGAGCAGTGTATATTAAAACATTTTCCTTAAAGTATAATTTTGAAAGATCTAAATGTTTGGCATGGGTCCTCAAAAGGTTCTTCAGGTGCACCATCGAGAGCATCCTGACTGGTTGCAGCACTGCCTGGTATGGCAACTGCTCGGCCTCCGACCACAAGGCACTACAGAGGGTAGAGTGTATGGCCCAGTACATCACTGGGGCCAAGCTTCCTGCTATCCAGGACTTCTATACAAGGCAGTTTCAGAGGAAGGCCCTAACAATTGTCAAAGACTCCAGCCACCCTAGTCATAGACTGTTCTCTCTGCTACCGCACAGTAATCGGTACCGGAGCACCAAGTCTAGGTCCAAGAGGCTTCTAAACAACTTCTACCCCCAAGCCATATGACTCCTGAACATCTAATAAAATGGCTACCCAGAATATTTGCATCCCCCCCCAAGGTCTACACCGGTTGTATTCAGCAAGTGACAAATTCAATTTGATTTACTGTCCCCACTCAAATACATGTCATTTTGTCCTTGAGACATTGAATTTTAATACTGTAGAATTACATTAATTCCTATTGAGAAATGTTTCTTCTGGGGAGTGCCAATATGGCCGACTGGTGGCTTCAAAGCCTCTCATTGGCCAACACACAGCATCAGCAATCCACAGTTTACAGAGAAACTAATTCCACAGAGAAACTCTGGGCAAACTAAAATCACTGTGGGTGTAAGCAAGACAGTCAGGCCTGCTAACTGCCACACTGTTCCCATGGGAGGCAGTTCTTACCAGGCCCTGTGGTACCATTCAAACCAATTGGCAAGAATCAAACATTTTAATTGTAGATCAGCTCATTTCCTAACGAGGTGTATTATGACAAAAATAAATAAAAAAAATTGCTGTTCATAAGAGATACTGCATGTCTATGAATGTAATGATAGGCATTTAAATATAACTAGATGGCTGAAGTGTAAGCACAAAACCCCTTGACTTACTCCACATTTAGTTGCGTTACAGCCAGAATTCAAAATGGATGAAATAGATCCTCACCCATCTACACACAATACCATAATGACAAAGTGAAAACATGTTTAGACATTTTAGCAGATGTATTGAAAACTAAATCTCATTTACAACCCTGTGTCAATACTTCGTAGAAGCACCTTTGACAGAAAGTACAGCTGAGAGTCTTTCTGGGTAAGTCTAAGAGCTTTCCACACCTGGATTGTGCAACATTTGCCCATTATTATTTTCTAAATTCTTCAAGCTCTGTCAAATTGGTTGTTGATCATTGCGAGAACAATTTTAAGGTCTTGCCATAGATTTAAGTCAAAACGTTAACTCTGCAACATTCACCGTCTTCTTGGTAAGCAACTCCAGAGTAGATTTGGCCTTGTTTTAGGTTATTGTCCTGCTGAAAGTGTCTGGTGGAAAGCAGACAGCTAGGTTTACCTCTAAGATTTTGCCTGTGCTTAAATCCATTCCCTTTCTTTTTTATACTGAAAAACTCCCCAGTCCTTAACGATTACAAGCATACCCATAACGAGGCAGCATCCACTATGCTTGACAATATGGAGTCGTACTCAGTAATGCATTGTATTTGCCCTAAACATATTCACGACAAAAAAAAGTGAATAGTTGAGCCACATTTTTTTGCAATATTACTTTAGTACCTTGTTGCAAACAGGATGCATGTTTTTGAATATTTATATTCTTTACAGGCTTCCTTCTTGTCGCTGTCAATTAGGTTAGTATTGTGGAGTAAACACAATGTTGTTGATCCATCCTCACTACTGTTCTCATGGTGAAATCCCTGAGTGGTTTTGTTCATCTCCGGCAACGGAGGTAGGAAGGATACCTGTATCTTTATAGTGACTGGGTGTATTGCTACACCATCCAAAGTGTAATTAATAACTTCACCATGCTCAAGGGGATATTCAATGTCTGCTTTTTATTTTTACCCATCTACCAATGGTACACTTCTATGCGAGGCATGTGAAAACCTCCCTGGTCTTTATGGTTGAATCTGTGTGAAATTCCCTGCTCAGCAGAGGGACTTTACAGATCATTGTATGTATGGGGTACAGAGAGAAGGTAGTCATTCAAAAATCATGTTAAACACGCAACTTAAGCAAAATAGTACTCCTGAACTTATTTAAGCTTGACATAAAGGGGATGATTACTTATTGACTCAAGATATTTCTGCCTAATTTTCTATGGGTAAGTATACATTTCAAAAAGCATAATTCCTCTTTGACATTATGGGTCATTGTGTGTAGGTCAGTGACAAAAAAACAATCTCCCTTTAAATTGTTTATTCAGGCTGTAACAAAATGTGGAAAAAGTCAAGGCGTGTGAATACTTTGAAGGCACTGTATATCTTAATGAGATGGGATTATACACTGCTAGGTCACTTCCTATAAATGGATTGTGTGGTATCAATGGATTTTTAACAATCTCTCTGTAACGCCCCCCCCCCCCATTGCACATTTTATTCTGTTTCTGCACAGAGAAGTCACGAGAAATTCATTACTTACTACATCAGGAAGATGGATTCAGAAACACAAATACAAGAATTATGAAAGAAAATATGAAAACCAAGATCATGAAAACAAAATCATGCCAACACATGCACCCAACTGTAAATGTTAATTTCTTTATTTTAAAATGCTAAAAAAAAGGGGGGACAATGCAGAGGAGAAAGGTGATGAAAAAGTGAAAACTTATGGGGGAAAAAGGGAAATGACAACCAATAAAACCAACAACAACAAAAAAATAACTGGTGGTGAACTTCCATGTGGGAATTACCTGCTTCAGCACTCAGGTTGGGCTTCTGATCCATTTTGGGGCCCTCTGTGTCCTTAGCGAGCAACTCCGGTTTGCGAACAGGCGAGTGGATGAGAGGGGCCTTTGAAGCGGGACCTTTGGTATCATCCTTCTCCAGGTCTGACTTAACCTTCTGGGTGAGTAGGAGGTAAGAGCTCTGACTAGGAGATTCTTCCTGAACTTCTGGGACTATATTTGCAGATGCCACATCCGTCAGCCCAAAGCGCATGTCATCTTCATCCATGCTAAACTCTGTTGCCTTAGCAAACTTGGAGCTATCTAATGCTTCTAGAAACTCATCGATTACACCCCTGAGGGGCCTTTCGATGAACTCAAACTCTTCAGAGGACACTTCCGGCTCAGAGATATCCTCTGCTGCCTCTGGCTCTTCCACTTTCATGTCATTCTTCTCAGACTCCACCTGGAAACTTGCAGGATTCTTGCCCATTGCCTCCAGAACAGGGGACAGAGAGTCTGCTGACGGACTCTCGGAATCAGAATCTTCAGGGGTCTTTCTAGTCTGGAAATTAAGAGGCTCTAATTTGTTCACAATTTGGGGTGAATCTTGACTGGAAAACATCCAATCTTTTTGTTCTATCTGGACAGGTGCTTTGCTATGGGGTGTAGGCTCTGCCTCCTTTACGAGGTCAAAGGCACTAAAGCCTTCATCTTCAGTCTTCGCCTTCACAGCTAGTCTTGCTTCAGTCTCCTCAGTCAGCTCCTTCAGCAGTAAAGCTTTGGAATCGAAAGCAAAGGGATTTGTGGCTGACAGAGGGACAGGGACAGTGGGTGACTCAACCATCTTCCGGATAGGAGCAGGGCTCGGCTCAGTGCTTCCTTCAGAAGAGCCAGAGTCCACTTTGTCAGGGTTCAGAGGGAAGGGCTTTAAGATATCTGGAAGAGATGGAAGTGTAGAGTCCTCGCTCTCTTTTGGGGTGGTTGAGAACTGATTGAGTGGCTCCATGAGCGAGTCCGCAGCCATCTTGACAGACTCATACGTTTTTATTTCATCATAATATGATGGTGGGCTGCCATCTTGTGAGTCTTCAGCCCGGCCATACTGGACCAGGTCTGGGGTGGGACTCTCAGACATTTTAGCTGCCTGGCTGTCAGAGGTCATATCCCCAAGATGGGAGAACCCAGCATCTGCTACAGGGGAGAAGCCCTGGAATGGATTCTTCTTCACCTCAAACATTAAGTCATCATCTGATTGGCTAAGCATATCTGGCTCATACCCAGAGGAGCCTCTGGAGGCTGAGTCTTTGGTAAATGTATCCATGGAGGCCCTGGGGTTGTCTTGAGAAGCTAAGAATGGAGAATCCCAGTGCTCTGTTGGGTTAGAGGAGGCAGGTGCAATGTCAGATTCAGGAGTCATCAGAGGATTATTGGAGGACTGGGAAGGAGTAGTAGACCTGACTGAGCTACAAAGCTGCTCTTCAGGAGAGACCACTCCACTGTCTCCACACAGAGACTTGGACCCTACATCACTCTTGGGGCAATTTTTTGTATGTTTACTTTGAGTGTAGGTAGCAGTTTCTAACCCTTTCACAATATCCTCATCACTCTTACTAAATCCTAATCTAGCGTTACCCTCTTCATCCCAAGGCATATCCTTGGTCAGTATTTTGGGGGGCTCAGTAGAAGGCCAAGAAGAGAAGCCCAATGGAGCAGATGTTGGATTTGGACTCTCTGACAAAGAGAGGTCTTCCAGAGAGTCAGGAGAGTGAAGGCGAGAGAGAGGGGAGATGGGAGCAGGGGAATCACCCTTCTGCTCAAGCTCTTGAGTAAAGAGGGAAAAATGCAATACATCAAGACACGCTCCATTCCTTCAGCGCTAGCAAGCCATGCTGGCATGCCCTGCCAGCAGTCTGCAGAGTTGAGGTGGTGTTTCCCATCAGTGATCTCAGAGTTATCAACTGGCATGCCAAAAGACCCAAAACCAGTTATGGGAGATTTTTTTTAACATAGGAGCAATCAATGAGGGGAATCACCACCTAACTTTTAACTGTAAAGTTAGTGTCTTCCATCTTCTCTACTGTAAGTGGACTTGTCACAGGGATTCACATTATAGGATCATACAAACAATGTTAGTCTTTTATTTAAAATAATTAAATGCAAATTCTATGTAAAATATTATTAAAGGCCAAGTGCAGTTATCCTGTGTTTTATATCATATTGTACAATAGCTGATAAAAGTTACCACTGTAAAAGTGAATACATTTGATCAGTGTTATTCCCTGAGTTGCTGGTTGAAAATACGATTTACACAGGAACTTCTAATCATGGGTGGAATTTCAGCTTGCCTGGTGACATCCCCAGGTAGTAAATGGAACTAAAAAAGACAATTGGTTTCTTTTTTTACAATTGGAAACTATTACAGTAAGGTACATATAATTGCTACCAAGAAATTTGACATTACTATAAAAACAGCTGCATTTGGGCCTTTAACAAACTTCACATGCATATCAGTCAAAATGTAATTAAGGTATAAAAGGCATGAAATGAAAGAGAAGATGCAGGAGGGCAAAGGCAGCCAGGAAAAATAACTTGCCTTTTGGGAATTGCATCAGAGGTTGAAGCGCAGCAGGAAGAAAATTGTCATCTGAAAAAGAGACAGTAGCACAGTGTAAAGTGGACAATGCCAGCAGCTGAGAGGACAGAAAACAATTAACACTACAATAGTGTGAAACAGACCCTAACATGGGGCCTCTACACTACTTTGACAACAAACTAGGTCCAGGAGAGATACTTCTGTAGTGTAAATAAATGGCTCTAGATTCAAATCTCTTTAAGAGATCTGCCACACGACCGCCAGAGATAGTGTGGGGAACATCTACACCACATAGTGGGGTCTGAAACTATTGATGCCTTTGACAAAGATGAACAAAAATGACTAATATAAATAATTCAAATACAGAGCTATATTGTATGCTAAAAGGGAAAGTATGTTTGTATACTAGTACAGAGAAAGAGGTTGTGTTTAACAAGTCATTTTTTCCTCAAAAAAAGGTAGGCGTCAATTATTCACAACCCTATTGTCAATAACTCACCTTCCAAGGACAATTGCACAGACTTTAAATATATATTTTTTTTTTATTAAAATGTATGAGTTGAAGAACACATTGGGAATGATCTTAGACCATTCCTCCCTACAGAACCCTTAGACTAGAGGTCGACCGATTTTTCGTAATGGCCGATTAATTAGAGCCGATTTCAAGTTTTCATAACAAATCGGTATTTTTGGCCACCGTTTTAATTTTTTTAAATAATATTTTTTAACTAGGCAAGTCAGTTAACCTGTCAAGGTGGGGCAGTATTTTCAATTTCGGATGAAAAGCGTGCCCAGAGTAAACTGCCTAATACTCGGGCTTAGAGTCAAATATTTGCATATTATTAGTAGATTCGGATAGAAAACACTGAAGTTTCTAAAACTGTTTGAATGGTGTCTGTGAGTATAACAGAACTCATATGGCAGGCAAAAACCTGAGAAAAATCCAACCAGGGAGTGGGAAATCTGATGCTTGTAGGCTTTTCAAGTCATTGCCTATCTAACACAGTGACTTAGGGTTCATTTTGCACTTCCTAAGGCTTCCACTAGATGTCAACAGTCTTTAGAACCTTGTTTCAGGCTTTTGCAGTGAACAGAGAGCGAACAAGAAGGCCGGGAAGTTGGTGACTCAAATGACATGAGTTCATTGGCGCGCATTCACGTGGTGTGGTAGCTGTGTTCCATAACGTTTTTCAAGACATTGGAATCGTCCGGTTGGAATATTATTGAAATTTTATGTTAAAAAGGCCCTAAAGATTGAAACATGTCAAACGTTGTATAGCATCAACGAATGTAAATATAACTTTTTTTTACTTTTCGTCGTGCTTCCCACATTTGGAGTAGCTTACTGAACGTGCAAACAACAAGGAGATATTTGGACATAACTCATGGACTTTATCCAACAAAACAACATTTATTGTGGACCTGGAAGTGCCTTCTGATGAAGATCAAAAGGTAAGTGAATATTTATAATGCCATTTATGATTTTAGATGACTCCAAAATGGCTGGTATCTGTATTGTATGATGTATTTTTCTGAGCGCCGTACTTAGATTATTGCAAAGTGTGCTTTCCCCGTGAAGCTTTTTTGAAATCTGTCACAGCGGTTGCATTCAGGAGATGTTTATCTATAATTCTTTGAATAACAGTTTAATATTTTATCAACGTTTATGATGAGTTTTTTTGTAAATTGTTGTGCTGATTCACAGGCAGTTTGAGGAAAAATATTTTCTGAACATCACATGCAAATGTAAAAAAGGGTTTTTTGGATATAAATATGAACTTTATCGAACAAAACATACATGTATTGTGTAACAATATCCTAGGAGTGTCATCTGATGAAGATCGTCAAAGGTTAGTGCTTAATCTTAGCTGTATTTATGGTTTGTGTGACCCCTCTCCTGCTTGGAAAATGGCTGTGTGGTTTTTCTTGGCTTGACACTGTCCTAACATAACCTAACTTCATGCTTTCGCCGTAAAGCCTTTTTGAAATCAGATAATGTGGTTGGATTAAGGAGAGGTTTATCTTTAAAATGATGTAAAATAGTTGTATGTTTGAGAACTTTGAATTATGACATTTTCAATTTGGCACTCATTTTTCACTGGCTGTTGAATAGTGTGAACCGTGGGTGGGACGGTAGCGTCCCACATAGCCCTGAGAAGTTAAGAACGCATTCTTATTTTCAATGACAGCCTAGGAACGGTGGGTTAACTGCCTTGTTCAGGGGCAGAACGGCAGATTTTTACCTTGTCAGCTTGGGGATTCAATCTTGCAACCTTACGGTTAACTGGTCCAACGCTCTAACCACCTGCTTTACATTGCACTCCACGAGGAGCCTGCCTGTTACACGAATGCAGTAAGAAGCCAAGGTAAGTTGCTAGCTAGCATTACATTTATCTTATAAAAAAAACTATCATAATCACTACTTAACTACACATGGTTGATGATATTACTAGTTTATCTAGCCTGTCCTGCGTTGCATATAATCTATGCGCATTAGCGAAAAAGGACTGTCGTTGCGCCAACGTGTACCTAACCATAAACATCAATGTCCTTCTTAAAATCAATACACAAGTATATATTTTTAAACCTGCATATTTAGTTAATATTGCCTGCTAACAATTTCTTTTAACTAGGGAAAATGTGTCACCTCTGCAACAGAGTCAGGGTATATGCAGCAGTTTGGGCCACCTGGCTCGTTGCGAACTGTGTGAATACTATTTCTTCCTAACAAAGACAGCCAACTTCGCCAAACGGGGATGATTTAACAAAAGCGCATTTGCGAAAAAGCACAATCGTTGCACAATCGTTGCACAACTGTACCTAACCATAAACATCAATGCCTTTCTTAAAATCAATACACAGAAGTATATATTTTTAAACCTGCATATTTAGCTAAAAGAAATCCAGGTTAGAAAGCAATATTAACCAGGTGAAAGTTTGTCAGTTCTCTTGCGTTCATTGCACGCAGAGTCAGGGTATATGCAACAGTTTGGGTCGCCTGGCTCGTTGCGAACTAATTTGCCAGAATTTTACGTAATTATGACATAACATTGAAGGTTGTGCAATGTAACAGGAATATTTAGATTCCACCCGTTAGATAAAATAAGGAACGGTTCCGTATTTCACTGAAAAAATAAACGTTTTGTTTTCGAGATGATAGTTTCCGGATTCTACCATATTAATGACCTAAGGCTCGTATTTGTGTTTATTATAATTAAGCCTATGATTTGATAGAGCAGTCTGACTGAGCAGTGGTAGGCACCAGCAGGCTAGTAAGCAGCCAGCAGCCCTTCGCAATTCTTCAAGCATTGCGCTGTTTATGACTTCAAGCCTATCAACTCCCATGATTAGGCTGGTGTAACCGATGTGAAATGGCTAGCTAGTTAGCGGGTGCGCGCTAATAGCGTTTCAAACGTCACTCGCTCTGAGACTTGGAGTAGTTTTTCCCCTTGCTCTGCATGGGTAACGCTGCTTCGAGGGTGGCTGTTGTTGATGTGTTCCTGGTTCGAGCCCAGGTAGGAGCGAGGAGAGGGACAGAAGCTATACTGTTACACTGGCAATAATAAAGTGCCTATAAGAACATCCAATAGTCAAAGGTATATGAAATACAAATCGTATAGAGAGAAATAGTCCTATAATAACTACAACCTAAAACATCTTACCTGGGAATATTGAAGACTCATGTTAAAAGGAACCACCAGCTTTCATATGTTCTCATGTTCTGAGCAAGGAACTTAAACGTTAGCTTTCATTCATGGCACATATTGCACTTCTACTTTCTTCTCCAACACTTTGTTTTTGCATCATTTAAACCAAATTGAACATGTTTCATTATTTATTTGAGGCTAAATTGATAGTATTTATGTATTATATTAAGTTAAAATAAGTGTCCGTTCAGTATTGTTGTAATTGTCATTAATACAAATAAATATTTGTAAATTCGGCCGATTATTCGGTATCATCTTTTTTTGGTCCTCCAATAGTCGGTATCGGCGTTGAAAAATAATAAATCGGTCGACCTCTAGCTTAGACTGCCCTCTTCAATTCGAGGAAAGCCCCAAAATTTGCCAGTTGACTCCAGCCACCCAAGTCAGACTGCTCTCTGCTACGTACAGCAAGCGGTACCGATGGACCAAGTCTGGAACCAACAGGAGCCTAAACGATTTCTCCTCCCGAGCCATAAGACTTCTAAATTGTTAGTCAGCCAAATAGCTACCCGGACTATCTGCATTGACATCTTACGTAGAAATAGAATGAAACAAACAGGCATTCTATTTTTGCTCTATTATAGTGGCCACTATGCACAAAGCTACATGTACACAAGGCTACATGTGTCCATAAATAACATTCACTGAGTAAAAAAGGTAATAATCCCCCCTCACACACACACACACACACACACACGTGTTACTGGCAAGTTCAACACAACAAAAGCAATATCTTTGGGCTACACTGCACATTATTACATTGTACACTTTCTGCCTGTGGACATCTGTTCCACAATGTGCCAGCAGAGCATGATATCAATTATGCCAACAAAGGGTCTCTTTCAGGCAGAGAGAACACCAGGCATACCCCTTTTTATCCACTGTATTGAAAAAGTGAGAAAGAGGGAAAGTGTGTGGTGTTCCTTTCACTTCTATAGTGGCATCCAGCTTAAGCCAAGCCCAGCAACACTTAACTGTTTAACAAGCAACGCCTCATTTTCACCTAGTTCTCTCATTCTGAAAAATAACCACACACTGTAGAGGGAAAACATTAGCTCACAGATAGTAGTTAGTTCGTTAGAGAGTTAACATTTTACACAGATTGCCAGGGTCCAGTAAGCAACTAACATGTTATAACTTGAGGAACAGCAAGGAGTCATAACGTTACCAGTTAATACAATAGCGAATTGGTTAGGTTACTAATGTTAGCTAACCTTACAACATCAGATGCGCTAACTGACTTTATTAGCCAGCTGATTTACACACCGTAAACTAAATTATTTGATCAGATAAGTTGGCTAATGTGACTCAACATTTCTCTGGCTAGCTACCAGAGAATTCGAGCCAGCCAGTAAGATCCTTAAGAATACTTGTTCCACCACCCTCACCTCAAACTTTCCAAATGCCAGTTGTTGTTTTTCCAGTTACAGCTCATGAAGTACGCTTCATCACCTTCTCACACCCGTCACCGTGGTCAGGCATCACACCTACTTCTTCGTTATCGTTCAGGGGAAGCGCAAACTGCCTTTCCACTCTCCCACCGTCTTCTCAGAGCGTGCGATGATGAAGTAACTAGCAAATTGGTTGTCTCTTCGCTCTTCAGTCGCGTGCTGCTTCTGTTATGTGAACGATTGGCTGAGCCTTGGATACAGCCAGTATTGCGCCAAATGCGAATCACTCGTTCGCTTACAGCCAGCAGTGATCCAAAGTCGTCGCCCTCCCCCTCAACTTCTCATTGGATCTACACAAATCACGTAGGCAACCTATTTTGGATTCAAAACGGCAGATTTCGCCAAAAGGTGACTAGTTTGCGTCCCTATCCACAAGTTTCAGGAGACTCAGCTGAAGTCGATACTGTTGATGTGTCAACTTCTGTTTGGTAGTTTTTTTTCTCCTAGATTTAGGCCAGTTCAAAACCTTGATTCTCATGATGTGCGTTTGACTGTCCTTTGCCATCTATGAATGCGTTACTCAATCCGTTACTATGGGCTTTACTAGTAAAGGCCAAAAATCTATATTTTATCCAATAATGTATTTGATACCTAAAAAGGGGTCCTAAAATTCTAATAGGTAAATGGTCCTTGGTATAACCATCTTAAAACAATTCCATATGTTAACTAGTATAATTTAAGAGGGCAATCCATAAGCGCAGACAAAGGATCTGAAAGGAGGAATGGTCTAAGATCGCTCCCAATTTGTTCTCCAACTCATACAATATTTTATATAAAGCCTCAGTGCCATTATCCTCACAAGGTGAGGTATTGAAAACAGGGGTGTCAAATAATTCTGTTCTCTGAGCGATTGTATAAAATAATTTCACATTTTTTTTGTATACAATATAGCTCTGCATTTTAATTATTCAGTTGTCATTTTTGCTTGGCTTTACATCTGGACAAACTACACCTCTTCGGACTGGGAGATCTGGGGCTTAAAACCTGTTGGGGATGGGGGGCAGTATTGAGAATTTTGAAAAAAATATGCCCATTTTTAACTGCCTCCTACACCAACTCAGAAGCTAGGATATGCATATTATTAACAGATTTGGATAGAAAACACTGAATTTTCTAAAACTGTTTGAATGGTGTCTGTAAGTATAACAGAACTCATATGGCAGTCAAAACCCTGAGACAATTTCTATCTGATGTGTTGAATTACTTTTAAGCCTATGCCATTGAAACACATAGGGACGTATTAATCATTGAGCACTTCCTATGGCTTCCACTAGATGTCACCAGTCTTTACAAAATGGTTTGAGTCTTCTACTGTGAAAACTGACCGAACAAGAGACTTGGAACGTTGGTCATAAGCGGATGGCCGATATGACTCTGGCGCACGAGTGCATGTTTGGGTACTCTCGTTCCAATACGTTTTAAAAGAGAATGCAATCGTCCGCCTTGAATATTATTGAAGTTCTGATTGAAAAAGGCCCTAATGATTTATGCTATACAACGTTTGACATGTTTGAACGAACGTAAATATTTTTTTTCCCTCTGATGAAGACAAGTCCGGCGGGCGTCGTTCATGTTTTTGAGTAGCCTACAGGACGCGCTAACAACACGGAGCTTTTTGGACATAAATTATGAGCTTTTTCGAACAAAACTACATTTGTTATGGACCTGGGATTCATGGAAGTGCCTTCTGATGAAGATAATCAAAAGGTAAGAGATTATTTACATAGTATTTTTGATTTTAGATCTCTCCAACATGGCGCTTAGTCTGTATCGCAAAGCCTATTTTTCTGGGCGCAGTACTCAGATTATTGCAAAGTGTGATTTCCCAGTAAAGTTATTTTTAAATCTGGCAATGCGGTTGTGTTCAAGAGATGTTAATCTATAATTCTTTGAATGACAATATAATATTTTACCAATGTTTTCGAATAGTAATTATTTAATTTGTTGTGCTGATTGACTGGCGGTATTGGAGGGAAAATATTTCCTCAACATCAACGCCATAGTAAAACGCTGTTTTTGGATATAAATATGAACTTGATAGAACAAAAAAAATGCATGTATTGTCTAACATAATGTCCTAGGAGTGTCATCTGATGGAGATTGTCAAAGGTTAGTGCATCATTTTAGCTGGTTCTGCTTTTGGTGACGCCCGTCTTTGCATTGACAAAACATTACACAGCTATTTTCAATGTACTGTCCTAACATAATCTAACTTTATGCTTTCGCCGTAAAGCCTTTTTGAAAATCGGACAACGTGGTTAGATTAAGGAGATGTTTATCTTTCAATTATGACATTTAATTGTTTTCAAATTTGGCACCATTGATATTTCACCTGCTGTTGATAGGGTGTACCAGGGGTGGGACGCTTGCGTCCCACGTTCCCAGACAGGTTAATCAAGTGCCTACTGCGCCGGCCAATCGGATAGCTCAAATCGTTGTGCCTACAGCTTCCACTACCCCGGCCACAGCAAAGTTTGATACCAGCCTACCTGAGATTTCATAACAGTCTCAACCCTGACCAGAGTGAGACTGTCAAAGAATACAGCAAAGAGTTGCTGTTTTTTGGAGTGTGTTCATGTATTCATGTTCACGTATTGATGCCCTGCATTTTTATTGTTAGTAGCTTGTCGTGTCCATTTTAATATCAAATAATTTTCTCACTTTCTCTGGTCATGGAAACAACATGAATCTGTGCATGAGGCAGATGCAGTGTGACTCAACTTTCACCATCAGGTGGAAGACAGTGCCGCCGCCCCCCCCCCCCCCCCCGTCAGTCTCACCAGGGGAAAGTAAGGAGAGAGCAGGGACCGTGAGATGAAACGCTCTGCTGCCCTCTCCCTTGGCTGAGACTAATGCAGTGTTCAAAATAACTGGGAACTTGGAAATGGTTGACTTCTGAGCTCCTTGAATGCACCGATTTTCCAACCTGAAGATCATGATTTGACCTATCCCTTCCCTCCCCCCTCTGAGAGGTAGATCTCTGCTTTCTTTTTGACTGCAAAAGTGATCGACTGAAAATGTTGGTGCCCGTTGTATTATGGTATGCTAATAGCTGCACCCATAGCTAAGGCTAGCATAAACAGAAAAGTTGCAAATCTGATGTTATCACTAGACCTATTTTACTAATGTAAATCCACCAAGTGTGCAACATTGCTGACACCCTCTAAAGACAGGCAGTTTATAGCATACAAGATGGGAATAGTTTACAGGCATGCAACAAAGTCTGGGAAAAAGGTCATTACTGTCAGAATGACTTGAAGAATTTACTTTTTAATGTAGCAGCATGAAGATCAGCCTTTAAAAGGCTGAATAACTGATACAATTAGGCATAGCAGTCATTTTCTGATCCAAGTTACTGAAAACGAAATAAATCAATAATTCCAATTCGCAACAGGTTAAGCAGAAAAATGTTGGTTCAGGCTCTTATCTAAGATATAATAGCCTAGACAACATATTTGAAAACAGTATTCCCTCTCAATCCTTGATTCCAGCTTTTGTGCCTAACTGGTTGAGACATATGCTTGACAGACACCCAAGCAGAGCATTAGGGGAGAGAGAAAGAGCACAAATTCAAATCAAGACCATCTAAACAAAATGTGAAAGGTTTAATTGCAAAAATCTCCCAATTTTAATGCTATGAGCACCATTTTAGCCAAATCACCAAAATGTTATAATATTGTCAATAACCTGTAGATTAAGATGTCTTGGAATATTTCAATAGGACAGAAGCAAAATATGTTTTCAATGATTAAGAATACAACAAATGAAAATCAAAAGTTATCAGCATACAATGGTTCTGAATACCATTGTCCAATCATACAACAAAAAAAGAGATCAAGCATCCACTCATCAAAAGCCAGGAAATATCACGTTACAAATGTATTTTGTTTTGCATTTATTACCGTAATGACTATTCAGATTAGACCAGTTTAAAGACCGGTTACTTCTCTAGTCTAGGTTCCAGCGTTGAAGTATATCTAAAATTGAACCATAGACAATTAACATTAGCTATAATGAAATCCATGTTGCTTGAATTCTGTCCACCTGTTCTGCATAGGCTAGTAGTCAATGACTTTGCTTGAACACTTTTGTGGAACCTAAAATGTAGGCCAACACCTGCCCCACTGACCATGAAAGAGCTGCATCGTGAAATGTCATATGTCTGAGAGGAGGCAAAGAAAGCTAATGGCACAGACCGCAATGAACGCCATGTTAACTCTAGTCACAAGTCAATATGAAACATGAGGGGTCATTCTAAGACATTATAGTTGTGCAGTTATTAACTTAGAGCAGCGTACAGTATTGTAGGTGTAACATTAACGACAGTCAGTGTGGCACATGATTGAAAAACGGAGGCCTAGTTAACCGGACACCATATAGCAACTACAGCACTGTGTTAACGTTCCAATCTGAAAAGTAGACCAACACAAAGTCAGAAGTGATTCAGTGCACTAGTAGCAGCTAAATCCAGCTGTGATGGTATTGATACACGCTTAAACATGCTCATCTAGCCCTTCCTAGGATAGCGAGAATACATATCACAGCAAAAACAGACGGAGCAAACCCACAAGGCCCGTCAGAGCCAGTAGGACCATTTCCTTTACGTTGTTAGCATTTATCCTGCAGTAAGAAGCTATTCCAAATTATAGCAGGAAACCGAAGTAGAATATAAAGCATGTCTGCCCTTCCAAAATGACAAGTATGCTTATATTAGTCCTTAGGCAATAGTCGGGTCTAAAGCGATGAAATGGAATGACACTCAACCAGGTCTTTGTAATGGTCTCCCAACCCCACCCTGCCCGTCTGGCCTCGCATGTCTGGGATATGCTTAGCTATTCTAACAGAAAAGAGAACATTTTAAATTAAATTCGCGTGCACTAACCAAGTTACACAATAACAATGCTCCCAAACAATGTGACTTCACCCGAATGAGATAAAAACACAACATTATCCAAAAGCGTGAATGGTTGACAGATCGGGAGATTGTTAGGGTGAAAACCCAATTTCACGTGCGATGAAAAATGTTAGCCATCATAAGAAATTGCTTGCTTCCAGTAGGTAGCTACCGTTCACTTAAAGTATTTTGGGATAAACAACTAAAACAGGGGAGTGGACGACTTTAGATGAGATTCCTTTGTTGTGACTAATCCAAGCCATTTTGCGCAACCACAAACCAGGTCGGAACATGACAGTCAGAATTATTCTAGTATGAGCCAATTTGTTAGTTTCTTGGATTTAAAAAAAAATGTACTATAGCATTACATGTTATGTAATAATCAGCACTGATGCATCCGTTTAAATAAATGGTGCCAGTTCACTATATTAACTAGCTTCTTGCTGATGTGTCAAGTAGGTGGTCTGCATCATCTTTACAAAGCCAGCTATCTAGTTAACATTATTGCCAATTAAGTTAACAAGCAAGTACTGAAACGTCTATTTAAATAACGCTTTACCAAGACAGATTTAAAAACCAGATGAGCCTTAAAAATGATTGACTACTCACGGGATGGTGCTGGAGGAGTCGCAATCGCTTCTTTCTCTGGAGCTGCTTCTCGTACTGGACCTGCTTCTTTTGCCGAGGGATATGGTCTGATGAGTTCTGGCAAAGAGTCTGCATCCAAACAATTAAGAATCACTGGTGCTGGAATTATTTCTGCCGACTCTTCCTCTGATGGAGTTGAATCTGGAATCACCTCGTCGTGTGTCAGTTGTCCCGTGGCACTCTCTGTGGTGGTGGTCAGTAGCGCTTCCTCGTCCTTCGTAAATTTGATTATATCCTCGGGGTACGAAGCCTTGTGCCTCTCAATAGCATCATGTGCTCCGCCAACTAAGTCTACAATATCATCGTCGCCAAATGTAGCTGTGGCCTCGTTGTTGCCATAATGATTACCGTATTGACTGTATCTACTCATTTCGTCTTCGGATAAAGTTTGTACTTTGCAGGGCACGTTCACTGAATAACTACGAACACTCAAAATACGCTCGTTGAATTTTCTCAGGCTTTTTGGGTCCGAATTAAACTACTGTTACAGAAGTACGACTCGACCACTGCCACGGAACAACCGAATAGCTCGTGTGAGTCGCCTACTACACCTAGCCCCTTCACCAGAATGTTGAAATAGATAAGCAAGAGTTGAGTGACCAATAACTACCGAATACCCCTGAGCGATGCCACCTGTGACCAATAAGGTGTTGGGGAATCGCTGCATTTGTTAACACCCCTTTCACAAACCTGGCACAGTGAGGGGATTCGATTATCTGGCCCGGGTTATGTGTGTGAGGAGTTTATACTGGGTGGAAAGTGTACGCATTCGTTTTGGAACTTGGCTGCCTCCCAGGCGTGAGCCAGGAGCCCCATTTAAAGCCCACAGCGAAAATAAAAAGAGGTGAAGCACTTAAGAGATTGTTGCCTTGCCTTCTATTTTGCAGGCAACGTTTCTTCGCCGCAATGAGCCTGGGGGCCCTTTCCAATGCTTATTGCTTACACATGACAGATCTTACAACACCTGTGTAGGCTAACTACATAATACGTTATAGCAATTTGTAATTCATGACAATTACAACTAATTACGAACTACTTTTTTATTATTAATATATATATTTTCCCTGATTTTTCAGGGGGCGCTGCAGCACCCTTCTTACCCTTCGAACACACCGACTGCTTTATTGCGTTTCGATACACCAGAAGTACATTAATTTCCAATGGAACACTGCGTTTGCCTTGCAGCATTGCGTTGCAGAGGCAGTTGCTGTGCGTTCTGTGTGCGTCGACTTGACAGAAAGTAGCAAAATGTGAATGTTTAATTTTTGTTGCACACATATCCAGTAAACAAAAATGTGGGATTACATAATAAAAACAGTTTGACTGGAGAATTTCTTGAAATTTTTTTATTCATTTATTTGCCAAGTATATTATTTATTCGATGACATCCACAAATTAATTGTGAGAGCCTATAATATAATTTCCCTCCAAAATGCAGCTTTGGAGCGAAATGCATAATAGTCAAGATAGCAGAGTCGGCTCTTTCAACAATGAGACCAACGTTGAGGAAGGTGGTCTTGATCATGCTGTTGGGCCGGGACCATCCCCGCCGAAAGCGCAGGTCTGTGTGGGTCCAGAGATGGTTAAAGTCCCGAAAGCAGGCAGGGGAGTTCCACCGTCTCATTCAAGAGCTTCGACTGCTTGGAGAGGAATTCCGAAGTTACTTTCGTCTGGACCGAAGCCAGTTTGATAACCTGCTTCAGATGGTTGGAGCCAGGATCATCTGGATGGATACCAACTACCGGGAGTCCATCAGCCCAGTTGAACACCTGCCGATTTGTCTCCGGTAAGCTACATTCTAGTACATTTTTAAAGCCTTTGATACCGTAATTGATTGATATTTGATACATTGTTTTTATGTGCAACCTAGCTAGCTAGCTAGCTAAAGGGCTCTCTAGTTAATAGTCCCTATTTGACATCAGATGTACTTTTACAGAATGTTCATTAGGACTATAACTTTTCCCAAAGTTGGTTTAGAATCATTTTTTAATTATGCAATGTTACCAAATGAAAAGAAAATTGGGGTGCCTTCTGCTCTGATGAAGGTAGGCTAGTCTTCTCCAGGACCCATTGTTGTGGGTCACCTTAACTAGCCACATCTGGCACATTCCCACTACTAAACTGACCTGGCAATCCTACTATTGTGGACACTTGTCTCCAAGCAGAATTTTTTGTGTTGTTTCCCTGTAGCTGTCAGCAGTTGTGTCAAAAAGACACGGTTTTGAGGATACTGCGAAAATCATTCTCTCCTCCATGTGTCCAACCGCATGCTACCATCTGCAAAAGATACCTGCATCAGTATAGTTGCCTAGCTGCGCAAAATGTTACGTAGCAGTGATGCAAAGACACGCTTCGAACACACCGACAGCGTCTCTTTGCATTTTGGTACACCAGAATTACATTCATTTCCAATGAAACGCTGCGTTTGCCTTGCAGCATTGCGTAGCAGAGGCAGTTGCAGTGCGTTCGGTGTGGTGCATACGTTGATTTATCGAACGTATTGTAGCGACCTGCACAGACAAATGTGTGTAGTGTGTTATACTATTAGTTGGTTGTGTTGTACTTACAAATACCTAGTGTTCGCGGGGTCCGACATGCCAATCAACCTGCTATCTGCCAGTCACGGGAATGCCTGGAATGTTCTGATGCCGGGCATCCTGGTGGTTGGCGGAGTGACGTGGGGAATTGAGCATTGCAAATTAAGACCATGTTTAGCCGTTGTTCTCTCTCTTGAAGGGAAATTGAGTCCCTAGAGAAAGCAAGATCAAGATGGGTGTCAGGAGTGGGGCAGCAGTATTATCTTAAGGAGACGTATACTTGGAAAACGGAGTAGGAATGGAGGGAGAAGAAGTCTAAGAGAGAGGGAAGAAGAGGGTGCGTTGAAGAAGAACGGTAGAAAGTGTAAGCAGAGGGAGCTGAAGAACCGAGGTAAAGCCAGTTTCAGGTTGGATATTCGACGGATATTCGCCTGTAGTCTTCTTTAAGTCCACAAACAGCAGTTAGGGACCATCAACATAGTGGCAAATCAAATTTTTCAAATTTCAATAGCTATTTAACTAGGGTGACCATATTTTAATTTTCAAAAAAGAGGACATGTCCGGGAAAAAGAGGACGTATGGTCACCCTAGTTAATTTACCTGACGAACTCTCTACTTTAGCTGCAATTTTGTGTTTTGCAGAGCTTATGTGGGCTTCTAGGTCGCTAGCACCTTTATTTGACACTGACGCGTACGTGCCAGCTTTGCAGGTCATGCATTCTGCTTCACACGGATCCCGACCAAGACGAAAACACAGGAATTTTCTCTGTAAATCGTCTGTGAATTTACATTTTTGTTTGGCCATTTTTACGCTGTTCTGGAGCCATGTGCCACTGTTGACAAGCAAGCTGCTGCTCTGTCTATTGGCTGTTGCCATGGTGAGGGTAATGATTGAGATGCAGTTTGACCAATGTTTGCGTAGGCCGACATGACCCACCAATGGTGGCGTGTGAGAAGGCGGGACCTAAAGAGAAAGGTCAAAGCAATGCAAAACCCCAAAAACGCACACAATGAATGGCGACTGTAGAAAGCAAAAGCCAAATCAAGGACATTTTGGGCGATTTAGAAATCCCGGCCGGACGCATTTTTTAGGTCCAAAAAGAGGACATGTCCGGGAAAAAGAGGACGTATGGTCACCCTAATTTAACCATTACTCCTAAAACTTTCAAAACTGGTTCTAGCTAACCCGATGGCATAGACACACATTGCACGCATTTATTTTTTGTTGATTTACATCTCACACTATTTTAAATTATTTATTTACATTTTTGAATTTCAATAGCTCATTGGTCATATGACCTACAGGACTCAAACAAGGTCCAGAATGTCCACTGACTACCCTTCTATGTTGCACACCCTTTAGTTTGTCCATTTTCATCTCACAAGATTGTACATGAATTTAATAAAATGTAAAATTTCAATAGCTCCTTGGTCATGTGACCTAATGACTTCAAACAAGGTTCAGAATGTCCACTGAATACCCTTCTATTTTGCACACCCTTTAGTTTGTCCATTTTCATTTCACATGATTTTACATGAATTTTTCAAAATCTAAAATTTCAATAGCTCCTTGGTCATGTGACCTAGGGACTTCAAACAGGGTTGTGATATACGTTTCAGTAAGATTGGATTTTTAACATTTAAGAGGTATTTGGGTGTGCGAGACTTGACATCAGAAGAGTTACAGGGGGGGTTAAGTGGTGATGTCCCATCCTTTTCAGGATGATGGCATGAGGTAGGAATAAATACATTTAATTTGTGGAGTAGGGTGGTGTTCATTTTATTTTATATAATTTTGAAATTAGTGAGTGTTGTGTTAGATCGTACAGTATGTACTCCAGCCTAATAGGTGGCGGTAATGCAACAAATTGGATGCCAACCGCCGTTAAACCTCATAGAAGAAGAAGTTCTCCCTCTTAAGTCTGGTCTTCACAAGTGAAGGTCATGGTTGTTCTATAGGGTATATTTCATTTATTTGGTTTGGGCTACGGCCAAACAATAGCCTGTGTGGAGTTGGGTTAATAAACCATAAATTCGTAAACTCAATCCTCTGTCTGGACAATTGTTCCTTTATGATCTAGCTAGGTCATTACATTGGTGTCAGAAGTAAAAACATAGAAAAAAGTTAGCCAGCTAGCTAGCTGACTACTGTGGCTAGCTAATGTACGTGAAAATGGGGGTTGAAAATGCTTTGAAGGAATCCGAATGTGAAGGTGGGGGTAGGGGACGATTATCGCCAAGGAGGTGTGTGTGCATGGACGTCGGAGGATCTGGCTGAGGAGATGGCCAGGGCATTGGATCACAGAGGCCGCTTGAGGGAGACCACTAGAATGATGGCGGCTGAAGCGGGCATGAGTGCCTCATCGATTGTGCTTCGCTCGGATTCTGGTGGGCGGACCGAAGGGGTGACATTGACGCTGCGGGACGAGGAGTCTGCGGCTCAGGATGTAAACAAATATGGCGGCGCCCAGTTCCCGAATGTGTCTGTTAAGACCCCGAAGTACTCCGGTAAGGCGGATTGGGAAGCTTTTCATGCTCAGTTTGGGGGGTGGTCGAATGAATACAGGGCGCTGCAGTTGGCTTTGTGCCTCACGGATGATGCTCTGTCCTGTTTGATATTGATTATCCCCGAGGACAGATGTGATTATGGGGCTTTAGTGGGAGCACTGAGGAGGCGCTTTGGACAGTGTATAGCCCGGGCTACTGTGCTCCGAACTGAGTAATAGACGCAGGAAGCCTGGAGAGCCACTACGGGCGCTAGCTAATGACATTGAGAGCCTCTCTCGGCGGGCATATGCTCACATGCCCCCCTCCGTGTAGAGCGAGCTAGCACGAGACCAGTTCATACAGGCGCTCTCTCCTACAGACCTGCGCATACAGACCCAGCTGGCTCATGAGTCATTGCAGATAGCCTTGGAGATGGCTTTGGAGAGGGAGTTCGTGTGGGCTGGGGTTTCAGCTGGGCCTTCAGTGGTGGTGCAAGGAGACAGACCCACTGTGCGGGCTGGGGGGCAGAGCAGCCCAGAGCTGGAAAGCCTGCATGGGTGGCTGAAATGACTGAACTCATTTGTGCTGTGTCGCTACAGGCGGTACAGAACACACGCCCTGGTCCCAGGGTCTGCTGGGGATGTGGACAGCCAGGCTATCTGCACCAGGCTTGCCCCATGTCCCCCAGAGCTCAGGGAATCAGCTCGGGGTCCGCATAGACAGGGCAGTGTGGACCCCTGGCTCTCTTTCAAGCAGATGGAGCCTGTTGTCGTGGTGGGCCGGACCTGTGTTCGAGACTTTTGTCATGCCCCTGTCACTGTGGAGGGGGTGCCCTGCTTTGCCCTGGTGGACACTGGGTCCACAGTAACCCTGGTGAGACCGGATATTGTGCCAGGTTGGACTCAGTTTGAGCCCACAATTGTGCAGCTCCGCACAGACACAGGTGAGCTGGCACCCATGAAAGGGAAGGGAATAATGCCTCTGACAGTAGGGGGCAGGACTTTGCGTCATCCTGTGTGGGTGGCGGCTGTGCAGGACCCTTGTATCCTGGGGTTGGACTTTCTTAGGAGCACAGGCTGCCAGTTAGACCTAAATGGGGGTACACTGAGCTTCCAGGGAGGGCTGGCAGTCACCATGGCCCCCCCCCCAATATCACATTCACTCAACCCAACAACCCCTTTACTCCAACAGTTAAAGCAGCAGAGACTCATGGCTGCCCCCCCTCCCCCACATCTGTGTGTGACTTTTCCCCAGCCCCCCTGTCGCCTACGGCTGTGTGTTACATTCCCCCAGCTACCTCCACGACATATCCTTCCGTGAGCCCAGGCCATGCCCCCTCAGCCCAGCTACCCCAGATGGGAGAGGACAATGTCTGTAGTGAGGAAGATATGGGGGAGGAACTGTGTTGGTCTTGACCCCGAGCAGCAGGAACGGTTGTGGCAGTTGCTGTTTGAATTCAGAGAGTATATCAGCAGTGTCTGATATACCTCAACAACATCCTGGCCCATGGCAGCTCCTTCCAGTCAGCCCTGGTGGAGCTACGGTGTGAGCTGGAGAGGGTGGCTGCCGCAGGCCTGAAGCTCCACCCCGAGAAGTGCCACTTCATGAGGAGAGAGGTATCCTTCTTGGGCCACCAAGTGGGGAACGAGGGTATCAGCACCATGGAGGACAAGGTAGGGGCTGTCCGAGACTGGCCCACCCCCACCAACCAGGATCAGCTGAAGAGCTTCCTGGGCCTGGCCTCGTACTACACGAGGTTTGTACGGGGCTTCTCAAGCGTCACTGCTCCCCTGAACCGCCTGCTACCGAAGAACAAGGCCTTCACTTGGACAGTGGAGTGCGAGGAGGCCTTCAACACCCTCAAACGTGCACTGATTGTGGCCCCCGTGCTTGCCCCCCCTGACCTCATCTTGCCCTTTATCTTGGACACAGATGCAAGCTCCTTTCTGTTGTGGCTTCCATCAAAAACTTCAAGTATTACCTGGGTGGCCTGCCCTTTACTGTAAGGACTGACCACTCTGCTCTCCAGTGGCTCATGTCTTTCAGAGAGCCAGAGGGACAGGTGGCACGCTGGTTGGAGGAGCTTCAGCCTTACAATTTCACAGTGGTGCACAGGGCAGGGGCACACCACTCCAACGCCATGTCCCGTCGGCCCTGTTCTGCAGACGGGTGTGAGCGGAGAGAGGGCCCGTGAGATAGAGCTGTGTGCGGAGGAGGGGGTCTGTGCCACAGTGTTTTGGGGCGAGCGGGCCTGTCTGCTGCTGTGAGCTGCAGACTGTCGGTGGCTGAATGGGGGCAGCAGCAGGGATGGGACACAGACCTACAGCCGGTGCTACAGTGGGTAGAGGCACAGCTGAGGCCACTGTGGGAAGAGGTGGCAGTGCTCTCACTCACGACCAAAGGGTTGTGGTCAAAGTTTGAGAGACTGCGGCTGGCTGATGGCGTGCTGCAGTGGGCATGGAAGGAGTCAGCTACAGGAGAGGAGAGGTGGCAGGTGGTGGTCCCAAAAGCACTGCGGGAGGCTGTGCTCCAGAGCATAGGGGGGTGGGGACCGGACACTTTGGGGTCACAAACACTCCGCTGCCTCCATTAGGGCTTTTACTGGGGACAGCACAAGAGGGATGTGGAGGACTTTTTCCGCCACTGTGACAACTGCACAGCTAGAAAGGGCCCACCGGGTCGCTCTCATGCTCAGCTCCAACAGTTCCCAGTTGGGGCTCCCATGGAGAGGGGGGAGTTGATGTAGTTGGGCCGTTCCCCACCACAGACAGTGGAAACCGCTGGGTGCTCACGGCCATGGACTATTTCACAAAATGGCCCGAGGCCTATGCTCTGTCTAACCAGGAGGCAGAGACCATGGTCAACGCCCTGACAGCGTGGGTGTTCAGTAGGTTTGGAGCTGCGGAGTCCATCCACAGCGACCAAGGCAGAAACTTTGAGTCCCGTGTGTTCGCCACCATGTGTGAGAGGCTGGGTATACACAAGACCCGCACTGCTCCTCTCCATCCTCAAAGTAATGGCCTTGTGGAGCGCTTCAACAAAATGCTTGGACAGCAGCTGGCCATCGTCTCTTCCAAACACCAGTGTGACTGGGACAAGCACCTGCCTATGGTCCTCATGGCATGCCGCTCTACTGGCCAAGACTCCACCTCCTGCATGCCTGCCCTCCTCATGCTGGGGAGAGACATCCGCACCCCTGCGGAGATGACGTTTGGTCAACCCCTGGATAGCCCTCCTGTTCCCCTGGGGCCGGAGTATGCCCGGAGACTCCAGGACCTCCTGGAGACAGCCCACACCTTCACCAGAGAGCAGCTGGTGAATGCAGGTGTGAGGCAGAAGAGGAACTATGACGTGCACACCCAGGGAAGGCACTTTGTGGCTGGGGAGCTGGTCTGGGTCTACAGCCCCCTAAGGAAAAAAGGCAGATGCCCCAAGTTGGACAGTCACTGGGTGGGACCCTGCAGCGTCCTGGAGAGGGTAGAGGAGGTTGTTTACCAGGTGCAGCTTCCTCCCAGGGGGAGAAAGGTGGCACTGCACCGGGACACGTTAGCTCCATACAGAGGGGCCTCTTCTCCCCAAACCCCGGGGACCCCCATAATTCCCCTCTCTGGCAATGACATTCTCTAGGCAACCACCCCCATGCGCCGCAGACAAGGCTCCAGACAGCCCATCATTCGCCCAGTCTCCCTCACTGTGTCACCGCGTGGTTCCCTGGAGCTACAGACTGTATTCCCCCGTTCCCGCATCCTTGTCCCACATATCCCTGCCTTCATCCCCTGGGCCCCAGAAGGGCAGCCCCCTGCCACGGACTGAGCCCCCCTGTTTCACATCTGGACACTGTGCGACCATCACTGTCACGCAGGCAAAGAAGACCTCCGGGTCGCTTCAGAGACGGGGACGAGGGATGTTGTAGTGGGGGGGCTATGTAGCAACCTGCACAGACAGCTGTGTGTTTTGTGTTATGCTATTGGTTGTGTTGTATTTACCAGTACCCAGTGTTCGCGGGGTCCGACATGCCAATCAACCTGCTATCAGCCAATCATGGGAATGCCTGGAATGTTCCGATGCCGGGTATCTTGGTGGTGGCGTGGGTGGGTGGGTGGGGGAGCGTTGCAAGTTGGGGCGGCAGGTAGCCTAGTGGTTAGAGCGTTGGACTTGTAACCGAAAGGTTGCAAGATTGAATCCCCGAGCTGACAACTTAAAAATCTGTCGTTGTATCCCTGAACAAGGCAGTTAACCCACTGTTCCTAGGCCGTCATTGAAAATAAGAATTTGTATTTAACTGACTTGCCTAGTTAAATAAAAGTAAAATAAAAGTTAAGACCATATTTAGCCATTGTTCTCTCTCTTACGTCTGGTCTTCACAAGATAAGGTCACAGTTGTTTTATAGGGTATCTTTAATTTATTTGGCTTGGGCTAAGGCCAAACAGTAGCCTGTGTGGAGTTGGGTTAATAAACTGTAAATTCGTAAACTCAAACCTCTGTCTGGACAATTGTTCCTTTATGATTTAGCCAGGTCATTACAGTATGCATCAAACTGTATGCGAAGACGCCTTGACAGAAATGGTAACAGAAGGTGAATGTTAAACTTTTGTTGCATATATATCCAGATGATGCTGTGTACTATTTACAGCGTCATTGCATTTTGGTACACCAGAATTACATTCATTTCCAATGAAATGCTGTGTTTGCCTTGCAGCATTGTGTTGCAGAGGCAGTTGCAGTGTGTTCAGTGTGGTGAGTCAAACTGTATGCGTATAAGGCTTGACAGAAATGGTAGCAGAAAGTGAATGTTGAACTTTTGTTGCATACAGTGAGGGAAAAAAGTATTTGATCCCCTGCTGATTTAGTACGTTTGCCCACTGACAAAGAAATGATCAGTCTATAATTTTAATGGTAGGTTTATTTGAACAGTGAGAGACAGAATAACAACCAAAAAATCCAGAAAATCCAGAAAAGCGCATGTCAAAAATGTTATAAAATGATTTGCATTTTAATGAGGGAAATAAGTATTTGACCCCTCTGCAAAACATGACTTAGTACTTGGTGGCAAAACCCTTGTTGGCAAACACAGAGGTCAGACGTTTCTTTATCAGTGGGCAAACGAACAAAATCAGCAGGGGATACTTTTTTCCCTCACTGTACATATCCAGATGATGCTGCATACTATTTTGCTCAACGACGCTGTCGGTGTGTTCGAAGCATTAAGAACAGAATAACGCTTTGAACACACCGACAGCGTCGTTCCGCAAAATAGTATGCAGCATCATCTAGATATGTATGCAACAAAAGTTCAACATTCACTTTTTGTTACGTTTTCTGTATACCCCAACAGTTTTTGTGACAAAACCATCAGTAGAGTTGAAAATGCGATGGAAACCCATTTAACTTGTATTTTTCATTAGGTACATGGGAATTTAACAGTAAAAGTTATTTTTATGTGCACTATGTCATCACGCACAGCTTTTAATCCACAAAAAAAGTATGTTTGATGGAAACATCTCTGGTGGGAAAATGCACATATTGTTTTATGCAGATTTTTTAATATTTGCATGGAAATCTGTGAAAAATTGGATAGAAACCGAGTTTGTGACAAAACAAGCAAGTATAGTGTAGAGAATCATTGTACCATCTAAACTGCTGTGAAATATATTTTACATAACCACAAATATTATATTTTCTGCTGTTTGAAGCTGGTGTACAAAACCCAAAGTAAAAGACAAAAAAACGAAACGTAACAATGGGAAGCATAGAAATAGGCACATAGAATAGATCTACCGCTTCTTAGACTTGCTTTCAATGAAAATGATAATCTATAAAACACATTTCTATGTTAATATGGTCTGGTCGCCCAAAAATGTACGTATTGCAGCTTTAACATAATTCAGCATCTTACGCTGCTTACAGCAGGGATTGAAAATGTGCCCTCAGTACCTAGGTTTCCATCCAATTGGCGACAGATTTTCATGTGAATATTCGGAAATCTGCATCAATAAACAATGCACATTTTCCCACTAGTGGTATGTTTCTACCAAATGGACTAGGTGCGAATAAAAATCAATGCGTGATGACATAGTGCACACACAAAGTAATTTTTCGTTTAAGTTTTTTATGTACCGAATAAAGATCTAAAGTTCAATGTGTTTCCACTCCACTGATAGTTTTGTCACAAAAACTGTTGCGTTTAATAGTAAATGTGCCTACTCTGGTCTTGGCACGTGCTCTAGCCAACAACAGATACAGTGCAGGTAGGCTAGTCTACATGAGATTATTATGGATAAGAACGATTCATATTTTTACTTGTCAAACAGCAGTCAAGCATCGATTATCATGTCAGCAGAAGTATCATCAAGCTTTCACCACCCTGTTAAGTTTATCATAAATGACTTAAATTGTAGTGGGAGGACACACCATATCATCACCTGACTCCAAGTTTCATTTCATATTATGGTTATTATACCAATATTTGCACATCAAGCTTTTCCACCACCGTTTCAAGACATAAATTATTTTACAGACACAAAAAAGATCCCACCATGTCAAACGAACAATTATCTGTCAACATTTATAAAATTGAACCGAAACTTCCTATTTCCATCATAAAGGTCGTGATTTTTTTTGAAAGGTATGACTTTACTCACATAACAACAATGGAATGGAAACATGGTTATAGTGTGTTGATAAGATATTTATTTTTAAGTGGTAACTTCATGTAGCCAGTGCTAGTTTGCTATATAGTATAAGGTCCTGCAGGAAGCCGGATGTGTAGGTCCTGGGCTGGCATGGTTACACGTGGTCTGCGGTTGTGAGGCCAGTTGGACATACTGCCAAATTCTCTAAAATTACATTGGTAGCGAAATTAGGATTTAATTCTCTGGCAACTGCTCTGGTGGACATAACTGCAGTCAGCATGACAATTCCACACCCCCTCAAAACTTGAGACATCTGTGGTATTGTGTTGTGTGACAAAACTGGACATTTTGGAGTGGTCTTTTATTGTCCCCAGCACAAGGTTCTAAATATGCCACACCTGTCAGGTGAATGGATTATCTTGGTCAAGGAGAAATGCTCACTAAAAGGGAATTAAAAACAAATTTGTGCACAACATTTTAGAGAAATAAGCTTGTTGTGCGTATGGAAAAGTTCTGGGATCTTTTATATTAGCTCATGAAACTTGGGACCAACACTATACATATTGCATTTATATTTTTGTTCAGTATATTTTGTCAATTCAGTAGTTATAAATCTCATTTGTGACATTGCCTAATCCTTACACTGGATTTTCGATGTGTTTAGGATGACAACTCCCTGCTGGCCTGCGGGAGCCAGACGTATATAGGGTTGAATTACTGCAACATGTAGATCTAGCTCTCGTTACAGTCAGTCTCCTCTGGTAACAAATATATACAGCACAGCACCCTACACAGACTGGAAAGGGAACAGAGTTAGAGGGAAATCACTTTTCCATTATTTGTTTGACTAAAATTACATTTTACATTACATTTCTGTATTGCTTTCGACAGTAACATAGCATGGCCTTGTTAGTGCCCATTGATATCCCCTCTCCTTTAAGAATTTCAGCTGTGCACTTGATGGAAGATGGACTTAAGTCTTAACTGTGACATTGAATTTTCTCTCTTGCCATAGCTTTGCGTGTGTGTGTGTGTGTGTGTGTGTGTGTGTGTGTGTGTGTGTGTGTGTGTGTGTGAGAGAGAGAGCTTTGAAAGTGGTCAGACTGAAAATGTACAGTCAAAGATATGTATAACTAAAATCTCATTGTTATATCTATGGTACAGTATCTTTGTCACTGGATGTGTACTGGAGGCGAAGTCAGGTGCAGGAGAGCAGAGTGAAGTGAACAGGCGCACACTTTATTCCGGTAAAATATCACAAGCACAAACAACATGCCCAAAACACGGAACATAGACAAATGTCTGGCGTGTAACAACATTTCCAATAGACAAAATACACGTAACACAAACAATCTTACACAAAAACATGATGGGGAACAGAGGAATAAATACATGTAGATTGATTGGGGAATGAAAACCAGGTGTGCAGGGAACAAGACAAAACAAATGGATACATGAAAAAATGGAGCGGCGATGGCTAGAAAGCCGGTGACGTCGACCACCGAACGCCGCCCGAACAAGGAGAGGAGCCGACTTCGGCGGAAGTCGTGACAATCTTGCTGTAACTTAAATCTCGCTGGATTGATTGTTTTCATTTAACTCCTGCGACTCTTTCATACTGCTGCTCGTTTTTTCCCGTTAACTTTATGAACCCGGAAATGTTTGTAAAGACCTGTCAAAAACACTCCAGTAATGGCTGAAATGGGCTCAATGGAATACAATCGGCTCGTTTGAGTGGTAAGGCGAAATAAACGACTCTAAACAAAAATTGATGAGTGAAGAAGACTGGGGAGGTGCATCTGCGACAGCCGAAAGTCAGATTGATGTGCTTTTCCTCAGTGCAAAATGGCAGTTTTTCCATTGTTTATCAAAGTTTTTCTTTATAATTTCAAAATAAGCATGTCTCCAACCCCCATATCACACACTCACAAACTGAAAATATATGTGTGTACATTGTACAATTAATTGGTGAGAGAGACTCAAATATCACACTAATTTGTACATATCCATTGTCTACATGAATTGTGGCAAAAGTATTTAGACCCTTTGCTATCAGACTCGAAATTGAGGTCAGGTACATCCTGTTTCCATTGATCATCCTTGAGATGTTTCTACAACTTGATTGGAGTCCACCTGTGGTAAATTTAATTGATTGGACATGATTTGGAAAGGCACACACCTGTCTATAGAAGGTCCCACAGTTGACAGTGCATGTCAGAGCAAAAACCAAGCCATGAGGTCACAGGAATTGTTCGTAGAGCCCCGAGACAGGCTTGTGTCGAGGCAAAGATCTGGGGAAGGGTACCAAAACATTTCTCTGTCATTGAAGGTCCCCAAGAACAAAGTGGCCTCCATCATTCTTAAATGGAAGATGTTTGGAACCACCAAGACTCTTCCTAGAGCTGGCAGCCCGGCCAAACTGAGCAATCGGGGGAGAAGGGCCTTGGTCAGGGAGGTGACCAAGAACCCAATGGTCACTCTGACAGAGCTCCGGAGTTCCTCTGTATAGATGGAAGAACCTTCCATAAGGACAACCATCTCTGCAGCACTCCAACAATCAGGCCTTTATGGTAGAGTGGCCAGACGGAAGCCACTCCTCAGTAAAAGGCACATTACAGCACGCTTGGAGTTTGCCAAAAGGCACCCAAAGGACTGTCAGTCCATGATAAACAAGATCCTCTGGTCTGATGAAACCAAGATTTACCTCTTTGGCATGAATGCCAAGCGTCACATCTGGAGGAAACCTGGCACCATCCCTACAGTGAAGCATGGTGGTGGCAGCATCATGCTGTGGGGATGTTTTTCAGCGGCAGGGACTGGGAGACTAGTCAAAATCGAGGGAAAGATGAACGGAGCAAATTACAGAGAGATCCTTGATGAAAACCTGCTCCAGAGTGCTCAGACGGGTGAAGCTTCACCTTCCAACAGGACAACGACCTTAAGCACACATCCTAGACAAAGCAGAAGTGGCTTCGGGACAAGTCTCTGAATGTCCTTGAGTGGCCCAGCCATAGACCGGACTTGAACTCGATCAAACATCTCTGGAGAGACCTGAAAATAGCTGTGCAGTAACGCTCCCCATCCAACCTGACAGAGGTTGACAGGATCTGCAGAGAAGAATGGGAGAAACTCCCCAAATACAGGTTTGCCAAGTTTGTAGCATCATACCCAAGAAGAATCAAAGCTGTAATTGCTGCCAAAGGTGGTTCAACAAAGTACTGAGTAAAAGATCTGAATAATTATGTACTAGTAATACTTCTGTTGTTTTTTTTATACATTTGCAAAAATGTATAAAAACCTGTTTTTGATTTGTCATTATGGGGTATTGTGTAGGTTAATGAGGGGGGAAAACAGTTGAATCCATTTTGGAATAAGGCTGTAACGTAACAAAATGCGGGAAAAGTTAAGGGGTTTGAATACTTTCCGAATGCACTGTATGATGACACTTGTGTTCATAACAAAAAAAACTGGTAAAAATATAATCACAATATGCAATAATTTGCCGTTTAGTGAGAACAGCTAAATTGTTTTTATTTTATCTTTTCATTTTAAAATATTTAGAATAGGCCTGTGTTCATCTTATCATATTTCTCCAATGCAAAATCAGTGTGTCTTCTTTGCAAAGACACTGTCCTTGTTTGCAAATAATTAAATCTGAGAAGCCATTAGGAATCTGAGCATGGTATTTTCAAAAGTTAGGCCTACCTTTAGTAGACCTACCTACACAGCTTTAACTGTTGCCTACTCTTCTCCATGGCTTAACCCAACGAGAGAAGGTCACAAGTGTTTCCCTAAAAGCTGTCTGGGTTTAAACATCTTCTATTGTACAGAAAGTGAATGGCTTAATCAATTGATAGTGACGGAATTAGATTACTTCCATTTTTTTGTCTTCTCGGCTATAGAAGGTCGTAGCTTTTGTAGGTCGTAGTATTTTGCAGCTTGTTTCTAGCATAAAGCATCACGGCAAAGCGCTGTTATATTTTCTTCAATCTTAAACTATCAAGAAGGCCTGTGCTTTTAGCTATTTTCTTTAATTAAAGGTAGACCTATGTATTACCCCCTCAATTCGAGTCGTGTTTTTAACTCAACAGCCCTTCACTGACACTGGAGGTAGACTATTTCAAGAGTACATGGGGGGGTGTAGGAATTGACAAATCTTTGGATATTGCAGCCTGTGGCCTCATTTCGTCTGTCAAACAGGTAGCCTACCTCTTATTTCTTAAATAGGAAGAAATAGGTTCCAACACTAAGCCCTCTTGTTCATAGTAAAGTCTAATTAAGACTGTTAAAATGAATTATGCCTACTCGAGTTTGCCTACTTTCAGTACCATGAGCTGTCCGTTTTCATTGATTGTGCCGCTTCAAGTTTCAGCACCACAATGTAAGTCACTCGAATCTGGCTTATTGTGCAGCCAATAAATCTGATAAATACATCATGGGCAAGAAACCTATTTGTTTTTAATAAAATCAATAATAGTAGTAGCAAGCTATCAAAGTTGACCTTCGGTCCTCCTTCTCATCTTCAAGCTCTCCTTCTCAAACTGAACAGAACATCGGCTATAGGCTAGTCTGCACGCAATATTTTTTTGGACTAGGCCTAATCAACAACAACACAAATTCGGAAGAAGCCTTTGACTCTCCTCCTGAACTGCCACCGTAGGCCTACACAGCACAGCCATTGGTTAGGCACCACACAAAAAACTTTTCGATAAGCAAGAGCAGAGCTGGCCGGGGCTCAGGGTTGGAATATCCATTGCAGTGTGTAATGCAGCCAAGTTGTATTTACACCATTCCAGCAGCTATCTTAGAAATATAACTTTGCTCTGTGCTTCTCTGAGCATGCACTTCGTAGCCTATGGCGTATAGGCTATGGATCATTTGATTGAGACCACACTTAGTATTGCAAAGGGTCGGAAACTTTGCGGTAAATTTCCGGAACTTTTCCATGGGAAGTTAAAACAGGGAATTTGGGGGATTTAGCTTAAATTCATTAAAAAAGTTAGCTTATAACAGTTAACCTTTTTTGTGGGCTACACATAAGGCAATTCTTGGTCTTGTGGCATATTTTGGTTAAACTATCCCCAATTCAATGGAATTGCAACCCTCTGCATGCACAGTGCATTCTTCCATCGCATGTACAGCTGATTCTCAAGATCTTGCACAATAATGAGATGCTATTGAGCCCACACTACTACACTGTCTGAGCCAAGGACTACATGCTTTTTGGTACGTTTTGATTACAATTCTGGGTGGGGTGAATATATTTTATATGACATACATTATTTTTTTGTTAACTAGTAAATAGTAGCCTACAGCAAAGTGTGTTTAAATAATTTATACGTTTTTGCTACCATGTGGGTTTTAGCTTGCTTGAGCCTGCTAACTGAGGAGTTTTAATTCTCCTGTTTCCATACATGTTTCATTTTAAAACATGTATCTTACAAAGCAGTTGTTTAATCTAACTGCTTAACTATTTATCTGTACATGGAATTGTATTTGGTATTTAAAAAAAAAAATCTAATCTTTACAGGAAAATGCCACGGGCACTATCTGATGTGTGGAGACATTTCACTGCAGCTAATGTAGAAGGTGCAGAATCATCTGGCCAAGTGCATAAAGTTCCCTCAGCGCTCACAACAAGCAACCTCTGACAAAAGTCCCTCTACTTCTATTTGAGGTGAAAATGATGAATCAGACACCCTATCGATAGCAACAGCTCATGGTCCTCCTGGAATCAGAAGTTTTTTGACTCAATGGAGGAATGTGGTCAGAGAAATGCTGATGAATGTCTTGCTTGAGCTGTGTGTGCAACTGGTTCACCTCTGATGCTTACAGGCAATGTGTATTGGAAGAGATTTCTGAATGTTTTTCACCCTTCCAACCAGACATGCTTGATGTACTCATTTGCTGTATGCAGAGTTCAACAGAGTTCAAGTGAAGGTCAAGCAAATCATAGACAAAGCAGACTGTATTGCAATCATCTCTGATGGGTGGTCGAATATTCGTGGGCAAGGAAAAATCAACTACATCATCTCCACCCCTCAGCCAGTATTCTGAAAGAACACAGACACAAGGGACAACAGACACACCGGTCTCTACATTGCAGATGAGCTGAAGGTAGTCATCAATGACCTTGGACCACAGAAGGTATTTGCACTGGTGACAGACAATGCTGCGAACATGAATGCTGCTTGATCTAAAGTGGAGGAGTCCTACCCTCACTTCACACCCATTAGCTGTGATGCTTGTGCATTGAATCTGCTCCTCAAGGACATCATGGCACTGAAAACAATGGATACACTCAACAAGAGAGCCAAGGAAATGGTTAGGTATGTGAAGGGTCATCAAGTTATAGCGGCCATCTACCTCACCAAGCAAAGTGAGAAGAATAAGAGCACCACATTGAAGCTTCCCAGCAACACCCGTTGGGGTGGTGTTGTCATCATGTGTGTCTCCTGGAGGGGAAGGAGTCTCTCCAAGAAATGCCCATATCACAGTCTGCTGATATGGACAGCCCCATCAAGAGGATCCTCCTGGATGATGTATTTTGGGAGAGAGTGGTAAGCAGCCTGAAACTCCTGGAACCTATAGCAGTAACCATTGCACGGATTGAGGGAGACAATGCCATCCTGTCTGATGTTCAGACTCTTCTTGCAGATGTAATAGAAGAAATCCGTACTGCCCTGCCCACTTCACTGTTGCTCCAAGCAGAGGAAAATGCAGTTTTGAAATACATCAAAAAACGTGAAGACTTCTGCCTGAAGCCCATACACGCCGCAGCATACATGTTGGACCCCAGCAGGACCCCCTTCTGGAGGTCATTTTGCAGGGCTCTGGCAGTGCTCCTCCTGCTCCTCCTTGCACAAAGGCGGAGGTAGCGGTCCTGCTGCTGGGTTGTTGCCCTCCTACGGCCTCCTCCACGTCTCCTGATGTACTGGCCTGTCTCCTGGTAGCGCCTCCATGCTCTGGACACTACGCTGACAGACACAGCAAACCTTCTTGCCACAGCTCGCATTGATGTGCCATCCTGGATGAGCTGCACTACCTGAGCCACTTGTGTGGGTTGTAGACTCCGTCTCATGTTACCACTAGAGTGAAAGCACCGCCAGCATTCAAAAGTGACCAAAACATCAGCCAGGAAGCATAGGAACTGAGAAGTGGTCTGTGGTCACCACCTGCAGAACCACTCCTTTATTGAGGGTGTCTTGCTAATTGCCTATAATTTCCACCTGTTGTCTATTCCATTTGCACAACAGCATGTGAAATTTATTGTCAATCAGTGTTGCTTCCTAAGTGGACAGTTTGATTTCACAGAAGTGTGATTGACTTGGAGTTACATTGTGTTGTTTAAGTGTTCCCTTTATTTTTTTGAGCAGTGTATAAGGATGAGCGATGGCCAAGCGGCATAGGCAAGGTGCAATAGATGGTATAAAATACAGTATATACATATGATATGAGTAATGTAAGATATGTAAACATTATTAAAGTGCTATTATTTTAAGTGACATTGTTTAAAGTGACTAGTGATCCATTTATTAAAGTGGCCAGTGATTGGGTCTCAATGTTAGCAGCAGCCCCTCTGAGTTAGTGACGGCTGTTTAGCAGTCTGATGGCCTTGAGATAGAAGCTGATTTTCAGTGTCTCGGTCCCAGCTTTGATGCACCTGTACTGACCTCGCCTTCTGGATGGTAGCGGTGTGAGCAGGCAGTGGCTCGGGTGGTTGTTGTCCTTGATGATCTTTGCCTTCCTGTGACCTTGGGTGCTGTAGGTGTCATGGAGGGCAGGTAGTTTGCCCACAGTGATGCGTTGTGCAGACTGCACCACCCTCTGGAGAGCCTTGCGGTTGAGGGCGGTGCAGTTGCCGTACCAGGCTGTGATACAGCCCGACAAGATGCTCTCGATTGTGCATCTGTAAAAGTTTGTCAGGGTTTTGGGTGACAAGCCAAATTTCTACAGCCTCCTGAGCTTGAAGAGGCGCTGTTGTGCCTTCTTCACCACACTGTCTATGTGGGTGGACCATTTCAGTTTGTCTGTGATGTGTACGCTGAGGAACTTAAAACCTTCCACCTTCTCCACTGCTGTCCCTTCGATGTGGTTAGGGGGGGTGCTCCCTCTGCTGTTTCCTGGAGTTCACGATCATCTCCTTTGTTTAGTTGACGTTGAGAGGTTGATTTCCTGACACCACACTCTGAGTGCCCTCACCTCTTCCCTGTAGGCTGTCTCGTTGTTGTTGGTAATCAAGCCCACTACTGTTGTGTTGTCTGCAAACTTGATGATTGAGTTGGAGGTGTGCATGGCCACGTTGTCGTGGGTGAACAGGGAGTACAGGAGGGGGCTGAGCACGCACCCTTGTGAGGCCCCAGTGTTGAGGGTCAGCGAAGTGGAGATGTTGTTTCCTACCTTCACCACCTGGAGGCGACCCGGCAGAAAGTCCAGGACCCAATTGCACAGGGTGGGGTTGAGACCCAGGGCCTCCAGCTTGATGATGAGCTTGGAGTGTACTATGGTGTTGAATGCTGAGCTGTAGTCAATGAACAGCATTCTTACATAGGTATTCCTCTTGTCCAGATTGGATAATGCAATCGCCATCACACTGCCCTATCTGTGGACCTGTCGGGGCGGTATGCAAACTGAAGTGGGTCTAGGATGGCCGGTAAGGTGGAGGTGATATGATCCTTGACTAGTCTCTCAAAGCACTTCATGATGACAGAAGTGAGTGCTACGGCGCAGTTGTCATTTAGTTCAGTTATCTTTGCCTTCTTGGGTACAGGAACAATGGTGGCCATCTTGAAGCATGTGGGGACAGCAGACTGGGATAGGGAGCAATTGAATATGTCCGTAAACACACCAGCCAGCTGGTCTGCGCATGCTCTGTGGACGCGGCTAGGGATGCCGTCTGGGCCAGCAGCCTTGCGAGGGGTTAACATGTTTAAATGTTTTACTCGTGTAGGCCACGGAGAAGGAGAGAGTGCAGTCCTTGTTAGTGGGCCGCGACGGCGGCCCTGTATTATCCTCAAAGAGGGCAAAGAAGGTGTTTAGTTTGTCTGGAAGCGTGACGTCATTGTCCGTGACGTTGCTGGTTTTCTTTTTGTAGTCCGTGATTTCCTGTAGACCCTGCCACATACGTCTTATGTCTGAGCCATTGAATTGCGACTCTACTTTGTCCCTGTACTGGCATTTCGCTTGTTTGATTGCCTTGCAGAGGAAATAACTACACTGTTTATATTCAGCCATATTCCCAGACCTTTTTCCATGGTTAAATGCGGTGGTTCACGCTTTCAGTTTTGCGCAAATGCCGCCATACATCCACGGTTTCTGGTTAGGGTAGGTTTTAATAGTCACAGTGGGTACAACATCTTCAATGCATTTCTTTATAAACTCAGTCACCGAGTCAGGGTGTAGATCGATGTTTCCTGAGGCTGACCGGAACATGTCCCAGTCCACGTGATCAAAACAATCTTAAAGCGTGGATTCCGATTGGTCAGACCAGCATTCAATAGTTCTAGTCACTGGTACATCGTATTTGAGTTTCTGCCTATTAGAAGGTAGGAGCAAGATGGCGTCGTGGTTGGATTTGCCGATGGGAGGGAGGGGGAGGGCTTTTTATGCATCGCGGAAGTTAGAGTAGCAGTGATCGAGTGTATTACACCGTGCATAATGCTATCATTATGCTGATAGAATTTAGGTAGCCTTGTTCTCAAATTTGCTTTGTTAAAATCCCCAGCTACAATAAATGCAGCCTCTGGATATATGGTTTCCAGTTTACATAGAGTCCAGTGAAGTTCCTTGTGGGCCGTCTTGGTGTCTGCTTGAGGGGGAATGTACACCGCTGTGTCGATAACTGACAAGAATTCTCTTGGGAGATAATATGGCCAGCATGTGATTGTAAGGAATTCTAGGTTGGGTGAGCAGAAGGACTTGAGTTCCTGTATGTTGTTATGATTAAACCATGATTCATACCCCCCTGCCCTTCCTTTTCCCAGAGAGGAGTTTATCTCTGTCGGCGCGATGCATGGAGAAGCCCGGTGGCTGAACCAATTCCGACAACTTATCCCGAGAGAGCCATGTTTCTGGGAAACAGAGAATGATGTCTCTCTCTGGAAGGCAACCCTTGCTTGAATATCATCTACATTGTTGTCAAGAGACTGGACATTGGCGAGTAGTATACTTGGGAGTGGTGGGCGATGTGCACGTCTACGGAGCATGACAAGGAGGCTGCTCTGTCTGCCCCTTCTGCAGCGCAATTGTTTTGGGTCGGCTTCTGGGATTATGTCCATTGTCCTGGGTGGTGGTCCAAACAGAGGATCCGCTTCGGGAAAGTCGTATTCCTGGTCGTAATGTTGGTAAGTTGATGTCGCTCTTATATCCAATAGTTCTTTCTGTCTGTATGTAATAAGACTTAAGATTTCCTGGGGTAACAATGTAAGAAATAATACATAAAAAAAACTAAATACTGCATAGTTTCCTAAGGACTCAAAGCGAGGCGACCATCTCTGTCGGCGCCATCTTGAAAGACTTCTCGGCAGCGAAGTATGATGGAGTATTGTCACAAGCTGTACCACCCTCTCAGGCCCTAGAGCCTGAGAAGGGTGAAATGGAGAGTTGAATGAAGTGGGAGTTTTGTTTTTAGTTTTGCTATTTGGGTGGATTAAGTTAGGGAAACTATCACGTACAGATGTTTTACTGTTTTTTTTCAACCCGTCCAGTTGGTGGTGGCAATAGACCTTTTTGGGTTGTAGTCCGCCATAAATCCCACAGAAGAAGCAAAGAAGAATGTGTAGATTCTTGGGCAGGAGCAATGACTACTACTAGTATGCGTTTTCTACTTGCCTTTAACCAAAGCATCAAATCGTTACAGCTCTGAAGTTCACAAGCAATGTTATTAAATTCTAAATGTTGGCTAGATATTTCAACTCTGTATGGCAAGTGTGAATGTCTGATGGAAAACGTTTGAGGCTGCTTTGAGCCACAGTTTGTTGTGGCTGTTTTCATGAGACAGCATGGTATCGAGAATCCTCAAGACCAAGTGAAGAATCTTGTAGTGTGTGACCCATCCATTTACTGTGTGCACCACTGCGTTGCACTACAGGAAAGACGGTATTTTAATGTGAGACTTAGCGATGTTAGGATTTTGAAAGTCATGTAGCATACACCCGGCTTAACAGTGCCTTCAGAAAGTATTCACACCCCATGACTTGTTCCAAATTTTGTGTTACAGCCTGAATTTAAAATTGATTACATTTGAGTACATTTTTTGTGACTGGCAAATACCCTATAATGTCAAAGTGGAATTATGTTTTTCAAATTACTAATTAATTAAAAATGAAAACCAGAAATGCCTTGAGTCAATAAGAATTTAACCCCTTTGTTATGGCCAGCCTAAATAAATTCAGCAGTAAAAAATTGCTTAACAAGTGTTAGGGTTGAACTGGCTATTTGTTTGCATAACTTATATAATATACTGGGGAAGCTATGCTACAATATTAAGTATATGAACTGCGGATAAATCAACTGCTGAAGACAGGAAGAACGACACCCGGCGACAGGAAGTGCGTCACGACGCTGGGACCAGCCTGCGCGCCGACGATAGGTGGAGCAAGTTTAAACCACGCTCCTCCTCCCTCTGACAGGCCAGCATTGAGCGGGAACTATCTCTGTCAGAGTATAAAAGAGAAACAAAGGATATGTCGTTCTCTTCTCTGTTTGCCCTGCGAGGTATCACAGGGAGACCGTATATACGAACCACCCATTTACCACACACGTGTTTGCATTAATTAAAGTACAGCTAAATCAGAAGTTACTATGTGCTGACTATTTTGTTCTGATACCAGAAACGAATAAGTCGTAACTTTAACACAAGTCACAATAATGCATGTACTCTAATAGTGGCAATAATAGTGTTTAACATGATTTTTGAATGACTACCTCATCTCTGTGCCCCACACATACAATGATCTGTAAGATCCCTTAGACGAGCAGTTAATTTTAAACACAGATTCAACCACAAAGACCAGCAAGATTTTCCAATGCCTCACAAAGAAGGGCATCTATTGGTAGATGGGTAAAAAGAAAAAGCAGACATTAAATACCCCTTTGAGCATGGTGAAGTTATTAATTACATGTTGGTTGGTGTATCAATATACCCAGTCACTACAAAGATACAGGCGTCCTTCCTAACACAGTTGCCGAAGAGGAAGGAAACCCTTCAGGAATTTCACTATGAGCCCAATGGTGACTTTAAAACAGTTACAGAGTTTAATTGCTGTCATAGGAGAAAACTGAGGATGGATCAACAACATTGTAGTTACTCCACAAAGCAGTTAACTTTTTTGTCCTGAATACAAAGTGTTATGTTTGGGGCAAATCCAACACAACAAATTACTAAGTACCACTGTCCTTCTTTTCAAGCATATTGGTGGCTGCTTGTATGCTTGTAATCGTTATGGATTGGGGAGTTTTTCAGGATAAAAAACGAAGGGAATGGAGCTACGAACAGGCTTTCCACCAGTCAGCAAGACAATAACCTAAAAAACAAGGCCAAATCTACACTGGAGTTGCTTTCCATGAAGACTGTGATTGTTCTTGAGTGGCCAAATTACAGTTTTGACTTACAGTGCATTTGGAAAGTATTCAAACCCCTTGACTTTTTCCACATTTTGTTACGTTACACACTTATTCTAAAATGGATTCGACAGTTTTTTCCCCTCATCAATACACACACAATAACCCATAATGAAAAAGCAAAAACAGGTTTTTAGAAATGTTCGCAAATTTCTTTAAAATAAAAAATGGATATCACATTTACATAAGTATACAAACCCTTTACTCAGTACTTTGTTGAAGCACCTTTGGCAATAATTACAGCCTTGACTCTTCTTGGGTATGACGCTGCAAGCTTGGCACACCTGTATTTGGGGAGTTCCTCCCATTCTTCTCTGCAGATGCTCTCAAGCTCTGTAAGTGTAACCGATGTGAAATGGCTAGTTAGTTAGCGGTGGTGCGCGCTAATAGCGTTTCAATCGGTGACGTCACTCGCTCTGAGACTTGAAGTAGGGTTTCCCCTTGCGTTGCAAGGGCCGTGGCTCTTGTGGCGCGATGGGTAACGTTGCTTCGGTGGGTGTCAGTTGTTGATGTGTGCAAGGGTCCCTGGTTCGAGCCCGGGTTGGGGCGAAGAGAGGGACGGAACCTACATTGTTACATAAGGTTGGATGGGTAGTGTTGCTGCATAGCTATTTTCAGGTGTCTACAGAGATGTTCATTCGGGTTCATGTCCAGGCTCTGGCTGGGCCACTCAAGGACATTCTGAGACTTGTCCTGAAGCCACTCCTGTGTTGTCTTGGCTGTGTGCCTAGGGTTGTTGTCCTGTTGGAAGGTGAATCTTCGCCCCAGTCTGAGGTTCTGAGCTCTGTGGAGCAGATTTTCATCAAGGACCTCTCTGTACTTTGCTCCGTTCCTTTCCCTAAGGAGTGGCTTCCGTCTGGCCACTCTACCATAAAGGCCTGATTGGTGGAGTGCTGCAGAGATGGTTGTCCTTCTGGAAGGTTCTCCCATCTCCACAGAGGAACTCTGGAGTTCTGTCAGAGTGGCCATCGGGTTCTTGGTCACCTCCCTGAATAAGGCCCTTCTCCCCTGATTGCTCAATTTCGCTGGGCGGCCAGCTCTAGGAAGAGTCTTGGTGGTTCCAAACATCTTCCATTTAAGAATGATGGAGGCCACTGTGTTCTTTGGGACATTCAATGCCGCAGAAATGTTTTGGTACCCTTCCCCAGATCTGTGCCTCGACACAATCCTGTCTCGGAGCTCTACGGGCAATTCCTCCGACCCCATGGCTTGGTTTTTTTCTCTGACATGCACTGTCAACTGTGGGACTTTATATAGACAGGTCTGTGCCTTGCCAAGTCATGTCCAATGAATTGAATTTACCACAGGTGGACTCCAACCAAGTTGTAAAAAAAGGGTCCTGAAAAAGGGACAATAAGATAATTCGTAAAAATCCAAATAACTTCACAGATCTTCATTGTAAAGGGTTTAAACACTGTTTCCCATGCTTGATCAATGAACCTAACAGCTTACAGACGGTAGGCAATTAAGTTCACAGTTATGAAAACTTAGGACACTAAAGAGGCCTTTTTACTGACTCTGGAAGAACAGCAAAAGAAAGATGCCCCGGGTGCCTGCTCATCTGCGTGATCGTGCCTTAGGCAAGCTTCAAGGAGGTATGAGGACTGCAGATGTGGCCAGGGCAATGCATTGCAATGTCTGTTCTGTGAGACCCCTAAGACATCGCTACAGGGAGACAGGATGGACGGCTAATCGTCCTCGCAGTGGCAGACCACATGTAACAACACCTTCACAGGATTGGTACATCCGAACATCACACAGGTACAGGATGGCAACAACAACTGCCCGAGTTACACCAGGAACGCACAATCCCTCCATCAGTGCTCAGACAGGCTGAGAGAGGCTGGACTGAGGGCTTGTAGGCCTGTTGTAAGGCAGGCCCTCACCAGACATCACCGGCAACAACGTCGCCTATGGGCACAAACCCACCATCGCTGGACCAGACAGGACTGGCAAAAAGTGCTCTTCACTGATGAGTCGCGCTTTTGTCTCACCAGGTGTGATGGTCGGATTTGTGTTTATCGTCGAAGGAATGAGCGTTACATCGAGGCCTGTACTCTGGAGCGGGATCGATTTTGGAGGTGGAGGGTCCGTCATGGTCTGGGGCGGTGTGTCACAGCATCATCGGACTGAGCTTGTTGTCATTGCAGGCAATCTCAATGCTGTGCTTTACAGGGAAGACATCCTCCTCCCTCATGTGGTACCCTTCCTGCGGGCTCATCCTGACATGACCCTCCAGCATGACAATGCCACCAGCTATACTGCTTGTTCTGTGCGTGATTTCCTGCAAGACAGGAATGTCAGTGTTCTGCCATGGCCAGTGAAGAGCCCGGATCTCAATCCCATTGAGCACCCCTGGGACCTGTTGGATTGGAGGGTGAGGGCTAGGGCTATTCCCCCCCAGAAATGTCCAGAAACTTGCAGGTGCCTTGGTGGAAGAGTGGGGTAACATCTCACAGCAAGAACTGGCAAATCTGGTGCAGTCCATGAGGAGATGCACTGCAGTACTTAATGCAGCTGGTGGCCACACCAGATACTGACTGCTACTTTGGATTTTGACGTGATACGCCATGTATAACGTCCTTTTTTATTGTTTAGTTGGTTAGTTGAGTCATCTGCCCGCTCTCTCTTTCTCTCTCTCCAAGCCTCTTTCCACATAGACCTAGCACCGCCCCTGTCACTCAAGTTGACCACGAGACACTTGCGTTCAGTCTGCATGGTCAATTTAGAACATGCAATAATGTTGATGACAACGATGCTGTTTTCACTGTGCTTCGTAATATAAATCCACTGGAGTTATATAATTACACAATTAGCTTGTGTTTCTTACATCTGCAAACAGCTAGTTTGTCTTTCCTTAGCAAGTTGGGTTTAAATCTTGTTAGCCGCTAATACTAATCGCTAGCTAGCTAATAAATGTACTGATTCAGAGCAAACGTAATTATCTATTCAGCCTGGTAATGCCAGTGATGGTGTAGAACTAAATCAGCATGTTTGTGCAACAGTATCTTGTAAAGAATAATGTTGGATACTTAAAGTAAGAATGTTAGCTACATGTAGCTAAGAGAAACATTCAATGTAGCAAAGATTATAGGGTCCCCCAGGAAGCACAATAACTCCTCCCTGGCATTTTCATTCGTTGTCATGTCAAACAACACTGTATTCCGAGTGCCAACTATTATATTCTAACTGTAGAATTTGAATAATCATTCTATTTCAAAGATTCCAACAGCTTACCCAAGTCAAATCACAATTTCAACATTTGGTAAAAAATAAGGCCTAGATTGTTAGCCCTCATCATGCAGCCCTATATGGCAGTGTGGAAAGGATCTCAAATGATATATATATTTTTAACAATCAGAATGGAGAAAGACCAATTGAAATCACTTAGAATGTATGTGTTGCCACCCTAGGGTCACACACTAGGGTGGCAGTGTTGTCACGTCCTGACCAGCAGAGGGCGTATTGCTTTGTCTAGGTCAGGATGTGGCAGGGGGTTTGTGTTTGTTAAATGTTGGGTTGATGATTGGGACTTCCAATTGAAGGCAGGTGTGTATAGTTGCCTTTGATTGGAAGTCCTATATAGGTGTGTGTGTTTGTCTTTGGGGTTGTGGGGAATTGTTTTTGCACTGCGTTTGCATAGCATGTGAGACTGTCCATGTTGTGAGTATCATTTATTGTTTTGTTTTCCGGTGGATGCTTTGCCTTTTACCAATTAAAAGAATGAGTGTCCACACTTCCGCTGCGCCTTGGTCCTTCTCTCTCCCATACGACATATTCAACGACAAGTATGACATATTCTGTGACAGAATTCCCCACCACCAAACCAGGACCAAGCAGCGGAAGAAGGCTGGCGAGGACTGGGAGACACGACGGGTAAGGGAGACCGAGAGGCACCCCCAAGATTTTTTTAGGGGGGGGCACAAGGGCTGTTTGACGGGGCAAGAGCTGCCCACCCAGTCAGTCACCAGAGCTGCCCGCCAGTCAACAGTCACCAGAGCTGCCCGCCAGTCAACAGTCACCAGAGCTGCCCGCCAGTCAACAGTCACCAGAGCTGCCCGCCAGTCAACAGTCACCAGAGCTGCCCGCCAGTCAACAGTCGTCAGAGCTGCCCGCCAGTCAACAGTCGTCAGAGCTGCCCGCCAGTCAACAGTCGTCAGAGCTGCCAGACTGCCCAGACTGTTCCGAGCGGCCAGACTGCCCAGACTGTCCCGAGCGGCCAGACTGCCCAGACTGTCCCGAGCTGCCAGACTGCCCAGACTGTCCCGAGCTGCCAGACTGCCCAGACTGTCCCGAGCTGCCAGACTGCCCAGACTGTCCAGAGCTGCCAGACTGCCCAGACTGTCCAGAGCTGCCAGACTGCCCAGACTGTCCCGAGCTGCCAGACTGCCCAGACTGTCCCGAGCTGCCAGACTGCCCAGACTGTCCCGAGCTGCCAGACTGCCCAGACTGTCCCGAGCTGCCAGACTGCCCAGACTGTCCCGAGCTGCCAGACTGCCCAGACCGCCCGGAGCTGCCAGACCGCCCCGAGCTGCCAGACTGCCCCGACAGCCTGGAACGGCCAGAACCGGAGCCACCTCCAGGATAGGTGGGTTGGGGAGGGAGGGTGTAGCACAGTGCCGTCGTTGACGGCAGCCACCCTCCCTTCCCTCCCTTATGGTTTAGGGGTTATTGTTTGTTGGTTTTTGTTGGGGTATTGGGGATTTTCTTGTGTTTTTCTTTTTAGGTGCATCCTGGAGTCTGCACCTTGAGGGGGGGTACTGTCACGTCCTGACCAGCAGAGGGCGTATTGCTTTGTCTAGGTCAGGATGTGGCAGGGGGTTTGTGTTTGTTAAATGTTGGGTTGATGATTGGGACTTCCAATTGAAGGCAGGTGTGTATAGTTGCCTTTGATTGGAAGTCCTGTATAGGTGTGTGTGTTTGTCTTTGGGGTTGTGGGGAATTGTTTTTGCACTGCGTTTGCATAGCCTGTGAGACTGTCCATGTTGTGAGTATCATTTATTGTTTTGTTTTCCGGTGGATGCTTTGCCTTTTACCAATTAAAAGAAGGAGTGTCCACACTTCCGCTGCGCCTTGGTCCTTCTCTCTCCCATACGACATATTCAACGACAAGTATGACATATTCTGTGACAAGTGTGGTCAGTGGAGACGACACGGTTACTTGTGACCATACTTTTTTCTAATCCATTAGTGGGATCAAACGATCCATCAAGTCTGCTCCGAGTAGCAGGTGTTCAGTTTCGAGGCTGGTCACATACACAGGGTGAACAAGCGGTATGTCTTGGAAGTGTAGTTTCAGCATGAGTCACATAGTGAGAGGTGAGGTAATCTGAGTGAAACCTTAAAGTTCATTTGTGGAATTTCTTTCCTTCTTAATGCGTTTGAGCCAATCAGTTGTGTTGTGACAAGGTAGGGGCGGTATACAGAAGATAACCCTATTTGGTAAAAGACCAAGTCCATATTATGGCAAGAACAAGTCAAATAAGCAAAGAGAAACGACAGTCCATCACTACTTTAATCCGGAAAATGTAAAGAACTTTGAAAGTTTCTTCAAGTGCAGTCGCAAAAACCATCACGCACTATGATGAAACTGGCTCTCATGAGGACCGCCACAGGAAAGGAAGACCCAGAGATACCTCTGCTGCAGAGGATAAGTTCGGTAGAGTTACCAGCCTCAGAAATTGCAGCCTAAATAAATACTTCAGAGTTCAAGTAACAGACACATCTATTGTTCAGAGGAAACTGCTTGAATCAGGCCTTCATGGTCGAATTGCTGTAAAGAAACCACAATTAAAGGATACCAATAATAAGAAGAGACTTGCTTGGGCCAAGAAACACAAGCAATGGACATTACACCAGTGGAAATCTGTCCTTTGGTCTGATGAGTCCAAATGTGAGATTTTTGGTTCCAGCCGCCGTGTCTTTGTGAGATGCAGAGTAGGTGAACGGATGATCTCCGCGTGTGTGGTTCCCACCACGAAGCATGGAGGTGATGGTGTAGGGGTGCTTTGCTGGTGACACTGTCGTGATTTATTTAGAATTCAAGGCACACTTAACCAGCATGGCTACCGCAGCATTCTGCAGCGATACGCCACCCCATCTGGTTTGCGCTTAGTGGGACCATTATTTGTTTTTGAACAGGACAATGACCCAACACACCTCCAGGCTGTGTAAGGGCTATTTGACCAAGGAGAGTGATGGAGTGTGCAGCGGTTCTTGGGGTTCGCCAATTATTACCGGAGGTTTATCCGGGGTTTTGGTCAGGTGGCAGCTCCCATTACCTCACTGATGAAGGGGGGTCCGGTGCGATTGTGGTGGTCGGCAGAGGCGGACAGAGCCTTCCGTCGTCTGAAGGTTCTGTTTACCGATGCTCCGGTGCTGGCGCATCCGGATCCCTCTTTGCCATTCATAGTGGAGGTGGACGCGTCCGAGGCTGGGGTAGGAGCTGTTCTTTCGCAGCGTTCGGGCGTTCCTCCGAAGCTCCGCCCCTGCGCATTCTTTTCTAAGAAGCTGAGCCCGGCGGAGCGCAACTATGATGTGGGGGACAGGGAGTTGTTAGCCGTGGTCAAGGCTTTGACAGTGTGGAGACATTGGCTTGAGGGGGCACGTCACCCTTTTCTCATCTGGACCGACCACCGTAACCTGGAGTACATCCGGGCAGCGAGGAGACTTAATCCTCGTCAAGCCAGATGGGCCATGTTCTTTATGAGGTTTCATACTCCCTGCTTCCTGTCTGGTGGCACCGGTGGTATGGGAGGTGGATGCGGACATCGAGCGGGCGAGTCGGTCAGAACCCACTCCACCTCAATGTCCCGCGGGTCTGAAGTTCGTTCCACTGGGTGTTCGCGATCGCTTGATCCGATGGGCCCACACTCTACCCTCCTCGGGTCACCCTGGGGTGGAACGGACAGTGCGAGGCCTGAAGGGGAAGTACTGGTGGCCCACCTTGGTTGAGGATGTAAGACACTATGTCTCTTCCTGTTCGGTGTGCGCCCAGTGCAAGGCTCCTAGGCACCTGCCTCGAGGGAAATTACAGCCCCTCCCCGTTCCACAGCGGCCTTGGTCTCACCTCTCTGTGAATTTCCTAACGGATCTCCCACCATCTCAGGGGAACACGACGATCCTGGTTGTTGTGGATCGGTTCTCAAAGTCCTGCCGTCTGCTTCCGTTGCCCGGTCTTCCTATGACCCTACAGACCGCGGAGGCCCTATTCACCCACGTCTTCCGGGACATCGTATCTGATCGGGGTCCCCAGTTTACGTCCAGGGTATGGAGGTCGTTTATGGAGAGGCTGGGGGTCTCGGTCAGCCTGACCTCGGGTTTTCACCCCGAGAGTAATGGGCAGGTAGAGCGCATTAACCAGGATGTAGGCAGGTTTCTGCGGTCGTATTGCCAGGACCGCCAGGGGAGTGGGCGCGGTTCGTGCCCTGGGCCGAGATGGCCCAGAACTCTCAGCGCCACTCCTCTACTAACCTGTCACCCTTCCAGGTCGTGTTGGGTTATCAGCCGGTCCTGGTGCCATGGCAACAGAGCCAGACAGAGGCTCCTGCGGTGGAGGAATGGGTCCAGCGCTCTAGGGAGACCTGGAATGCTGTCCAGGAGTATATAAAGAGGGCTGGAGAACGACACAAGGAGAGCGCTGACCGCCACCGCAGTGAGGCCCCTGTGTTTAACCCAGGGGATAGAGTCTGGCTCTCGACCTGGAACCTGCCCCTCCGTCTGCCCTGCCGGAAGCTGGGTCCGCGATTTGTGGGGCCATTCAAAGTCCTGAGGAGAATAAACGAGGTGTGTTATAGGTTACAACTTCCTACATATTACCGTATAACCCCTCGTTTCATGTGTCTCTCCTCAGGCCGGTGGTAGCTGGTCCGCTGCAGGACGCTGAGGTGCGGGAGGCCCCCCCGCCCCCCTGGACATCAGAGGGGCCCCGGCGTATACAGTCCGGGCCATCTTGGACTCCCGACATCGGGTGGGGGGCCTGCAGTACCTCGTGGACTGGGAGGGGTACGGTCCGGAGGAGAGGTGCTGGGTCCCGGCGAGGGACATTCTGGATCCAGCCATGTTGCGGAATTTCCACAGCCTCCGCCCGGATCGCCCGGCGCCTCGCCCTCTGGGTCGTCCCCGAGGCCGGAGTCGGCGCGCTGCGGGACCCGCGCGTCAGGGGAGGAGTACTGTCACAACGTCCACAAAAGGTGGCGCCTCTCCTCGGTCGGGCGGTGCTCGGCGTTCGTCGTCGCCGGCCTACTAGCTGCCACCGATCTGTGTTTCAGTGTCTGTTAGTTATGTCTGTTTTTTTCATTGCACCTGTTTCGTGTTTGTCATTAGTGGGGGGGTATTTAGTCTGTCTGTGTTTAGTTAGGATTCGTGCGGGATTGTTCTTTGTTACGTGTGGTGTTATATTGTTTGGGTTACGACTTATTGTATAGGCAGTAGGGTTGCCGGGCTGCGCCCCGTCTGCCCTTTTTGAGCGGAGCTTCTTTTAGTCTTTTTGACTGTTGTGCTCCCAGCCGTATATGGATTTTGCATTTGGATTTATTAAATCAAGTTTGCACCAACGGACCTCAGTCTCCTGCGCTTGACTCACCCTAAAACAGTTCTATCCGCTCGTGACAACTTGGGAAATTTCTCCCATTCTTCTCTGCAGATCCTCTCAAGCTCTGTCAGGTTGGATTGGGAGCTCCGCTGCACAGCTATTTTGAGGTTTCTCCAGAGATGTTCGATCGGGTTCAAGTCCGGGTTCTGGCTGTGCCACTCAAGGACATTCAGAGACTTGTCCCGAAGCCTGTTGGAGGGTGAACCACTGCCCCAGTCTGAGATCCTGAACATTCTGGAGCAGGTTTTCATCAAGGATCTCTCTGTACTTTGCTCCGTTCATCTTTGCCTCGATCCTGACTAGTCTCCCCTCCCTGCTGCTGAAAAATATCCCCACAGCATGATGTTGCCACCACCATGCTTCACCTTAGGGATGGTGCCAGGTTTCCTCCAGACATGACGCTTGGCATTCAGGCCAAAAAGTTTAATCTTGGTTTCATCAGACCAGAGAATCTTGTTTCTCGTGGTCTGGGAGTCTTTAGTTGCCTTTTGACAAATTCCAAGCGGGCTTTCATGTGCCTTTTCTGAAGAGTGGCTTCCGTCTGGCCACTCTACCATAAATCCCTGATTGGTGGAGTGCCGCTGAGATGTTTGTGCTTCTGGAAGGTTCTCCCATCTCCACAGAGGAACTCTGGAGCTCCGTCAGAGTGACCATACGGTTCATGGTCACCTCCCATACCAAGGCCCTTCTCCCCCGATTGCTCAATTTGGCAAGGCAGCCAGCTCTGGAAAGAATATTTTTGGTTCCAAACCTCTTCCATTTAAGAATGATGGAGGCCACTGTGTTCTTGGGGACCTTCAATGCTGCAGACATTTTTGGTACCCTTCCGCAGATCTGTGCCTCGACACAATCCTGTCTCGGAGCTCTACGGACAATTCCTTCGACCTCATGGCTTGTCTTTTGCTCTGACATGCACTGTTACCTGTTGGGCCTTATATAGACAGGTGTGTGCCTTTCCAAATCATGCCCAATCAATTGAATTTACCACAGGTGGACTCCAATCGAGTTGTAGAAACATCTCAAGGATGATCAATGGAAACACGATGCACCTGAGCTCAATTTCAAGTCTCATAGCAAAGGGTCTGAATACTTATGTAAATAAGGTATGTTTTTTTGTTTTGATACATTTCCAAAAAATCTAAAAACCTGTTTTCGCTTTGTCATTATGGGGTATTGTGTGTAGATTCCTGAGGAATGTTTTTATGTAATCCATTTTAGATTAAGGCTGTAACATAACAAAATGTGGAAAAGTCAAGGGATCTGAATAATTTCCCGAAGGCACTGTATATTAGAGGTTGCCCGATTATGAATTTTCAACGCCGATACCGATTATATACTTAATGAACACTATATTTTAACTTAATATAATACATAAATAAAATCTATTTGGTCTCAAATAAATAAACATGCTCAATTTGGTTTAAACAATGCAAAATCACAGTGTTGGAGAAGAAAGTAAAAGTGCAATATGTGCCAGGTAAAAAAGCTAACATTTAAGTTCCTTGCTCAGAACATATGAAAGCTGGTGGTTCAATATTCCCAGTTCTTCAATATTCCCAGTTAAGAAGTTTTAGGTTGTAGTTATTATAGGAATTATGACGCGTCGACTATTTCTCTCTATACCATTTGTAATTCATATACCTTTGCTTATTGGATGTTCTAATAACCTCAGAAGGGTGAAGAAATTCGGCTTGTCACCAAAAACACTCACAAACTTTTACAGATGCACAATCGAGAGCATCCTGTCGGGCTGTATCACCGCCTGGTATGGCAGCTGCTCCGCCCATAACCGGAAGACTCTTCAGAGGGTAGTGAGGTCTGCACAACGCATCACCGGGTACAGGTGCATCAAAGCTGGAACCGAGAAACTGAAAAACAGCTTCTATCTCAAGGCCATCAGACTGTTAAACAGCCATCACTAACATTGAGTGGCTGCTGCCAACATACTGACTCAACTCAAGCCACTTTAATAATGGGAAAATTGATGTAATCAATTTATCACTTGCCACTTTATATTATATATATATTAGATAATGTTTACATAACCTACATTATTCATCTCATATGTATATACTGTACTCTATACCATCTACTGCATCTTGCCATCCTGATGTAATGTATCACTAGCCACCTTAAACAATGCTGCTTTATATGTTTTCATACCCTACAATACTCATCTCATATGTATATACTGTACTCCATACCATCTATTACATCTTGCCTATGCTGTTCGGCCATCACTGATTTATATATTTTTATGTACATATTCGTATTCATTCCTTTAGACTTGTGTGTACAAGGTAGTTGTTGTGGAATTGGTAGATTACTTGTTAGATATTACTGCATGGTCGGAACTAGAAGCACAAGCATTTCACTACACTTGCATTAACACCTACTAACCATGTGTATGTGACAAATACATTTGATTTGATTTGATAATAGGCACTTTAGTATTGCCAGCCTAATCTCAGGAGTTGATAGGCTTGAAGTCATAAACAGCGCTGCTGAAATACGAGCCTTTGGTCATTAATATGGTCATTAATATGGTAAAATCCGGAAACTATCATTTCGAAAACAAAACATTTATTCTTTCAGTGAAATACGGAACTGTTCTGTATTTTATCAAACGGGTGGCAACCCTAAGTCTAAATATTGCTGTTACATTGCACAACCTTCAATGTCATGTCATAATTATGTACACTTCTGGCAAATTAGTCCGCAACAAGCCAGGCGGCCCAAACTGTTGCATAAACCCTGACTCTGCATGCAATGAACGCAAGAGAAGTGACCCAATTTCCCTAGTTAATATTGCCTGCTAACATGAATTTCTTTTAACTAAATGTGCAGGTTTAAAAAACATACTTCTGTGTATTGATTTTAAGAAAGGCATTGATGTTTATGGTTATGTACATTCGTGCAACGATTGAGCTTCTGTTAAATCATCAACCGTTTGGCAAAGTAGGCTGTGATTAGATGATAAATTAACAGGCACCGCATTGGTTATATGCAATGCAGGACAAGCTAGTTAACCTAGTAATATCATCAACCATGTGTAGTTAACTAGTGATTATGTGAAGATTGATTGTTTTTCATAAGTTTAATGCTAGCTAGCAACTTACCTTGGCTCCTTGCTGCACTCGCGTAACAGGTGGTCAGCCTGCCACGCAGTTTCCTCGTGGAATGCAATGTAATCGGCCATAATCGGCAACCAAAAATGCTGATTACCGATTGTTATGAAAACTTGAAATCGGCCCTAATTTATCTGCCATGCCGATTAATCGGTCAACCTCTACTGTATATATCTATTTTTTTTTAAGCTAAAAATGTGGGGCTCAAAACCCACCTGCCTGAATGACGGGTCGCCATTGATCAAGTGACAAGTTCCATCTTTATTAGAAAGCAGTGCAACGTTAATAAATTTACATTACATGAACAGAGTCACATGTCACCTAATAGTTGATTTATCAGTTTTAGTTATTCCTCAATATAATTTAGTCTTAACTGGACTCAAACAATATGATGAAACAACTTCAAAATTGAAAATCATCACTATGTACTACACATTTAGATTTGGATCAATGGGATCTACTACATCCCAAATCATTAATGGCGAAAAGCTCTGCAGAATATTGCACTTTCTTTTAATACATTTCCTGTTTCCTGTCTCCAGAACACCACTGACCAACCCTTGGTGGTATTAGTGAAGAGGGCAAAACCTATTCCCCCTCAGGAGACTTGATTTGGCATGGGTCCTCAGATCCCCAAAAGTTTCTATAGCTGCACCATCGAGAGCATCCTGACTGGTTGCATCACTGCCTGGTATCGCACTATAGAGGGTAGTGCGTACGGCCCAGTACATCACTGGGGCCAAGCTTCCTGCCATCCAGCACCTCTATACCAGGCAGTGTCAGACGAAGGCCCTAAAATTGTCATAGACTCCAGCCACCCTAGTCATATCTCGGAACATTTGAAAATAGATTTTAAAATAACTGATTTTAGCATTAAAAGACTCCAAAAAACGGCCAATAATTTCAGATCCAGTACCATCGTTGGGCCGCGGGTGTGAAAGATTCAGCAGACTGCTGGCATTACACATCTCGCTAAAAGACTACTGTAGCTCTTCTGGAGTCACTTTTATTGATAACTTTGACACCTTCTGGAAACAGAAGATACTCTACAGGAATGACGGAGTCCATCCAAATCATCTTGGCTCCTGGACTCTGTCCACACATTTCAAGGCTGCGTTGAAACAATGACTGGTAAATGATCCAAGACCAGCTCAGTTAATCCCTACCATTGTGACAATGAGTCGTCATAATGCTGCATCAAATGTACATGTTCTTAGGGGCATTGGCAAACACAATGTAAGTAATTTAATTTATGTACCCCTAAATGCACCGAATGCATCTGTTTATCCTACAGCTATTCTAAGCAGTAATCATGAGCCTATAAACCATAGTTACACTGTTAGCACTGAGGCGGTGTGCAATAGTAGGAAAAACACTTTATGCAGCTCACCCTGCACTATCAGCTCACATGTAAATAACATGAGTAAGTCTACCTCTGATAAGCTTCCCAGTAAAGCATTAAAAACAATCAAGCAACCCAGAAAAGTGCTAAAATAGCCCATATTAACATATGTAGCCTAAGAAACAAGGTCCATGAAGTCAATAACTTGTTTGTAACAGATGACATTCATATTCTGAAACTCACTTAGATAATACCTTTGATGATACAGTGGTAGCAATACATGGTTATAACATCTCCCGAAAAGACAGAAATGCCAATGGAGGCGGTGTTGCGGTCTATATGCAGAACCACATTCCTGTAAAGCTTAGAGACGATCTAATGCTAAATACTGTTGAAATAATATGATTATAGGTTCATCTGCCTCACCTAAAGCCCATTCTTGTGGGAAGCTGCTATAGACCACCAAGTGCTAACAGTCAGTATCTGGATAATATGTGTGAAATGCTTGATAATGTATGTGATATCAACAGAGAAGTATATTTTCTGGGTGATTTAAATATTGACTGGCTATCATCAAGCTGCCCACTCAGGAAAAAGCTTCAAACTGTAACCAGTGCCTGCGACCTGGATCAGGTTGTCAGTCAACCTACCAGGGTAGGTACAAACAGCACAGGAATTAAATCATCAACATGTATTGATCACATCTTTACTAATGCTGCAGATATTTGCTTTAAAGCAGTATCCAAATCCAAAGAATATAGTGATCACAATATAATAGCCATATCTAGGAAAACCAAAGTTCCAAAGGCTGGGCCTAATATAGTGTATAAGAGGTCATACAATAAGTTTTGTAGTGATTCATATGTTGATGATGTAAAGAATATTTGCTGGTCTGTGGTGTGTAATGAGGAGCAACCAGACGCTGCACTTGACGCATTTATGAAACTACTTATTCCAGTTACTAATAAGCACGCAGCCATTAAGAAAATGACTGTAAAATCTGTTAAATCCCCTTGGATTAATGAGGAATTGAAAAATTGTATGGTTGAGAGGGATGAGGCAAAGGGTGTGGCAATTAAGTCTGGCAGCTCAACTGATTGGCAAACGTACTGCAAATTAAGAAATCATGTGACTAAACTAAATAAAAAGACTACACTATGAAACAAAGATACATTCTATAAACAATGATAGTAAAAAGCTTTGGGGCACCTTAAATTACATTTTGGGGAAAAAAGCCAACTCGGCTCCTTCATTCATTGACTCAGATGCTCATTCATCACAAAACCCACTGATATTGCAAACTACTTGAATGACTTTTTCATTGGCAAGATAAGCAAACTTAGGGATGAAATGCCAGCAACAAACGCTGACACTACACATCCAAGTATATCGGACCAAATTATGAAAAGACAAGTATTGTACTTGTGAATTCCGTGAAGTCAGTGTGGAAGAGGTGAAAAAAATTATTGTTGTCTATCAACAATGACAAGCCACCGGGGTCTGACAATCTGGATGGAAAATTACTGAGGATAATATCAGACGATATTGCCACTCCTATTTGCCACATCTTCAATTTCAGCCTACTAGAGAGCGTGTGCCGTCAGGCCTGGATGGAAGCTAAAGTCATTCCGTTACCCAAGAATAGTAAAGTCGCCTTTACTGGCTCAAATAGCCGACCAATCAGCCTGTTACCAACTAACCTTCCAGAAGTTAACAAACTTCTGGAAAAAAAATTGTGTTTGACCAAATACAATGCTATTTCACAGTAAACAAATTAACAACAGAATTTCAGCATGCTTATAGGGAAGGACACTCAACAAGCACAGCACTTACACAAATGACTGATGATTGGCTGAGAGAAATTGATGATAAAATGATTGTGGGGGCTCTCTTGTTAGACTTCAGTGCAGCTTTTGACATTATCGATCATAGTCTGCTGCTGGAAAAACATGTGTTATGGCTTTACAGCCCCTGCTATAATGTGGATAAAGAGTTACTTGTCTAACAGAACACAGAGGGTGTTCTTTAATGGAACCCTCTCAAATATAATCCAGTTAGAATCAGGAATTCCCCAGGGTAGCTGTTTAGGCCCCTTGCTTTTTTAAATTTTTACTAACGACATGCCACTGACTTTGAGTAAAGCCAGAGTGTCTATGTATGCGGATGACTCAACACTATGCACGTCAGCTACTACAGTGACTGAAATGACTGCAACACTCAACAAAGAGATTCAGTTCATTTTAGAGTGGGTGGCAAGGAATAAGTTAGCCCTAAATATTTCTAAAACTAAAAGCATTGTATTTGGAACAAAACACTCACTAAACCCTAAACCTCAAATAAATCCTGTAATGAATAATGTGGAAATTGAGCACGTTGAGGTGACTAAACTGCTTGGAGTAACCCTAGATTGTAAACTGTCATGGTCAAAACATATTGATGCAGTACTAGCTAAGATGGGGAGAAGTCTGTCTATAATAAAGCGATGCTCTGCCTTCTTAACAACACTATCAACAAGGCAGGTCCTACAGGCCCTAGTTTTGTCGCTAATATTAATAATATTAATAATATGCATGTCAATCTCTACTGGCTGAAAGTGGAGGAGAGATTGACTTCATCACTACTTTTATTTATGAAAGGTATTGACATGTTGAATGCACCGAGCTGTCTGTTTAAACTACTGGCACACAGCTCGGACACCCACGCATACCCCACAAGACATGCCACCAAAGGTCTCTTCACAATCACCAAGTCCAGAATAGACTATGGGAGGCACACAGTACTACATAGAGCCATGACTACATGAAACTCTATTCCACATCAAGTAACTGACACAAGCAGTAAAATTAGATTTTACAAAAAAACACATTAAAAAACACCTTATGGAACAGCGGGGACTGTGAAGAAACACAAACATTGGCACAGACATGTGCATACACACATACGATAACATACGCACTATACATACACATGGATTTAATCCTGTAGATATGTGGTAGCGGTGGAGTTGGGGCCTGAGGGCACACAGTGTGTTGTGAAATCTGTGAATGTATTGTAATGTTTTTACAATTTTATAAACTGCCTTAATTTTGCTGGACCCCAGGAAGAGTAGCTGCTGCTTTGGCAGCAGCTAATGGGAATCCATAATAAATACAAATACAGATAGACTGTTCTCTCTGCTACTGCATGGCAAGCAGTACCGGAGTGCCAAGTCTAGGTCCAAGAGGCTTCTAAACAGATTCTACCCCCAAGCCATAAGACTCCTGAACATCTAATCAAATGGCTACCCAGACTATTTTCATTGCCCCTCCACCCCCACCCCTCTTTTACGCTGCTGCTTCTCTCTGTTATTATCTATGCATAGTCACTTCAATAAATCTACCTACATGTACATATTACCTGTGACCCTGCACATTGACTCTGTGCCGGTACCCCCATGTATATAGCTTTGCTATTGTTATTTTTTTTTACTGCTACTCTTTAATTATTTGCTACTTTTATTTCTTATTCTTATTTTTTGTAGGTATTTTTTATATTTTTTTATGTAAATTGTTGCTGTTTAAGTGCTTGTAAGTAAGCATTTCACTGTAAGGTCTACACCGGTGGTATTCGGCGCATGTGACAAGTATAATTTGATTTGATTTGTCATTATCCCCACAGAGATGAGAAATGATGGCCACTCCCTGAGTGGCGCACAATTATGTCAACAGAAATATGAAGAAGACACAATGGCAGATAGCAGGCATCTCAGCGGCCTCCCCCTCACACAGTGGACCTATTGTCCTAGTGCAGGGCCAGTCTCAGTCACCCAGCTATATTAGAGTGAGTGAACCTTCCACACAGCACAAACAACGCCCACCATCAATAAACACAGTGTCCAGTTTTCTTTGCCGCCGCCTTAGAGTCATGAAGCCACACTGAGCTGTGTGTCTATGATCCCCACAGTTAATCAATTCTGCTCATGTCTTTTGGCGCATTGCTGTGTACAGTGGGGGGGAAAGTATTTGATCCCCTGCTGATTTTGTACGTTTGCCCACTGATAAAGAAAGGATCAGTCTATAATTTTAATGGTAGGTTTATTTGAACAGTGAGAGACAGAATAACAACAAAAATATCCAGAAAAATGCATGTCAAAAATGTTATAAATTGATTTGCATTTTAATGAGGGAAATAAGTATGTGACCCCCTCTCAATCAGAAAGATTTCTGGCTCCCAGGTGTCTTTTATACAGGTAACGAGCTGAGATTAGGAGCACACTCTTAAAGGGAGTGCTCCTAACCACAGCTTGTTACCTGTCAAAAAGGCATCTGTCCACAGAAGCAATCAATCAATCAGATTCCAAACTCTCCACCATCGAAAAGACCAAAGAGCTCTCCAAGGATGTCAGGGACAAGATTGTAGACCTACACAAGGCTGGAATGGGCTACAAGACCATCGCCAAGCAGCCTGGTGAGAAGGTGACAACATTTGGTGCGATTATTCGCAAATGGAAGAAACACAAAAGAACTGTCAATATCCCTCGGCCTGGGGCTCTGTGCAAGATTTCACCTCGTGGGGTTGCAATGATCATGAGAATGGTGAAGAATCAGCCCAGAACTACACGGGAGGATCTTGTCAATGATCTCAAGGCAGCTGGGACCATAGTCACCAAGAAAACAATTGGTAACACACTACACCGTGAAGGACTGAAATCCTGCAGCGCCCGCAAGGTCCCCCTGCTCAAGAATACATATACATGCCCGTCTGAAGTTTGCCAATGAACATCTGAATGATTCAGAGGACAACTGGGTGAAAGTGTTGTGGTCAGATGAGACCAAAATAGAGCTCTTTGGCATCAACTCAACTCGCCGTGTTTGGAGGAAGAGGAATGCTGCCTATGACCCCAAGAACACCATCTCCACCGTCAAACATGGAGGTGGAAACATTATGCTTTGGGGGTGTTTCTCTGCTAAGGGGACAGGACAACTTCACCGCATCAAAGGGACGATGGACAGGGCCATGTACCGTCAAATCTTGGGTGAGAACATCCTTCCCTCAGCCAGGGCATTGAAAATGGGTCGTGGATGGGTATTCCAGCATGACAATGGCCCAAAACACACGGCCAAGGCAACAAAGGAGTGGCTCAAGAAGAAGCACATTAAGGTCCTGGAGTGGCCTAGCCAGTCTTCAGACCTTAATCCCATAGAAAATCTGTGGAGGGAGCTGAAGGTTCGAGTTGCCAAACGTCAGCCTCGAAACCTTAATGACTTGGAGAAGATCTGCAAAGAGGAGTGGGACAAAATCCCTCCTGAGATGTGTGCAAACCTGGTGGCCAACTACAAGAAACGTCTGACCTCTGTGATTGCCAACAAGGGTTTTGCCACCAAGTACTAAGTCATGTTTTGCAGAGGGGTCAAATACTTATTTCCCTCATTAAAATGCTAATCATTTTATTGCATTTTTGACATGTGTTTTTCTGGATTTTTTTGTTGTTATTCTGTCTCTCACTGTTCAAATAAACCTACCATTAAAATTATAGACTGATCATTTCTTTGTAATTGGGCAAACGTACAAAATCAGCAGGGGATCAAATACTTTTTTCCGCCACTGTATATCTGTTTGATCCGTTAATGGGTTAGTGAATGGCTGTGTGTAGTTGATGGGCTTGTATGTCTTACCAATTTAAACCCAGAGCGGATCAACTATGATATGGAAAACAGGGCTCTTATAGAGACTTTTATTCGTATTTGCCACAAATATCACCCATGCAACATTTCGCATCAGTGTTGTGATTATCAATTGATGCCGGTTGCTCTCCAGGCACCAGAGCAGTTTAGCCCCCACAATCTGTGCTGTCTGTGATGTCTTTGAACATCAATACTTGTAGTGTTAGAACAATGACGCTAGCACACTGTGTTGTCAGACTGCAGATTGTGGGGGCAGCTGGTATCCAAGGGAGACATTTTGCTGGCGAGATGGAGAGAGGAGAAACGAGTGGGTTGACAATATGTGAGGCAAAGATGGAGAGAGAGTAAGATTAAGATGCTGATATAGCATTTATATTACAGAGAGTAAGGAACAAAGAGACAGTGTGCAATGAAAAAGAGAAACAAAGAGCGAGCGAAGGAGACTGTGAAAGGCAGAAATGGTAGCGGGGGAGTGAGAGATTATGCTGAATCAGCGCAGCATGGCTCCACCCCTCCTGCGGTTATTGATCTCCTGCAGTAAGAGGAGCTGGAGCTGGCCTGGCCGGCTGATGGCCCCGACGCAGCTCCCCAGAGTCTCTACCTCCCTGCCCCCTTACTCCACAGCTCACAGAGCAGCCCAGTGTCCTGCCCTGAGGACTACCACAGCCCTGGGTCTCTGTGTCAAAGGGTGCTGTATAACCTTCTGTCTTTGTGTTCATAAACGGTAAAGGGTGAAAAGGGTGTTGAGTTCTGCCTTCTCTCACAAGTCTTGTTTTCTATGCTAAAACTATTAATCAACAAGAAAAAGCAGTGCGATCCATCTTCCCAAAGCGATGCAATCAATAGTTGTGTTTTGCAAACTGCCTATTAGTCAGGATCCAGTTTATAAAAGGATGCATGCATCCTTGGATAGCACTTTTAGAATGTTAAAATATTGATGGTAGCTTTACTAGTACAGAAAAAACACCAGTGTAGTATCATACTGTATTTAATGGCCCTTTAAAGAGGAGGTATTTCCCTGCTCCAGCCTGCCTGTCAGAACCTGTTTAACAGCTCAGGGTTTTCCCTCTGTATTCCAGCTCCAGTGTGTTTCTCGTCACCCAGAGTGTGGCACAGATATCGGCCCTCTCCTCAGTCCGGCAGCGTTATGTAAACTGACAGCAGTGTCTAGCACACACAGCCTCTGGTCTAGATAGAGCTAAGTGCAGCAGACTAACAGAGAAAAAAAGCGAGGGGGGCGTTGGCCCTAATGTCTCACATGCTTTCGTCCAGACAATGTCCATAGAGGTTTGACTCACTTCCAGGCTTTTGTTTGATAGAGCGTTTGACCCTGTGTCGTGACGTTGTATTAGTTAATGTGACGACTGTTGCTCATCGAATGATTAACGGTTTATAATTGCGTGATTAAATGAATTAAGCAATGAATCAAGCAATTATTAACTCATTAACCTGGGGCACCATGGGAACATTGTTTTGATTGAGTTTCTATTTCCCAAATTAACTCAAAGGATATCAGAATATCGATTTTACAACAGTCGCTAAATTAATCAATTTCCTCTACAGTCTCATAATCTGAACGTCGCATAATCCGGGAATCTGCACGGACCCAGGCTTTACCAATGAATTTACCACACCAATCTTAGTTGATTATTTATTTACTAGCAAGCTAAAATGATGATAAAAATACACATACACAAAACACAGTCTAGCTATTGATTAGGACTTAGTATAACGGGCCAACACACTATGGCGCGTGTTACCCAAAATGGGTATTTAAAAGAGAGAGAAACAAAGGAAGTACACGAGAGAAATATACATTTGGGTTCATTTGTCAGCTATGCTTATTTAAAACTTAGCCTTGCCCCGAACTGCCGCTCTTATGGGTCAGAATATAATGATGTAATTACGTGTTGGAGGTCTCAGGTGGGAAGCTCCGCGTGGGTCGCTTAGGCTTCTCAATGACGCACTTCTCCGGCGCAACTCTCTGGTTGTCCTCACGATGTCAGTGTCCTTCTTGGCTTAGTGGTCTGATCCCTCGCGGTCTTCTGAGGACAGACAGCTCTGTAGCTCAGAGCTCACAGCGTTGGACTCGAACGGTGAAGATACCACGATTTGATGGAGAGTGGAGACTGGGTGGTTCGGCTTGAATTCACCCGCTTAGACACAGCTACTCGTCCGTAGCTCGTGTAGAAAAAGATTTCTTTGTCTTCAACCTTGTGTTTCGTTTTGGGGTTCGTCGACTTTGTTAGACCTTCGCTGCAGCTTGGGGTCAATTAGTCTCCTATGTTAATTCTTCACTCTCCTGTCGTATACCCTCGGGTCAGAAGTGGGTGTAACCGCCTTTAGGGCAATTCTCTGGGCGGACCAAGTAAAGGGGCAAGGCTTAGATTTGACTAGAAATCCAATTTTAGACACTAACTTCACATTTCATCTTTACCAAAACATTCTGTTTGATTTGGATATTTTCCACACAACGTACAATGTATAAACATCAGGCATATACTGGGAAAACTCTTAAAGGTACAATGTTTTCATAATAACGTCATCTCTTAACCTTTAAAAACAATACAAAAGTTACATACATTTTAATATTCCACCTCTCGTCATGACCACCATTGTGGCTGACGGAAACCATTGTTCCAAAGTCCCTTTATTGCATGTTTAATGTTCTGAGGCCAGTTCTCCATTGTTAGGACAAAGGAATTTCTCTGTGGCCTAAGGTTTATTATGGGCGTGAGGTGTCATAAACCCCCACATCTTCAGACCCCTAGATCTCTCCTCCTCTGTTGGGGGTTTGGGAGATAATCTGTAGGGTGGTGGTCTCCTGTACCCTGACCTGATCAGGACAGTCATGACACCTGCTTTAATGCTATCACATGTGGGATGTGGCTACGGTTTTGGAAGGAATGTGGTCCATAATAAATACCTTTGTCAAGTCTTCTATTTCTGAGCTGTGACAGCAGATTTATGCACATTTGTACTGGGGTGGGAAGGAGAATCTCTGGGTTATACAGCACAGCTCATGCACTTTGTATTGATGTCTCCTGGTTTGATAGTATATTTATTCACTGTGGTTGTGTCCTGTCCATTTTGTTGAGATTCCCATGGATTAAAGCAGTGCCACATTAGATTTGCAATGGGAATGGAAAATAGTTCATTGATTTCCAGTATGGCAGATGGGTAGAGGGAGTGCTTTGTTGTGCAGCTGTCATTATTATATTGGCAGCAAATACAGTAAGTCGGAAGTTACGTACACCTTAGCCAAATACATTTAAACTCAGTTTTTCACAATTCCTGACGTTTAATCCTAGTAAAAATTCCCTGTCTTAGGTCCGTTAGGATCACCACTTTATGCTAAGAATGTGAAATGTCAGAATAATAGTAGAGAGAATGATTTATTTCAGCTTTTATTTCTTTCATCACATTCCCAGTGGGTCAGATGTTTACATACACTCAATCAGTATTTGGTAGCATTGCCTTTAAATTGTTTCCACAAGCTTCCCATAATAAGTTGGATGCATTTTGGCCCATTCCTCCTGACAGAGCTGGTGTAACCGAGTCAGGTTTGTAGGCCTCTTTGCTCGCACACGCTTTTTCAGTTCTGCCCACAAATTTTCTATAGGATTGAGGTCAGAGCTTTGTGATGGCCACTCCAATACCTTGACTTTAAGGCCTTTTGCCACAACTTTGGAAGTATGCTTGTTGTCATTGTCCATTTGGAAGACCCATTTGCGACCAAGCTTTAACTTCCTGACTGATGTCTTGAGATGTTGCTTCAATATATCCACATCATTTTCCTTCCTATTCTATTTTGTGAAGTGCATCAGTCCATCCTGCAGCAAAGCACCCCCACAACATGATGCTGCCACCCCCGTGCTTAACGGTTGGGATGGTGTTCTTCGGTTTGCAAGCCTCCCCCTTTTTCCTCCAAACATAACGATGGTCATTATGGCCAAACAGTTCTATTTTTGTTTCATCAGACCAGAGGACATTTCTCCAAAAAGTACAACCTTTGTCCCCATGTGCAGTTGCAAACCATAGTCTGGCTTTTTTTATGCCGGTTTTGGAGCAGTGGCTTCTTCCTTGCTGAGTGGCCTTTCAGGTTATGTCGATATAGGACTCGTTTTACTGTGGATATAGATACTTTTGTACCGGTTTTCTCCAGCATCTTCACAAGGTCCTTTGCTGTTGTTCTGGGAATGACTTGCACTTTTCGCACCAAAGTAAGTTCATCTCTAGGAGACAGAACGCGTCTCCTTCCTGAGCGGTATGACGGCTGCGTGTTCCCATGGTGTTTATACTTGCGTACTAGTGTTTGTACAGATGAACATGGTACCTTCAGGCATTTAGAAATTGCTCCCAAGGATGAACCAGACTTGTAGAAGTCTACAATTTTTTTTCTGAGGTCTTGGCTGATTTCTTTTGATTTTCCCATGATGTCAAGCAAAGAGACAGTGAGTTTGAAGGTAGGCCTTGAAATATACTGCTCAAAAAAATAAAGGGAACACTTAAACAACACATCCTCGATCTGAATGAAAGAAATAATCTTATTAAATACTTTTTTGTTTACATAGTTGAATGTGCTGACAACAAAATCACACAAAAATAATCAATGGAAATCGAATTTATCAACCCATGGAGGTCTGGATTTGGAGTCATACTCAAAATTAAAGTGGAAAACCACACTACAGGCTGATCCAACTTTGATGTAATGTCCTTAAAACAAGTCAAAATGAGGCTCAGTAGTGTGTGTGGCCTCCACCTGCCTGTATGACCTCCCTACAATGCCCGGGCATGCTCCTGATGAGGTGGCGGATGGTCTCCTGAGGGATCTCCTCCCAGACCTGGACTAAAGCATCCGCCAACTCCTGGACAGTCTGTGGTGCAACGTGGCGTTGGTGGATGGAGCGAGACATGATGTCCCAGATGTGCTCAATTGGATTCAGGTCTGGGGAACGGGCGGGCCAGTCCATAGCATCAATGCCTTCCTCTTGCAGGAACTGCTGACACACTCCAGCCACATGAGGTCTAGCATTGTCTTGCATTAGGAGGAACCCAGGGCCAACCGCACCAGCATATGGTCCCACAAGGGGTCTGAGGATCTCATCTCGGTACCTAATGGCAGTCAGACTACCTCTGGCGAGCACATGGAGGGCTGTGTGGCCCCCCAAAGAAACGCCACCCCACACCATGACTGACCCACCGCCAAACCGGTCATGCTGGAGGATGTTGCAGGCAGCAGAATGTTCTCCATGGCGTCTCCAGACTCTGTCACGTCTGTCACGTGCTCAGTGTGAACCTGCTTTCATCTGTGAAGAGCACAGGGCGCCAGTGGCGAATTTGCCAATCTTGGTGTTCTCTGGCAAATGCCAAACGTCCTGCATGGTATTGGGCTGTAAGCACAACCCCCACCTGTGGACGTCGGGCCCTCATACCAACCTCATGGAGTCTGTTTCTGACCATTTGAGCAGACACATGCACATTTGTGGCCTGCTGGAGGTCATTTTGCAGGGCTCTGGCAGTGCTTATCCTGCTCCTCCTTGCACAAAGGCGGAGGTAGCGGTCCTGCTGCTGGGTTGTTGCCCTCCTACGGCCTCCTCCACGTCTCCTGATGTACTGGCCTGTCTCCTGGTAGCGCCTCCATGCTCTGGACACTACGCTGACAGACACAACAAACCTTCTTGCCACAGCTCGCATTGATGTGCCATCCTGGATGAGCTGCACTACCTGAGCCACTTGTGTGGGTTGTAGACTCCGCCTCATGCTACCACTAGAGTGAAAGCACTGCCAGCATTCAAAAGTGACCAAAACATCAGCCAGGAAGCATAGGAACTGAGAAGTGGTCTGTGGTCCCCACCTGCAGAACCACTCCTTTATTGGGGGTGTCTTGCTAATTGCCTATAATTTCCACCTGTTGTCTATTCCATTTGCACAACAGCATGTGAAATGTATTGTCAATCAGTGTTGCTTCCTAAGTGGACAGTTTGATTTCACAGAAGTGTGATTGACTTGGAGTTACATTGTGTTGTTTAAGTGTTCCCTTTATTTTTTTAGGCTGGGTTTCTGTACAGCAGTTTGAGATATCAGCTGATGGAAGAAGGGCTTTATAAATACATTTGATTTGATTTGAATTAACTTATCAGAAGCTTCTAAAGCCATGACATCATTTTCTGGTATTTTCCAAGCTGTTTAAAGGCACAGTCAACTTAGTGTATGTAAACTTCTGACCCACTGGTATTGTGATACAGTGAATTATAAGTGAAATAATCTGTCTGTAAACAATTGTTGGAAAAATTACTTGTGTCATGCACAAAGTAGATGTCCTAACCGACTTGCCAAAACTACAGTATGTTAACAAGAAATTTGTGGAGTGGTTGAAAAAAAAGTTTTACTTACTCCAACCTAAGTGTATGTAAACTTCAGACTTCAACTGTATCTCCTCTCCAGGGTTAGCTTATGTGACACACAGTAAACAGACTGGGGTCAGAGAGTGGTCATTCACATAAAATAAAAACACTGTTTGGTATAGGATCAAGAGGGAATATCTAATTTTGCCATATCACTGATGAGACTCTCTTGGATTGTTAAAATGTTGTCTGCTGCCAGCTCTGGAACTTTCTGTTCTCTGATCTTTCTCTTAACGTCAACTCCTTCTCCCAGTCTGTTTAACAGCTGAAACATCTATTTTCTCCATCAGAGTGAGGCTGGGTTTCTGTGTTTAGCGAGAACAGAGAGCTATCTGCCTTGTAATTACATTCTGGGTTTAATCTCAGGGGAATGACAGCCAAATATTCTGTGCAACAGAAGTAAAATGGCCCCATGGCTTCAAAGACAATATGCAATTAATCCTCACTTTTTGTGTGGGGAGGGCTTTGACAGGTATACCACACCAAAAATGTTTTATAACAAAGATGTGAGGAATTGGCATATATGAGTCATGACAATCTCCAATTCAGGGGGGGGGGACGACGACGACTCCCAATTAAACACGCAGTAGGCTTTGTTTTATGTCGCAGAAGAGGCCGTTGCTTTTTCTCCAGTGGTCTACTCCAGTCAAAACAAGAACAGGATGCTTTTAGGACAGTATATCTGTCACGTCCTGACCAGTATAAGGGGTTATTTGTTATTGTAGTTTGGTTAGGACGTGGCAGGGGTGTGTTTGTTTTGTGTTGTCGGGATTTTTGGGTTGTGTTCTATGTTTTTTATTTCTATGTTCTATTTTCTTGTTTTTCTATTTCTATGTCTAGTTTATTGTTTTGACCTTCAATTGGAGGCAGCTGTTCCTCGTTGCCTCTAATTGAAGGTCCTATTTAGTAGGGGTGTTTTTCTATGGGTTTTGTGGGTAGTTGTTCTTTGTATAGCCTAGTAGCCTTACAGGACTGGTTCGTCGTTGGTTTTGTATAAGTGTTTATTTTTGTTTTCCTTCTTCAATAAAAAAGATGATGAGTATACATATTCCCGCTGCGTTTTGGTCAAATCCCTACGACACCCGTGACAATATCGATGCAGATCCTCCTGTATAGAGCCATTTGGGGTTCCACCCTGGGAGGGGACTGCTGGTTTTCATTGGGGCTGATTAGTCATGCTATACTATAAACATATTTAGGGTGTTGTATGCGTGTTCCGTTTGCCTTGGTCGGTCACTATAATGATGTTCGTCAACACAATCTTTACGTTTTTAAGAATGTATTACCCAGCAAGCACATATGGTTCCTTGGAAGTTGTGGGAACGTGTTTTTGGTTTTACATTGGTTGCAGAAACAAAGCTTCCTGACAGGTAAAACGTAACGTTTTTTTCATGTTTTGAGAACAGCTGTTCTGCAAACGTTTATTTTTAAGTTGCAGGGACCTTCTGAGAACGTTTTACTCTCGTTCCTTGATAGTTTTCCTGGGAGCTTTTATTAAAAGGAAATTATGGGTTATTTGGGGGTTTTGAATAACTTCCTTAAAACTTTAACTGAATGTTTCAATAACACACTGCTAGCTTATTTTGGGGAAACTTTATTGAACTCCAAGCACAGATAGGACACATGGAAATTAATTTCCTTAGCAATTACTCATGCAAACACATTTATTTATTATGACATGGCATCAGTGAGATTCAAACCTTTAATCTTCTGTTCTCTATCCATGGAATAAGTCCACTACGCCAACAGGATGAAGCTAGAATACAAAGCTGTTAATTTTACTCTAGTCACACCCACCCCATTTCTAAGGAAACAAGCACTCCTTAAGACCAGGTGTGGTTAAAGTAGAAGATGGAGAGAATTTTGAGTTTGAGAAAGGAATGTATGTTTTTAAATAACCTTCTTAAAATATTACAAAAGTTTAATTGTTTTTTATGGAAAGTTCTCTTAACAATTTGAGAACATGACTAAATTGAACCATGAGGAAACCTGTTGGAAATGTTATGCTGAAGTACTGAAATTCCCACAGAATAACATTGAGTCTTAACGTTCTCTGAACTATTTCAGAACATTCACAATTTCAAACCAGTTGGAGAACGTTCCTAGAACAGCTTTAGGAAACGTTCTGTTAAAGTAATGAAATACCAAGCTAATTGTTTTTGTCAAGCTCCTTAAATGTTCTGAGAAAGTTCCAAAGCCAAGCAACTATCCTGCACCATTCCCAGAACGTTGTGGGAAGGTTATATGCTAAATAACCATAGGACAACCACGCTCCCACTAAACTCTAAGAAACATATGATTCTCAAAAAGTTGTGCTATCTGGGTATTCTCTATAGGGATTTAAGATAATCAATTAATAATGTAGAAAATAGGTTCTACCACCTGGTCATACAGGTGGTTATACTGGTCATTTTACTGATGTATAATCACTGGTCTGCCTGTTGGTGCCACAGATGGTTGGAAGACTATTTATTGCATCCTATCGCAGGTTTCACTTGGCCAGCAGCCTGCTCAATGCAGCAGCCAGAGCTCATGGAATTAGGTGTATTCCGCATTTTGCTTGGAGAGAGACAAAGTGTAGGCCAAGAAACATCTGAATTATTGATGAGGCAATTCAAGGTATTCACCACTGACCTTCAGTCCCTTGTTGACACAGACACACACAATCGTCAGTCACTTCCTCTGTAACGAACATAGCGTTCTGTTATATTTGCTGTCTGATGCGATCAGCCTTTATTTCACACTTCTAGAGGATTAATACCACCGCCCCTCTTCTGTCTTTCTCTCACTCTCTTTCACAAACCTACATGACGAGGCTGTAGAGTCTGTCTCATTGCTGAGAACAGAAACGGAAAACTGTCTAACATGAACTGCAACAGAAAACAGGGTCAAATTCATCACTTTCAAAGAAAATATTCTGGAGTGAAACATTATTCAAGCAAAGCTCTCCTCTTATTGTGTTTGCTTTGAATCATATAATCATACCACATATTGACAAACGCAAAATAAAATCCCTTTGACGTTTTAAAAAGACAACTGACACAGATTATTCAAATGTATCAGATGCCATTGAAGAAGCTATAATAGGAGAACATTTCTGATGCAATACCAGTGTACTGTAACTGTGTCAGTTATTCCTGGTTCTGAACCAAGGAGCCTTACAATGTGGCGAATCCTGTTCTCCCTCCTGTAGCGAAGCCATGTGATAAGAAATTGAGCTATTCTAAATCAGGCCTGTTATGTGAGCCACTTCAGCCGACTCATCAATAAAACAACATGGTGGTGTTACTATAGCGCTCCAGCTGGAGCAGAGACCGACAACAACACCGTCTGTGCCATGATCCTGTACCAGACCAAAACAACAGTGAAAGTGCTGCACAGTGCCTTTCATTAATCTACTCAAACACTACTTTCATGAGTATACATTATGTATTATATTGAGCTGGTGTCTAATCCCTTACAAAAAAGATTGCATAGTTATACTGCACTCTGACTGCAATCATTTTCTTAAATCTCCTCTCTTTCCAGTCTAACACATCCGATTGTGTTACTAATATACTTGTATTTATTCACCTTGAGCTGTTTAAATGTCATATTATTTCCTTTCTCTGTGTTTTATTTCTGTAATATTCATGGTCAGGCTCCAAGATGGCTATCAGGGAGGTATGACTAAGCTGTCTGAGTCTGCTGATGACTTGACCTCTAAAGCCGCTCCAGGCCATAGTTTATAACAATGAGGAAAAATACTGTAACAAAGACATTCACAACAGATGGAGTCCCACCAGATAAAGGTATCTTGAAACCACAAACACATGTCCAACAACCTAAGTGGTTACCAGGCAACACCACTAAGCAGAGCAACTGCCATTACCCCCGGCAAGTCCAATGAGAATAACAACCAACATTTCAGTGCCAGGTACTAACAACAACTGTGCCACTGTGTTACCTTTTCTATTTACATTACTTGAATACAGCTATGGATTAAACAAACCTTTTAGTTGTAAATGATCTCTCATTTTGAATGAAAGTTTGCCACCTTAGTCCTGCATATCCCAGAGTTTGTTGGATGAAATGAGTTGCCACATGCCTGTCCCATTTAGTAACAAGACTCAAGTCTAGCCATGCCAATGATGCTGGCACCCTTCTCTCTCACACCTGTTCTATTGAGGATCCATCATCATGCTGCTATGCCAGGGCAATGCCCCTCTTCACCCTCCATGCCTGTATGCTTGCCCTGCCATGACTCTACACATTACTACTCTGGCAACTGGCCATATCACAGGGCAGGGTCATATTCAAGAGTAAATGATTTACGTTTGCCCTGCCTTGTGGCATAATTACATATGCCACATGCAGTGCCTCTAGAAAGTATTCACACCCATTGACTGTTTCCGCAGTTTGTTTTTACAGATTTAATTTTAAATTGATTACATTCAGATTTTGTGTCACTGGCCAACACATAATGTCAAAGTGGAATTATGTTTGTAGATTTGTTTTATAAATTAATAAAACATGTGTTCAATATTCAAACCCTTTGTTATGGCAAGTTCAGGAGTCAAAATGTGCTTAACATGTCACATAATAAGCTGCATGCACTCATTCTGTGTGCAATAATATTGTTTAACACATTTCAAACACAGATTCAACCACAAAGACCAGGGAGGTTTTCCAATGCCTTGCAAAGAAGGGCACCTAGATGGGTAAAAATAAAACAAGCAGACATTGAATATCCATTTGAGCATGGTGAAGTTATTCATTAGACTTTGGATGGTGTATCAATACACCCAGTCACGACAAAGATACAGGCGTCCTTCCTAACGCAGTTGCTGGAGAGGAAGGAAACCACTCAGGGATTTCGCCATGAGGCCAATGGTGACTAAAACATTTACACAGTTTAATGGCTGCGATAGGAGAAAACTGAGGATGGATAAACAACATTTTAGTTACTCCGCAATACTAACCTAAATGAAAAGAGTGAAAAGAAGGAAGCCTGTACAGAATAAAAGTAGTCAGAAATATGTATCATGTTTGCAATAAAGCAGTCAAGAAAAATTGCTCAAAATGTGGCAAAGAAATTAACTGTATATCCTGAATACAAAGCGTTATGTTTGGGGCAAATCCAACACATCACCGAGTACCACTCTTCATATTTTCAAGCATGGTGGTGGCTACATCATGTTCTGTGTGTTCTGGTCATCTGCAAAGACAAGGGAGTTTTTTTATGATAAAAAGAAACGAGATAGAGCTAAGCACAGGCAAAATCCTAGAGGAAAACCTGGTTCAGTCTGTTTTCCAATGACACTGGGAGACAAATTTACCTTTCAACAGGACAATAACCTAAAACACAAGGCCAAATATATACTGGAGTTGCTTACCATGATGACATTGAATTTTCCTGAGTGGGTTAGTTACAGTGTTGATTTAAATCGGCAAAGGCTTGAATTTGTTTGGTAAGACGTGATAATTGCTGTCTGGCAACGAACAACAACCAAGTTGACGATGCTCGAAGAATTGTAAAAAGAATAATGTGCAAATATTGTACAATCCACATGTGCAAAGCTCTTTGAGACTTACCCAGAAAGACTCACAGCTGCCAAAGGTGATTCTAACATGTATTGACTCAGGGATGTGAATACTTATGTAAATGAGATATTTATGTATTTCATTTTCAAAACATTTGCAAAAATGTCTAAAAACATGTTTTCACTTTGTCATTATGGGGTATTGTGTGTAGATTGATGAGGAAAAACAAATGTAATACGTTTTAGAATAAGGCTGTAACGTAACAAAATGTGGAAAAAGGGAAGGGGTCTGAAAACTTTCCGAATGCACTGCATTTAATCAATTTTGAATTCAGGCTGTAACAGAACAAAATGTGGAATAAGTTAAAGAGTATGAATACTTTCTGAAGGAACTGTACATGAATGAGCCCTGGCATGGACCTCCACCTATTCACTCTCGCCGCCAGACTGGAAAGAGAGAGGATTTATTCAACCATTCTGTGCCAAATTACCAATGTGACAGGCCATTACCACATTATTATTGCAGTTTGCTTCACAAGATCGTGGTTTATGTCTGTATTTTAGCACCTCTTGTTGTTTGATGCATTGACTAATGAAGAAGCTACTTCATCACACTTTATGACTGTGCACAATCTTGCTGGGAAAGTTTGTCGTTTTTGGGATCTGTCACACAATTAAAGAAAGGTCAGAAACTTTTTGAAGCCCAGGACTGTTGTAAATTAATAGGAAGTAGTGGGAAGGGTGGTTTAAAATATTGTAGCATGGGCTATGTTACATGGAAGTGGGAGTAGCTAGCAAAGGTCATTGAAATTGTTAAAAGGTTTTAAAATAAATGATAATAAATGCAAAGTTGGACAATGGATGAAGACATTCCAAACTTCTAGATAATTAGATGTTGACTGAATTATAGCATATAAAACATTTTACTGGCACGGACAAATAATGGAATTCAGGGCTTTTGGTGGGAATGCAGGTATTCAATATCAAATTTCACTTTTTTTTCTTAGAATGCACTCATATATACATTTTCTTATATCAGCGATTTGTGTATATTTTTTGTTTAAAATATGGAATTATATGTGCCAAATTTGCATAAATACACCATGTGTAATACACAGTGTACTTATGTGATGTGTATTTATGCAAATTAGGCACATATACTTGTGTATTTGCAAATATGACTAAATTAACATAAAGGATTGGAACAGGGCTGTAAGTAGGGATGGGCGATATGGCCAAAATATCATATCACAATATTTAAAAAAACAAATTGACGGTACGACGGTATTTTAGGTTTTTGAATGATATAAATGTAAAAAAAATTCTTTATGAGTAGTGTCATGACTGTCCTGTGAGGATCCAGATGGGTCGGATCAGCTTTGGAATGAATTACTTCAGACAGACCCCCTCTCACCCGCAAAGGGGGGAGAAGGGAGCTGGTGGGGGGTTGACAGCTCACACCCTGTTGTAAATCAAGGATTAGAACTTTCAGCTATCCCCCTCTCCAAATTCACGCAGGAATGTGCCTTTTTTTCACATACATTTTTCCGCCGAAACTCTAACACGTTCTAAAGCGAATACTGGAACAATATTTATAACATAGAATGTGGGGAATGGTCAGAGGCGATCTAAAGAACAATGTCATTTCGGTTGTTATTTTGTGATGTCATTAAAAATGTTAAAGGAAATAATGTAACTTGAAAAGTATATACACTACAGGTACGAAGTCTCCATCCTCTACGTTGTGTATGAAATATGACACATGATGAAATATATGACACATGTCCAACAAGTCCTTCAGCGCCTCCTGGAGAACCAGTTGTTCGTGAAAGCAGAGAAGTACGAGTTTCACCGCTCTACTATCTCCTTTCTGGGATATGTCATCGCTGAGGGGAATGTTCGATTGATCCTGAAAAGATGAGAGATGGATTGGCCCCAAACCACGTCCAGTATGCAGCTGCAACGATTCCTGGGGTTTCCTAATTTCTACAGACGTTTCATTCGGGGCAACAGCTCCCTGGTGGCTCCTTTCTCTGCACAAAATTTGGAATATCTCCGCACAGCCAAGCGCCTTAACTCTAGGCAGGCCCGTTGGGCTCTGTTATTCACCAGATTCAACTTCACCATCTCCTACCGCCCAGGGTCCAAGAATGTGAAGCCGGACGCCTCACAAGTCCTCAACTGGCAGCTTCATTATATAGTACCCGCAGAACACCAGTCTCAACGTCAACTATGAAATAGTGACTCCGGGATGCTGGCCTTCTAGGCAGTGTTGCAAAGAAAAAGCCATATCTCAGACTGGCCAATAAAAATAAAAGATTAAGATGGGCACAAGAACACAGACACTGGACAGAGGAACTCTGCCTAGAAGGCCAGCATCCCGGCCTCTTCACTGTTGATGTTGAGACTGGTGTTTTGAGGGTACTATTTAATGAAGCTGCCAGTTGAGGACTTGTGAGGCATCTGTTTCTCAAACTAGACACTCTAATGTACTTGTCCTCTTGCTCAGTTGTGCACCGGGGCCTCTCACTCCTCTTTCTATTCTGGTTAGAGCCAGTTTGTGCTGTTCTGTGAAGGGAGTAGTACACAGCGTTGTATGAGATCTTCAGTTTCTTGGCAATTTCTCGCATGGAATAGTCTTAATTTCTCAGAACAAGAATAGTCTGACGAGTTTCAGAAAAAAAGGTATGTGTCTAGCCATTTTGAGCCTGTAATCGAACCCACAAATGCTGATGCTCCAGATACTCAACTAGTCTAAAGAAGGTCAGTTTTATTGCTTCTTTAATCAGTACAACAGTTTTCAGCTGTGTTAACAATTGCAAAAGGGTTTTCTAATGATCAATTAGCCTTTTCAAACGATAAACTTGGATTAGCTAACACAAAGTGCCATTGGAACACAGGAGTGATGGTTGCTGATAATGGGCCTCTGTACGCCTATGTAGATATTCCATTCAAAAAAGAAATCAGCCGTTTCCAGCTACAATAGCCATTTACAACATTAACAATGCCTACATTGTATTTCTGATCAATTTTATGTTATTTTAATGGACCAAAAAATGTGCTTTTCTTTCAAAAACAAGGACATTTCTAAGTGACCCCAAACTTTTGAACGGTAGTGTATATTGGGAGTAGTGCCTTTCCCCAGCTACAGGGTTTTATATGTGCAAAAGTACTATCACAACTCTTGCGCAGACATTTATAAACAAAACATGCCAATTTGAAAAATAAGCCACGAGAGTTTGAGTGAGAATTTAGACGACTTTCGAATAGTAAAACAATGTATAAAAGCAACAGATACCATTAATAAGAAGGGGTTAAATAAAGGGCAAAAATATTGATTATTATTATTATTATATCATTGTTTGTGCCCTGGTCTTATAAGAGCTCGTTTTCACTTCCCACGAGCCGGGTTGTGACATAAACCTCATACTCATTCTTGTTTAATAAATGTATTGTATTGTGTGTGCGTGGCAGGCTTACAATGATGACAAAAAACAACATTTGAGAGTGTGCTGACCCAGGTGCTAGTAGAGGGGGTACACAGCTGAATGTTGAAGGGGTACGGGACTATAGTTAGTGAACAAATGTTCTACAGGAACAAAATTGTCTTCTACAGGACTCGATTTAGCCAAAAACAAATACGACGAAGTCCACTCCAAACTAGATAAATCTGACGAGTTATCTACAAACAGGGTCGTGCAACTTGATAGCATGCATGCAGTTTTGATGAACAACACTCAAAGCAATAATGTTCTAGTCAAAATGCTGCAGACCAAAGACGATCAGTTAATGAACACAATGACCAAGTTGGATGACATAACAGCGGAACTCATTGAAGTCGCTGACTAAATGAATGATGAGAGAACCCAGGTGATGAATATGGACAAAATTATCTCTAAGCAAGCGGAGGAAATCTAATAACTGAATATCTTGCCTTGCACTCAAGACCTCTACCTGCAAACCATGACAGATAAGTATAAGTACTCTAAGCGCCCAAGTGGACTCCGCGATGCAGCAGAATACCACCCTTAGTTACCATCTGGAGGAACTCCAGAACAGTCACGAGCTACAGCGTGACTACGCAACCAAGCATGCAACCAGAGCTCGGTACACAAAGGAGTGAAGACAGTCTTTTCCTCTTGGCCATTCAGCCCAAAATCTCGTTCTGCCCAAAATCTCATTAGATCCAAAAAAGGATGAAGCCAACCCTCTCTGCACACTTGGCACGGAACACCTTGACAAATTAGTCAAAAATTTACGCACCTTTGACACCGTTCCAGGGAAGCCAAACGACACTGAGACGTTCTTAGCAGACAGAGGACGCCTATGATAGCTACCAGAACGCTATGGGTACTGATAGGCTTTACCTGTTGAAGTGAACGTCGAATAGACACCTGACAAGATTCATCCATCTACAACAGCAACAAGTGCAAAACAACTACACGAAACTTGCCACAGCTTTGTAAATAGAATTCAGTGGTTCTTCGACTCACAAACACAACAGCTTGCTGGCTAACACTGTCAAACAAGCACGGAATGAACAGCCACAAGAATACTATCATAGTCTTCGTTCAGCTTACTTTGGCCTACTCACTGAAACAGGATAGAAGAGCTACTAACCATTCAAACAAATGTTTCCGTCGAACATGTATCCCCACTTCATTAACTACTTGGGCCCTTCAGCCCACGTTGGTTTGCCAATCTCAGAATTCCGAGAGCTTGCGAGCACAGCTTTTGAGGAATCAAAAGTGAGCCGTGCTAAGAGCCCTGACATCTCGGTTTTCAATAGTGAGCAGGAACACTCACTGCAGTTAGAGGGTGCGTTATCAGGGATAGGAGCATTGAGAGATGACGCACAAAAACGGTATCTACGAAACCACGATACCAATAACCACTGCGGTCAAAATAACTATAAAGAGCGTGGCCAACCACACAGGTACCGCTACAATCAACCTGATTGCTACGTTCCGGCACCCAACCCACACAAAGTGTCAGGGCACAAGGGTAACAAAGGCTTCAATTACGATCACATTTTTGACCGAAGTTCTCTAAAAGTTCAGCTAAGAGAAGTACAAAAGCTAAAAAAAAATTGAGAAAGAGGATAAAGATAAGTCACCATGACTAGTCGTGGAATTGCCGGAGAACAGGTCCGCCAAAATGAACTCCATTAGTGAGGACGTAAACAATCCAATTGCTCCCGCTCTCACTCAAAACCCTATCCAGGGCCCACTTGATCAAGAAACAAGCCCCCGGGCTTTGACTATAGACTCAGATACAAATGTTGCGACTGACAAGGTAAATAACATCGCAATAGCCAATTCCACTCAAACTCCGATAAGTCAATCTGTTTCCATCATGAACAGAAATAACAAATCACTTTGTTGCAAACAATCACTCTTCTCTGTGGGGAATATGACCACAAAACGCCCCTCTGAAAGTCGCTACCTGGAAACAGTGCTGGAGGACTGCTTAACCCGTGATGCGCTAATTGATTCAGGCTCAACAATATCGCTCATCTCTCAAACGTTTTTCAATGATCTCAAAAGGGCTGTGAACCCTGCTAAACGTTGGTTAAAACAGAATGATGCGACACTACACTTTAAACAAGGCACACCTGTTAATTGATCAAATGATGTCAAATGACGTTATATCTACAGTAGCTTTGATTGGACTGATCATGTCAACATCATACTTTCAAAATCTTAGCTAGCAAGCTAGCAGTTATCATCATGAATCAAGTCGACAATCTTCTGACAAATCCTTTTAAACCCTTGTCATATGAAGATAAATAATTTAGAGAAATTATAGATAAAACTTATCGGTGCTCATCGGTCATCATTGGACATAAACATAACACAACAAGTTGGATATCGCAAATTCAACAATGGGTGGTTTGGAAGGAATCAGTGGCTAACTGCTGTTGCGAAGCAATCACTAGCCTGCTATTCAGTGGAGTGAATGTGTGGTCCCAGGTCTGGGTTTAATGTTCTCCTTTCCATGCTTAAAAGGATAAACATTCAACATTAGCCATGTTGTCGATCCAGCATGACTTCTGCCGCACTCAAAACAACTGGAAACTCAGGACTGGGAAATCTGACTTCAGTGTTTTCAAGACTACTGGGAACTCTGGGGGGAAAAAAGGAGCTCCGACTGGAAAAATATGTTTTGAATGGTCATCCAACACGGAATTGCAAGTCGGGAACTCGGGCCTCTTTCTAGAGCTCCGACCTGAAGATCACTGACTTCATCATGATTCGACCTGAGTTCCCAGTTGTCTTGAAAGAACCATAAATCCAGAGAATGCCAGATTTTGATGATAAAGTTTGATGACAAAATCTGGCCGCCACGCCACCTTCCTGTTCAAGTGAGCACAGCACAACAAGGTGACTCCAAAAATGTCTTGTATGCTGCTGCATAAATGATGTTATATGCTAGAGAGATATGTCTACTGTAGCTAAGAAAGTAATACTAAGTGTATGTTGTGTAGTAAGTTGTTAGTAGCCCATGTGCCTCACCCTAATAATTTGGTCCCTTTCCCCCTCTTAATTTCGCCTACTGTCTGAGTTGGTGGTGCACATGTAGCCTATAGCCTGTTTTAGAGAAATGTAATCATTGAATATTGTAATCATCATTGTCTGCTTAAATGCCCCCTTTATTTATCCTACGGTTCTGACTTGGTGTGCAGACAGAATACTGTAAGAACAGCTCATGTTCTGAATTCTGTCACTGTACATTTCAAAAGTGCCGAACAAATAGTTATATTGACTACGTCCGTCCTAGCTCGCTCATTAATGTGTTAATTGAAATTACGGATTGCCCTTATGCCATAGTTTGTACATCTAAATTGCCAGTAGAAACCACATATGTTTAAGCAAGTCAGCCATATCAGCTATATTTTTTAAAGGCAGTCAATGAGACTGAATGAACTGTTTCGCTGTCAGACAAGGCTCAGCTGATACCACTGCTACACATGGCTAAGGTGTTGGGACAGCTTTATGTAGGCCCTAACAGTTTGTGGGCACCGTTTGTCACCGTTATAGTGCAATTCATGTATTGTTTAGTGTTGTGTTGTGTAGTGGCTTTAAAAAAAATTGTATAGTGGCTTTGCTGGCATATATCTTTTTAAGTGTTTGCCCACCGAATATTACATGCTAAAATCGCCACTGCTTGTGATTATAATCCAAGTGAAATTACATTCAAATGATTTAATGATTTGGACTCTGAAGGACCTGTGTGGATGACTGTGCAACTCTCTGTGTGCACTGAGCAGGATGACACAGTGAGTTATAAATGGAGTTGCTTTGCTGTGAGGCCTCTTGGATTGGTTCAGATCAGTCCCATGGGCACCCTCTGGTGGCTGTCTTTCTACATGAACACGTGCTCCATCATCCTGGAGCTCTCTATGCCAGGGGAAAGGTACATGGCCCCTGACTGAGACAGCAGGATGAAGAGGATCTCCTGGGCCAGCAGGGTCCCTTTGTTCTGGCAACAGCAACCTGCTATCTCACCCCAGTTCACTGCAGAACACCCAGTATCATCCAGAATAACCTTCTCCATAGTACCTGAAAATCACAGCAGCACAGGTCAGCTCAACTAGTGCGTGTGTGTGACCATGTCTACTTGCTCTGATGACTGGTGCTTATAGCCTACCTATTTGTATATATTATGGATCCCTATTAACTGCTGCGAAGGCAGCAGTTACTCTTCCTGAGGTCCAGCGAAATTAAGGCAGTTATGCATTTTAAAAACATTACAATACATTGATAACACATTTCACACCATTAAGTGTGTACCCTCGGGCCTCTACTATATTACCACATATCTATAACACAAAATCCATGTGTACGTGTGTATAGTGCGTATGTTATCGTTTGTTTGTATGCATGTGTCTATGTGTTGCTTCACAGTCCCCGCTGTTCCATAAGGTGTATTTTTATCTGTTTTTTTTATCTAATTTTCCTGCTAGGATGAGTTACTTGATGTGGAATAGAGTTCCATGTAGTCACGGCTCTATAGTAGTGTGCCTCCCATAGTCTGTTCTGGACTTGGGGACTGTGAAGAGACCTCTGGTGGCATGTCTTGTGGGGTATGCATGGGTGTCCGAGCTGTGTGCCAGTAGTTTAAACAGACAGCTCGGTGCATTCAACATGTCAATACCTCTCACAAATAAAGTAGTGATGAAGTCAATCTCTCCTCCACTTTGAGTCAGGAGAGATTGACATGCATATTATTAATGTTAGCTCTCTGTGTACATCCAAGGGCCAGCCATGCTGCCCTGTTCTGAGCCAATTATCCTAAGTCCCTCATTGTGGCACCTGGCCACACGACTCAACAGTACGTCCACGTGTGATAAAACTAGGGCCTGTAGGACCTGCCTTGTTGATAGTGCTTTTAAGAATGCAGAGCAGCGCTTTATAATAGACAGACTTCTCCCCATCCTAGCTACTGTTTTATCAATATGTTTTGACCATGACAGTTTACAATCTAGGGTTACTCCAAACAATTTAGTCTCCTCAACTTGCTCCATTTCCACATTATTCATTACAATATTTAGTTGAGGTTTAGGGTTTAGTGAATTTGTCCCAAATACAATGCTTTTAGTTTTTGAAATATTTAGGACTAACTTATTCCTTGCCACCCACTCTGAAACTAACTGCAGCTCTTTGTTAAGTGTTGCTGTCATTTTAGTCGCTGTGGTAGCTGACATGTATAGTGTTGAGTCATCCGCATACATAGACACACTGGCCAAGGCAGCAGCTACTCTTCCTGGGACCCAGCAAAATTAAGGCAGTTATACATTTTAAAAACAGTCATCCGCATACATAGACACACTGAATTTACTCAAAGCCAGTGGCATGTCGTTAGTAAAGATTGAAAAAAGTAAGGGCCTAGACAGCTGTCCTGGGGAATTCCTGATTCTACCTGGATTTTGTTGGAGAGGCTTCCATTAAAGAACACCCTCTGTGTTCTGTTAGACGGGTAAGTCTTTATCCACAAAATAGCAGGGGGTGTAAAGCCATAACAAAAGTTTTTCCAGGAACAGACAATGTTCGATAATGTCAAAAGCCACACTGAAGTCTAACAAAACAGCACCCACAACCTTTTGATCATCAATTTCTCTCAGCCAATCACCTATCTTGCCCACTTGAATGCATTTTCTCCACCATCTGCAGTGCCAGGTTCTCCAGATCAGAGTTGAGCAGAGCATGGCAGGCAAAGCCCAGAGAAATCATTGAATGCTGACCCTGATATTTCTTAGTCAATGTCTGGAGCAGAGCCAAACTGGGACAGCCAAACAGACATCTGCACACAAACATACAGAGAACAATACACATTTACTTAAATACACACACTGAGTCACTCACACATACACTACATAGGATGTGTGTGAATAGTATCTGTAAATGAGTGAGAGTGTGTTCCCCACCTGCAGTAAAGCCTTTGCTTCGATAGATTAACTCCATAGCATCGCTGGTCATGCCTCTCTTGCACATGCTCAATGTGGCCTTCTTTAGCAAGCTGCAGGCCTTGTAGACGATGTCAGCCAGAGCCATGCGTGATGACATGAGTAGGTGTGTCCAAACTTCTGACTGGTACTGTATATTGTTGATTATGTGTTGCTGAATTTTCAGTGGTGGACACACAAGACTGTAAAAACACCAGGAAATCAGCTCCAAGTGATTTTTATTTAAGAAAGCTGTTCCCAAGTATTCCCACGCATAATAGAGAGACACGTGATCGTATACAAATGTAAGCAAGGTTTGAAATAATATTTTTTTTGTCAAACATATCTGTTTGGGCTTCTTGCGGTCAATTTGCAGTCTACAAATGATTTGTAATTATGTTCTGGCCCCCCGACCAGCCGCTCAAGAAAAAAAACATCAACCCGTGGCTGAATGTAGTTGATGATCTCTGTCTTATGGATACATTCGGAGAACCCTTTTAGGTTCTAGATAGCATCTTTTTTCTAAGAGTTTACCAATACTGTAGTTATTTTGAGTATTCTATATTTGCTACAACCATGCCCAGCTATACCATTCAAACCCTACACCAAAAAGACTGATAACCCCTAACACTCATATTATACACAATTATATGCTAACATCTTCTGGGTGACCCAGTGTGTGACCAGCTCTACAAAGTTGTGCTGTATGGCACACCGGACCCCCTAGGGTCTCCACAGCCAGATGTTTCCAAGCATGCACTGATATCATGAAGACCTGGAAGAAAAGGAGCAGAGGGGGCAGCTCCCCCTGGCACACTGTGACCTCTATAGGGGAAACAGAGATGCCATAGGCTGAAAACAGTTCATACAGGCGTATATGTGTTGTGTGCCTGTACAAAATGCAGAGTTACTTCATGGTTGAGACTTCACAATAACCAACATGATGTGTGTATAGGGACCACAGGTCATCTGTTTAAGATAGACAACAAAGAGATCCACCTTTTAACCTTTCCATTGTCTCAAGACGACGAGACCACAGTGGAGAAGTTCGATGTGGATATGGGGGTGCTCCCTCTGCTGTTTCCTGAAGTCCACGATCAGATCCTTTGTTTTGTTGATGTTGAGTGAGAGGTTATTTTCCTGGCACCACACTCCCAGGGCCCTGACCTCCTCCCTGTAGGCTGTCTCTTCATTGTTGGTAATCGGGCCTACTAATGTTGCAAACTTGATGATTGAGTTGGAGGCGTGCGTATCCACGCAGCCATGGGTGAACAGGGAGTACAGGAGGGTGCTGAGCACGCACCGATGTGGGGCCTCTGTGTTGAGGATCAGCGAAGTGGAGGTGTTGTTTCCTACCTTCACCACCTGGGGGCGGCCCGTCATGAAGTCCAGGACCCAGTTACACAGGGTGGGGTTCTGACCCAGGGCCCTGAGCTTAACGATGAGCTTGGAGGGTACTATTGTGTTGAATGCTGAGCTGTAGTCAATGAACAGCATTCTTACATTGGTATTCCTCTTGTCCAGATGGGATAGGGCAGTGCGATGGCGATTGCATCGTCTGTGGATCTATTGGGGTGGTAAGCAAATTGAAGTGAGTCTAGGGTGTCAGGTAAGGTAGAGGTGATATAATCCTTGACTAGTCTCTCAAAGCACTTCATGATAACAGAAATGAGTGCTACTGGGCGATAGTCATTTAGTTCAGTTACCTTTGATTTCTTGGGTACAGGAACAATGGTGGACATCTTGAAGCATGTGGGGACAGCAGACTGGGATAGGGAGAGATTGAATATGTCCGTTAACACTCCAGGCAGCTGGTCTGCACATGCTCTGAGGACACGGCTAGGGATGCCGTCTGGGCCGGCAGCCTTGCGAGGGTTAACACACTTAAATGTCTTACTCACATCGGCCACGGAGAGGGAGAGCACACAGTCCTTGGTAGCAGGCCGCGTCGGTGGCGCTGTTATGCTCAAAGCAAGTGAAGAGTTTGTCCGGAAGCAAGACGAGGGTGTCCGCGACGTGGCTGGTTTTCCCTTTCTAGTCCGTTATTGTCTGTAGATCCTGCCACATACGGCAGGTAGCCTAGTGGTTAGAGTGTTGGACTAGTAACCAAAAGGTTGCAAGATCAAATCACCAGGTAAAAATCTGTCGTTCTGCTCCTGAACAAGGCAGTTAACCCACTGTTCCTAGGTCTTCATTGAAAATAAGAATTTGTTCTTAACTGACTTGCCTAGTTAAATAAAGGTACATTTAAAAAAACATATGTCTTGTGTCTGGGCCATTGAATTGCAACTTTACCTTGTCTCAATACTGACGTTTTGCCTATTTGATTGCGTTACGGAGGAAATAACTACACTGTTTGTATTCGGCCATATTCTTAGTCAGCTTGCCATGTTTAAATGTGATGGTTTGCACTTCCCATTTTGCGCGATTGCTGCCATCTATCCACGGTTTCTGGTTTGGGTAGGTTTTAATAGTCACAGTGGCTACAACATCTCCTATACACTTCCTGATAAACTTAGTCACCATATCAGTGGTCAATGTTCTTCTCAGAGGCTACCCGGAATATTGAAGTGACTCCGTTGCCTTTCCTGAAGCTGGACAGCTCTTCTCTGACAATACATAAGGGAGGTGAGCTGGGCCACCATGGCCTTTAGTTTCCCATGCGCCAGCTTGGCATCACGGTCACTTCTTTATGGCACAGATGAACTCATCATACTCTTTCTTGGAGGTGAGAACTGTTTTTTTTGCAGTTGCATATGTAACAGTATAGCTTCCGTCCCTCTCCTCACCCCTACCTGGGCTCAAACCAGGGACCCTCTGCACACAGACAACAGTCACCCTCGAAGCATCATTACCCATTGCAGGGCAAGGGGAACAACTACTTCAAGGTCTCAGAGCGAGTGACGTCACCGATTGAAACACTATTAGCGCGTACCCAGCTAACTAGCTAGCCATTTCACATCGGTACACATACTCAATTACCTGGTGAAAATCAAACAAGCAAGAGAAAGGCATAGCTAGTTATGCAAAAAGCCCAGGCATTCTAAACAGCCAAGGTGTATAGGCCTACAAGAATGCTTGAGTGATGATGCTGAAAACAAGGCGAAAGGGTATGGTTCTTTATTTTGAAACCAAATGCAGAACTGTAAAATATGTAACGTTGCTCATCAGTCCCTCATCTGGACACATCAGATGTTCCTTCTCACATGTATTCACCAAGAGATTCTAGGAAGTTACTGTCACTCGCAGATTTGATAGGTGGCAAGGTTCTTCTTCCAAATTCTTCTGTTGAGTGATGGAAGTTTCCATCTCCAAACATAATTTTCTTATGTTTTTCACTCTCCTTTCTTGCACATGGTTTCATTAATCCAACACACATTAATCCAGACCACATTAATCCATTTACATTTACATTTACATTTAAGTCATTTAGCAGACGCTCTTATCCAGAGCGACTTACAAATTGGTGCATTCACCTATAATATCCAGTAGAACAACCACTTTACAATAGTGCATCTAAATCTTTTAAAGGGGGGGGGGTTAGAAGGATTACTTTATCCTATCCCAGGTATTCCTTAAAGAGGTGGGGTTTCAGGTGTCTCCGGACCGCCATCGATAAGAAACAATACTGTGCTGCCGTATTCATTGACCTGGCCAAGGCTTTCGACTCTGTCAATCACCACATCCTCATCGGCAGACTCAATAACCTTGGTTTCTCAAATGATTGCCTCGCCTGGTTCACCAACTACTTCTCCGATAGAGTTCTGTGTGTCAAATCGGAGGGCCTGTTGTCCGGGCCTCTGGCATTCTCTATGGGGGTGCCACAGGGTTTAATTCTTGGGCCGACTCTTTTCTCTGTATACATCAATGATGTCGCTCTTGCTGCTGGTAAGTCTCTGATCAACCTCTACGCAGACGACACCATTCTGTATACTTCTGGCCCTTCTTTGGACACTGTGTTAACTACCCTCCAGACGAGCTTCAATGCCATACAACTCTCCTTCCGTGGCCTCCAACTGCTCTTAAATACAAGTAAAACTAAATGCATGCTCTTCAACCGATTGCTGCCTGCACCTGCCCGCCCGTCCAGCATCACTACTCTGGACGGTTCTGACTTAGAATATGTGGACAACTACAAATACCTAGGTGTCTGGTTAGACTGTAAACTCTCCTTCCAGACTCACATCAAACATCTCCAATCCAAAGTTAAATCTAGAATTGGCTTCCTATTTCGCAACAAAGCATCTTTCAATCATGCTGCCAAACATACCCTCGTAAAACTGACCATCCTACCGATCCTCGACTTCGGTAATGTCATTTACAAAATAGCCTCCAATACCCTACTCAATACATTGGATGCAGTCTATCACAGTGCCATCCGTTTTGTCACCAAAGCCCCATATACTACCCACCACTGCGACCTGTACGCTCTCGCTGGCTGGCCCTCGCTTCATACTCGTCGCCAAACCCACTGGCTCCAGGTCATCTACAAGACCCTGCTAGGTAAAGTTCCCCCTTATCTCAGCTCGCTGGTCACCATAGCAGCATCCACCTGTAGCACGCGCTCCAGCAGGTATATCTCTCTGGTCACCCCCAAAGCCAATTCCTCCTTCGGCCATCTCTCCTTCCAGTTCTCTGCTGCCAATGACTGGAACGAACTACAAAAATCTCTAAAACTGGAAACACATCTCCCTCACTAGCTTTAAGCCCCAGCTGTCAGAGCAGCTCACAGATTACTGCACCTGTACATAGCCCATCTATAATTTAGCCCAAACAACTACCACTTCCCCTACTGTATTTATTTAGCTCCTTTGCACCCCATTATTTCTATTTCTTCTTTGCACTTTCTTCCACTGCAAATCTACCATTCCAGTGTTTTACTTGCTATATTGTATTTACTTCGCCACCATGGCCTTTTTTGCCTTTACCTCATTTATCTCACCTCATTTGCTCACTTTGTATATAGACTTATTTTTCTACTATATTATTGACTGTATGTTTGTTTTACTCCATGTGTAACTCTGTGTTGTATGTGTCAAACTGCTTGCTTTATCTTGGCCAGGTCGCAATTGTAAATGAGAACTTGTTCTCAACTTGCCTACCTGGTTAAATAAAGGTGAGATAAATAAAAAATAAATAAAAAGTGTGATGTATTATGCATTTTTCTGAGGGGTGTTTTTGAACAGGCATTTTATTTGACGCCTACTCCCTGCAGACGAGCCGAGAAAACCCCGTCGCACGCTTGGAAAGCCCTCTTCTCATGATCCGCCATTAGTAGGAGACCGGTGGTAAGATCGTGCTCTCCATTTTAAGCAATTATTTACCACAATAACGACATTGTAGATCGTGTTTTAGCTGATATAGTTGTACTTACAACACTGTCGTTCTTGTGTGCAGGTGAATTGATCGCCAAGATGCAGATTTTCGTCAAAACCCTCACGGGGAAGACTATAACCCTCGAGGTGGGTACTTCGGATTTGGTGTAGTGCTTCCTGCCTCTAATAGCGGCGCATACATTATTTAGCAAACTAGCTGGCTAGGTAACACTTAAATCAGCCTATAGTGCGTTATAGCAATTCACCAGATATAAACACCTTTGCAAGTTCCCTCATCTTTATTGGACAGTAGTTGTTAATAGCCTACCAGAACATGCCGACTTGGTTACTGGTCTTTTATTCTGAACTGCTAGCTAGTTGGCTACCAGTAGCTAACTACATTTTAGTAGCATGGCCCTGCGTATGCACGTGTAAATGACCGGTACAGCTCGGCAACTTATCTTGGCTATATAATAATATCCGTCTGCATTAATGTAGATGTACTTATGAGTCATTTGTTATTGCCATTTGGCTGGTAGTTAGTTCATCAATACCTTGGGCTACTGTTTCAAGACAGGTTCTCTAATGTTATATGCAGGTTGAGCCTTCAGACACCATTGAAAATGTCAAGGCGAAAATCCAAGACAAAGAAGGTAATTGCACCTTTTTTCCCCCCTTGTCATCCTTGGAATTGCATGAAGTGGCTGCCTGAAAGATTGAACTCACCCTCTTGTCTCTCTCAAGGTATCCCTCCAGATCAGCAGAGGTTGATCTTCGCTGGTAAGCAGCTGGAGGATGGACGCACACTGTCCGACTACAACATTCAGAAGGTGAGCTGACAATTTCACCTTGGGAAACATTTCACAATACTACACTTTAGTAAATGTGTTGCAGGAAGTAGAATACATCACTGAAGTCCACAACACCATTCCTGTTGACCAGGAGTTCTCAGCCTTGCTTTCATCTTAAAATGTTTCAGAACATATCTAAAAGTAATGCATGCTGAATATTCGGTCAACGTATGATATTTCAGAATGTTTTAATGCAACATGTATTGCCATCAGGAATTGTTTGTGGTAGATTAGATACGGACACCATTGTTTCTCAGCAGTGTTTAATTTGATGTTTTAGTTTTTTAGCAGATGCTCTTATCCAGAGCTATTATGGTTAAATGCATTACTCAAGGGCACATCGCCATTTTTCACCTAGATGGCTTCGGTTACTGGCCCAACGCTCTTAATCGCGAGGCTACCTGCCAACTCATTGTATTGCTATTTTCTCTGTGTTTTGGTTAATTCTGGGACAGCTGAATACGCCTTAGGTTTATATTTTAGTTTCTCTCTACAATCATACAGCCCAAATAAGTATTTATTCTTAGATTGTCATATGCAGCGTTGACCACTGAAGCCATTGCCGTTTGTTGGTCTTTCTGGCTGAACTGAATTGCTTTTTCTTGCAGGAGTCCACTCTGCATTTGGTGCTGAGACTGCGTGGGGGTGCCAAGAAGAGGAAGAAGAAGTCCTACACCACTCCCAAAAAGAACAAGCACAAGAGGAAGAAGGTCAAGCTCGCAGTGCTCAAGTACTACAAGGTAAATGCGCTGGATCACAACCTGACCCATTTCCTTGATTGCTGATAACTAGTCTAGTAGATAACAAAAAGGTCTGTCAATTTGGCTGTCTGCTGCCACTAGTCTCTAGTGCAGTGGATCTTAAACCTTTTCAGCTAGAGACCCAAATTAGAAATTGACCGGCCTCCCGTGACCCATATTTTCCTTCAATGACATTTAGTATTTTCATAACTCGACCCACCTCGCATGCCCAGGGCACACTTTGGGTCCTGACCCATTGTTTAAAAATCCTTGGTCTAGTGAATAGAGCCAGCATTTGTTTTGTAGACATTTGTTACTGGCTCCAGAAGTAATTTTAAATATAACTATTTAAAAAATATATCTGGTATACATAGGCCATGTTTTAGGCATAAACAAAGCTAATTTGCAATGAATATCTTACTGTGGTGTCAAATTCCTTGTCAATGAGGTTTGTGATAAGAGGGAATTTGTTTTCTGTTGCAAAACATTTGCTGTTGTGCTCTACTTAACAGTCACTGTCTCGTTTGTGCGTGTTCTGTTGCTATACTTATGGCTTCCATGGTCTCTTCAGGTTGATGAAAACGGCAAGATCCACCGTCTGCGTCGTGAGTGTCCAGCTGAAGAGTGTGGCGCTGGTGTGTTCATGGCCAGCCACTTCGATAGGCACTACTGTGGCAAGTGCTGCCTCACTTACTGCTTCAACAAGCCTGAGGACAAGTAAACTAATGGACTGGACTAAATAAAATGTTTTCACCAATCACTGATGGCTTGATTCCTATGTTTTCACACTGGATATGAATGAGATGGGTAAACCAATTATCACATTTCCGGTGGAATATTATTCGCAGGGCTACAAGTAGTTCTTGGTTTAAGCATTAGCATTTTCTAAATATGGGCTTGGTGTAGGCCTATTTTAAATTGAACCTTTGTTCTTAACTGACTTGCCTAGTTAAATCAATTCTTATTTACAATGATGGGTTAACTGCCTTGTTCAGGGGCAGAACGGCTGATATTTACCGCTCCGGAATTCGATCTAGCAACCTTTCAGTTACTGGCCCAACGCTCTAACCACTAGGCTACCTGCCACCACACTTTTTGAACAGAACTTTGTTATTTTTGAAGTACAGTGACTTCAGAAAGTATTCAATCTACACATGGGTGAAGGGGCTCTAAGACACTGCATCTGTCCAAAGGTGTCACTACAGACCCTGGTTCGATTCCAGGCTGTATCACAATTGGCCATTGTACATTTTTCTTAACTGGCTTGCCTAGTTAAAACAGTAGTACCCCATAATGAAAAAGTGATTTTTAGGAATGTTTGCAGATGTAATTTACTTAAGTATTAACATCCTTTTGCTATGACACTAAATTGAGCTCTGGCGCATCCAATTTCATTTGATGTCGTTACAACTTGATTGGACATGATTTAGAGAGAAACACCTATATAAGGTCCCAATGTTGACAGTACATGTCAGCAGAAACTATACAACGAAGTCCAAGGAACTGTCAGTTGTCAGAGAATGGTGATGGGGCATATCTGGGGAAGGGTATATAACAATTGAAAGTTTCCAAGAGCACAGTGTTATCACTGGGAAATTGAAAAAAATATGGAAGTACCAAGATTGGATAGAGCTGACCAAGAACCCCATAAACGCTCTGACAGAACTGCTGTGATGGTTGAAACAAGCCAGAACGTAAAGTTACAACAGCACCAATCTGGGCTTTATGGGAGAGTGGCCAGACAGAAGCCACTCCAGAGGAAAAAGGCATGTGAAAGACCTCATAAGGCAAAATATTGTGGTCTAATGAGACAAATTGAACTCTGGCCTGAATTCAAAGCGCTGTCTGGAGAAAACCTATCACTTGATTATGACTAAGTTCCACTACATTGAGTTAGTGTTCCCACGCGGCCATATCTCGATGTTACAGCGCTTGTTTACGGAAAACAGACTGTAGATGAGGCGACCCCTGTGCTAATTAGCTATCTAGCATGCTCCGAACACCTGTGTGTGTGTAAGTGTAACTTGGGAAGTGTAGTTTCGTTGGATGGAGGCACCCATAACGGGATGGAACTGTGAAAAACGGATACATTTAATGTATCGTTTTTATTTGAAGGATTCTTTCTCGCTGATGAGTGATAAGGGCAAGGGCGCAACTTTGGTTTTAGAAGTGGGGGGGACATAACCGTTTTTCTAAAGCTAATTTCCTGCATTTCTACCCAATCTAATATGGCCCTTCTAGCCGTGTCTATTTAGAACAACAAAAAGCAAAAAATGCCCACAGTCATCAAGCAAGGTAATAGATGATTAAAATGATTTTTCAAATAGGTTACATGTCATATTAAACAGCATATAAACACCAAATAGGTCAGGAGCCAGACAGGGAGCCTAACACCATGCCCAAACCTGACTCGCTCACAAATAGATTTTGTCCCTCACACCAAACGCGTTCACGACATGCAGGTTGAAATATCAAAACAAACTCAACCAATTATATTAATTTGGGGACAGGTCAAAAAGCATTTAACATTTTGCCAATTTAGCTAGCTTGCAGTTGCCAACTAATTTGTCCTGGGATATACACATTGAGTTGTTATTTTACCTGAAATACAAGGTCCTCTACTCTGACAATTAATCCACAAATAAAACGGTCAACCAAATAATTTCTAGTAATCTCTCCTCCTTCCAGGCTTTTTATTCTTTAGACTTTATATGGCGATTGGCAACTAACTTTCATAAGGTGTATTATCAAATTTTATTAGTCACATGCGCCAAATACAACAGTGAAATGCTTACTTATGAGCCCTTAACCAACAATGCAGTTAAAAAAATACAAATAAGAAATAAAAGTAACAAGTAATTTAAAGAGCAGCAGTAAAATAACAATAGTGAGACTAGACTATTACCACAACCGACCTCCGTTCATCTTTCAATCACCCACGTGGGTATAACCAATGAGGAGATGGCACGTGGGCATATGCTTCTAAGTGCATTCTACGCCACAAATAGAAGCAACTTCTATTGCCTGGCAACGCAAACGCTCATAGGCGTGCGCGAGCAGTGTGGGTGCAATGATTGAATAACATGTATGTGTACATTTATTTTGCGACGCAAGCAGTGTGGTCAGCATGTAAGAAGGAACGAAAATGAATTATTCCAAGGCTATAGTCTACAAAGAAATACATTATGAAGCATTTGCGAGTGCAACACAATAGGCTGGTAGGGACATAAAGCCCTCAGCATTTAAACATTTCGTTGTATTAAATCATTATTGTCTATAAATTGCGCATATAGGCTGTGACTTAGAATTAAATACAAATTAAACGAACAATGACTCATTAGTGCCTTTGAATTCATTTTAAGAATTCATTTTTAGAAACACAAGTTTGGTCTGTGGCTTCAGGCTCATGTGATGGTGCCTGTTGAGCAGGCCAGCAGCGGAGAATACCCTCTCTACACTTGCAGAGCCACTGGGGATGCTTAACACCCTTTTGGCCACTCTTGCCAGGCTGGGCAGAGATGCAGAGTTGGTTTTAAAAAAAATTCTATAGGTAGGCCTAAAGGGTTTTAGGCAAAATAACCCAATCAAAACAGAAAGCTCATTGAACTTGGAAATATGCAAGGCCTATTGTATAGATAATAGAACAAAAATGAATGAAACGTTTAAGAGATCAGATTTTTCTGTTTTGAAATACTTTGCTACAATAACACAATTATCTACCCACCTTGTTCCTTTCTTTTAGCATGTGCACGTAGTACGTATCTTGAGTGGCGCAGCGTTCTGACACGGAACCCAAACCGGCTGCGCGCGTGCGCTATCGTGCATACATTTATTCAGACGTTCGTTGGCGCGCGCGAGCAGTGTGGGTGCAATAATTGAATAACATGGATTTCTACATTTATTTTGCGACGATCGCGCACACGACGTGTCCGGTCTGGTCAGCATGTAAGGCACTGCTAGAAGTGTCACTACAGACCCGGGTTCGATCCCAGGCCGTGATCGGGAGTCCCATAGGGCGGTACACAAATGGTCCAGCATCGTACGGGTTAAGGGAGGGCTTGGCCGGGGTAGGCCGTTCCTTGTAAATAAGAATTTGCTCTTAACTGCCTTGCCTAGTAAAATAAAGAAGTATACCATCATGCTTTCGGGATACATGTCTTTTCAGATTCCACAATGATTATTTAGTTGTGAACACTATATCACTGCACTCCCTCTATTGCTGATGTTGGGTGATTAGGCCTGGATCATAGTCGGCGTTCCAATTCATCCCAAAGGTGTTCGATGGGGTTGAGGTCAGGGCTCTGTGCAGGCCAGTCAAGTTCTTCCACACCGATCTTGACAAAGCATTTCTGTATGGACTTCGCTTTGTGCATGAAGGCACAGAATCGTCAATCATGTTGCCACAATGTTGGAAGCACAGAATCATCTAGAATGTCATTATATGCTGTAGCGTTAAGATTTCCCTTCACTGGAACTAAGTGGCCTAGCCCGAACCATGAAAAACTTTACAGTTTGCACTATGCATTCGGGCAGGTAGCGTTCTCCTGGCATCCGCCATACCCAGATTCATCCGTTGGACTGCCAGATGGTGAAGCATGATTCATCACTCCAGAGAACACGTTTCCACTGCTCCAGAATCCAATGGCAACGAGCTTTACACCACTCCAGCTGACACTTGTTATTGCGCATGATGATCTTAGGCTTGTGTGCGGCTGCTCGGCCATGCAAACCCATTTCATGAAGCTCCCGACGAACAGTCGGGACCGTTCTGACCGAGAACAGGCCATTTTTATGCACTTGAGCACTCAGCGGTCCCGTTCTGTGAGCATGTGTGGCCTACCACTTCAGGGCTGAGTCGTTGCTCCTAGACTTTCCACTTCACAATAACAACATTTACAGTTGACCGGCGCAGCTCTAGCAGGACAGAAATTTGACAAACTGAGTAATTTGGAGTGGTGTCCACATACTTTCGTGTGTGTATATACAGTGCATTCGGAAAGTATTCAGACCCCTTGACTTTTTCCAAATTTTGTTACTTCAGCCTTATTCAAAAATGTATTAAATCGTTTTTTTCCCTCATCAATCTACACACAATACCCCATAATGACAAAGTAAAACAACTGAAATCACATTTACATAAGTATTCAGACCCTTTGCTCAGTACTTTGTTGAAGCACCTTTGGCAGAAATTACAGCCTAGAGTCTTCTTTGGTATGACGCTACAAGCTTGGCACACCTGTATTTGGGGAGTTTCTCCCATTCTTTTCTGCAGATCCTCTCAAGCTCGTTGGATGAGTAGTGTCGCTGCACAGCTATTTTCAGGTTTCTCCAGAGCTGTTCGAAAGGGGTTCAAGTCCGGTCTCTGGCTGGCTGTGCCACTCAAGGTCATTCAGAGACTTGTCCTGAAGCCACTCCTGCGTTGTCTTGGCTGTGTGCTTAGGGTCGTTGTCCTGTTGGAAGGTGAACCTTCGCCCCAGTCTGAGGTCCTGAGCGCTCTGGAGCTAGTTTTCATCAAGGATCTCTCTGTACTTTGCTCCGTTCATCTTTCCCTCAATCCTGACTAGTCTCTCATTCCCTGCTGCTGAATAACATCCCCACAGTATGATGCTGCCATCACCATGCTTCACCGTAGGGATGGTGCCAGGTTTCCTCCAGACGTGACGCTTGGCATTCAAGCCAAAGAGTTCAATATTGGTTTCATGCGACCAGAGAATCTTGTTTCTCATAATCTGAGAATCCTTTAGGTGCCTTTTGGCAAACTCCAGGCGGGCTGTTGTGCCTTTTACTGAGGAGCGGCTTCCGTCTAGCCACTCTACCATAAAGGCCTGATTGGTGGAGTGCTGCAGAGATGGTTGTCCTTCTGGAAGGTTCTCCCATCTCCACAGAGGAACTCTGGAGCTCTGTCAGTGACCATCGGGTTCTTGTTCACCTCCCTGACCAAAGCCCTTCTCCCCCAATTGATCAGTTTGGCCAGGCTGCCAGCTCCAGGAAGTCTTGGTGGTTCCAAATGTCTTCCATTTAAGAAGGATGGAGGCTGTGTTCTTGAGGACCTTCGATGCTGCAGAAATGTTTTGGTTCCCTTCCTCAGATCTGTGCCTCGACACAATCCTGTCTCAGAGCTCTACGGACAATTCCTTCGACCTCATGGCTTGGTTTTTGATCTGACATGCAATGTCACCTGTGAGACCTTATATAGACAGGTGTGTGCCTTTCCAAATCATGTCCAATCAATTGAATTTACCACAGGTGGACTCCAATCAAGTCGTAGAAACATCAAGGATGATCAATGGAAACAGGATGCACCTGAGCTCAATTTTGAGTCTCATAGTAAAGGGTTAGAATACTTAAGGAAATAAGGTTTTTCTTTTTATAAATTTGCAAACATTTCTAAAACCTGTTTTCGCTTTGTCATTATGGGGTATTGTGTGAAGATTGAGGAAAAAAAGAATTCTAGGCAGAGTTGCAAAGTAAAAGCCATATCTCAGACTGGTCAATAAAAATAAAATATTAAAATAGGCAAAAGAACACTGACACTGGACAGAGGAACTCTGCCTAGAATCCCAGCATCCCAGAGTCGCCTCTTCACTGTTGACGTTGAGACTGGTGTTTTGCGGGTACTGTTTAATGAAGCTGCCAGTTGAGGGCTTGTGAGGCGTCTGTTTCTCAAACTAGACACTCTAATGTATTTGTCCTCTTGCTCAGTTGTGCACCAGGGGCCTCTTTCTATTCTGGTTAGAGACAGTATGCGTTGTTCTGTGAAGGGAGTAGTTCACAGCGTTGTTCGAGATCTTCATTTTCTTGGCAATTTCTCGCATGGAATAGCCTTAATTTCTCAGAACAAGAAAAGACTGACGAGTTTCAGAAGAAAGTGCTTTGTCGCTGGCCATTTTGAACCTGTAATGGAACCCGCTGATGCTCCAGATACTCAACTAGCCTAAAGATGACAAGTTTTATTGTTTCTTTAATGAGAACAACAGTTTTCAGCTGTGCTAACATAATTGCAAAAGGGTTTTCTAATGATCAATTAGCCTTTTAAAATGATAAACTTGGATTAGCTAACACAATGTACCATTGGAATACAGGAGTGATGGTTGCTGATAATGGGCCTCTGTACACCTATGTTTATATTCCATTCAAAATCAGCTGTTTCCAGCTACAATAGTCATTTACAACATTAACAATGTCTACACTGTATTTCTGATCAATTTGATGTTATTTTATTGGACAAAAAATGTGCTTTCTTTCAAAAACAAAGACATTTCCAAGTGACCCCAAACTTTTGAACGGTAGTGTATGTTCGTACAGTACCAGGCAACAGTTTGGACATACCTACTCAGTCCAGGGTTTTTCTTCATTTGTACTATTTTCAACATTGTAGAATAATAGTTTAGACATCAGAACTATGAAATAACACATGGAATCATGTAGTAAACAAAGAAGTGTTAAACAAATCAAAAAATATTTTATATTTCAGATTCTTCAAAGTAGCCACCCTTTGCCTTGATGACAGCTTTGCACACTCTTGGCATTCTCTCAACCAGCTCCATGAGGTAGTCACCTGGAATGTATTTCAATTAACAGGTGTGCCTTTTTTTCCTTAATACGTTTGAGACAATTAATTGTGACAAGGTAGGGTTGGTATACAGAAGATAGCCCTATTTGGTAAAAGGCTAAGTCCATATTACAGCAATAACAGCTCAAATATACAAAGAGAAACGACAGTCCATCATTACGTTAAGACATGAAGGTCAGTCAATCTGGAAAATTTGAAGAAGTTTCTTCAAGTGCAGTCGCAAAAACCATCAAGCGCTATGATGGTTTTGATTTGTTTAACCCTTTTTTGATTACTACATGATTTCATATGTGTTATTTCATAGTTTTGATGTCACTATTTTTCTACAATGTAGAAAATAGTAAAAATAAAGAAAAACCCTGGAATGACTTGGAATCTTCTCAGGTTTTGGCCTGCCAAATGAGTTCTGTTATACTCACAGACACCATTCAAACAGTTTTAGAAACTTTAGGGTGTTTTCTATCCAAATCAAACAATTATCTGCATATTCTAGTTACTGGGCAGGAGTAGTAACCAGATTAAATCGGGTACGTTTTTTATCCGGCCGTGCAAATACTGCCCCCTATCCCCAACAGGTTAACAAGAAAATTGTGGAGTGGTTGAAAAGCAAGTTTTAATGACTCCAACCTAAGTGTATGCATACTTCCGACTTCAACTGTGTGTGTGTGTGTGTGTGTGTGTGTGTAATCTCCATAGAAAAACATTTGTAGTAAAATGGCCTTACTGAAGAGCTCGTTGAATGTCACTGTGGCACTGTCATAGGATGCCACTTTTCCAACCAGTCAGTTCGTCAAATTTCTGCCCCGCTAGAGCTGCCCCAGTCAACTGTAAGTGCTGTTATTGTGACGTGGAAACGTCTAGGAGCAACAACTGCTCAGCCACGAAGTGGTAGGCCACACAAACTCACAGAACGGGACTGCCGACTACTGAAGCGCGTAGCGCGTGAAAATCTTCTGTCCTCGGTTGCAACACTCACTACAGAGTTCCAAACTGCTCTGGAAGCAACGTCAGCACAATAACTTTTTGTCGGGAGCTTCATGAAATGGGTTTCCATGGCCGAGCAGCCGCACACACGCCTAAGATCACCATGTGCAATGCCAAGCGTTGTCTGGAGTGGTGTAAAGCTCGCCGCCATTGGACCCTAGAGTAGTGGAAATTGGTTATTTGACTTCCCTTTGACACTGTGCTTAGATACATTTGCTTGAAGACTCTGTTCTTTGTCGATGTGGTCCTGAGCAAAAAACCGTCAGGTAGCAAAGTAAAAACGGCAACAAAAACGCACAACAGCGTAAACAAGTCTGCAAGTAACCCGAGCCCCGGCCCCGGCCCCTCCCAGGCAAGAAACATTCCTCATCAAGCCTGTGCTGGCAGGCAGAGACGGCCTCGGCCCGGCGCGTTCTGGTGAGAATAGGCAGGACGAAAACGTTTGCGTTCCTGGACTCCGGCAGCATTGTCTCCCTCAGCCAAAGGGATATACAGGATGACTGGACAGTGCTCGAGGGTGAAGTGAGGGTGTCATGCATACACACAACGTCCAAGGGTACCCCCGGGCCGAGTAAAGATGACCACACCCGTGGGAAAGGTCACTATGGCGATGGGCCTGTCACCAAACTTGTCAGTTCCCGTCCTCCTTGGCCAAGACTGCCCACTCTTTCACCGGTGGTGGGCCAATGTGGAGAAGCATGAGAGGGGCCAACAAGAGAAGAGGAGCTCACAGCACCACATGGGCCTGGCACATAACCCGGTTGCCTGCCATAAACTCCGGGGAAGAAAGTAAACCACACTGGGCGACTAGACGGTCTACTAGGGGAATGGGAAAAGCAGGATGAGGAGTCCACACGACAGCTGCGGCGGGTCTTCGAAGAGATGTCCAGTGATGAGATGTGCCACAGAGTCGAGAGCCAAGGCGAAGAGGGAACCAGCCAGTCGGGCGAGGATAGGAGTCAGGAGGAAAGAGAGCAGCTTTGACAGATCTTCGCAGAGTCCACACCAGAGGTGTCCTGGCCGGTGTTTGGCATGGAATCCAAAGATGGCGACATAGATTGCCCCCCACCCTGTCCGAAGGCTACGGAAGTTTCCCTTTCCAAAAACCTTATGGGTCAGTTTGGCACGGCCCATAGTGAGATCCGGAGGTGGTAAGGCTGATGGTCAAAATGACAGTTATTGATGGGAAGAGGCTACAGGATGAGGGTGAGTTACGTTTCCCATATTTTGCCATAAGGAACGGCCTATTACAGTGTCTTGCAAAAATAAAAAACTGAAAAGTGTTGCGTGCATATGTATTCACCCCCTTTGCTATGAAGCCCATAAATAAGATCTGGTGCAACCAATTACCTTAAGAAGTCACATAATTAGTTAAATAAAGTCCACCTGTGTGCAATCTAAGTGTCACAGGATCTGTCACATGATCTCTGTATATATATACACTTGTTCTGAAAGGCCCCAGAGTCTACAACACCACTAAGCAAGGGGCACCACCAAGCAAGCGGCACCATGAAGACCAAGGAGCTCTCCAAACAAGTCAGGGACAACGTTCTGGAGACGTACAGATCAGGGTTGGGTTATAAAAAATATCTGAAACTTTGAACATCCCACGGAGCACCATTAAATCCATTATTAAAAAAATTGAAAGAATATGGCACCACAACAAACCTTCCAAGAGAGGGCCGCCCACCAAAACTCATGGACCAGGCAAGGAGAGCATTAATCAGAGAGGTAGCAAAGAGACCAAAGACAACCCTGAATTAGATACAAAGCTCCACAGCGGAGATTGGAGTATCTGTCCATAGGACCACTTTAAGCCGTACACTCCACAGAGCTTGGCTTTACGAAAGAGTGGCCAGAAAAAAAGCCACTGCTTAAAGAAAAAAATAAGCAAACAGTATCATGCTGTGGGGATGTTTTTCATCGACAGGGACTGGGAAACTGGTCAGAATTGAAGGAATGATGGGCGGCGTTAAATACAGGGAAATTCTTGAGGGAAACCTGTTTCAGTCTTCAAGAGATTTGAAACTGGGACGGAGGTTCACCATCCAGCAGGACAATGACCCTAAGCATACTGCTAAAGCAACACTCTATTGGTTTAAGGGGAACATTTAAATGTATTGGAATGGCCTAGTCAATCCTCAATCCAATTGAGAATCTGTGGTATGACTTAAAGATTGCTGTACACCAGCGGAACCCATCCAACTTGAAAGAGCTGGAGCAGTTTTGCCTTGAAGAATGGGCAAAAATTCCAGTGTCTAGATGTGCCAAGACATAACCCAAGAGACTTGTAGCTGTAATTGCTTCAAAAGGTGGCTCTACAAAGTATTGACTTTGGGGGTGAATAGTTATGCACGCTCAAGTTCTGTTTTTTTGTATTATTTCTTGTGTGTTTCACAAGAAAAAATCTTTTGCATCTTCAAAGTGGTAGGCATGTTGTGTAAATCAAATGATAAAATCCCCCCAAAATCTATTTAATTCCAGGTTGTAAGGCAACTGTGGGAGAAAGGTAGACTTGCTGAGGGAAAGAAAAATAGAAATACATTAGTTAGCGAAAGAGGAGACTGGCAGCTGGCCCTGAGTGGAGATAACAGGTGGCCATACATCCCCAAGTAGGAACCACGGAACGGCCAGGCAAGCTGAATGTATGGCTATGACTAAATATATGCCAAGCGTAAGCATGCAATGCAAGCATTATTTTCATATCTATATGAGGAGTCTAGCCCCTACTATGTTAGAGCTAAAAGCAGATATGGGCGTTATCCATTGGGTTGAAAGAAAAAGGTGGCAGAACGCATAGGGGGTTTTACTTCATTTACATAAAGGATGGACCTATGTATTGTATATGCATAAAAGCAGAGCCGGGGCCGAAGGAAGGGAGTTGTTGTCCGCGGACCGGCTCGGCTTTATTACTCTGTATTAAAGTCTATATTGAATTTACAAGTTCTTGTAAGAAGTGTTATTCTTAAGACAATTTTCCACGACACAACAAAATAGGAAAAATGCCAAGGGGGTGAATACATTCGCAAGCCACTGTATATTGGATATGTAGGAGAAGGAAGGGCGAGTTCAAACTATTGATAGTACCGAGGTCATATCAAGACACTGTGCTGCACTAGGCCCACTCCCATGTCTTAGGCGGACATTTAGGATGGGTGAAAACGGCTGAGGGGGTACTAACCCGGTTCTACTAGCCGGGGGTGACCAGAAACGTAGCCAAATATTGCAGGTCATGCGATAGGTCTTTTAATGTATGGCCTCCAAGGCCCATTTTCGCAATCCCCTGATACCTCTTCCCATTATAGAAACACCATTCGAACGTATTGCCATGGTCCTAGTGGGGCCGCTGCCACGATCCTCCTGAGGACAATACATCCTCGTAGTAGTGGACTACGCAACCAAATATCCCGAGGCTATTCCATTACGCACCATGGCGCCGAAAGGCATAGCCAAGGAGCTGAGCTGTTCATGTTGTTTTCGCAAGTAGGATTACCCTTGACTATTTTGACAGATCAAGGCACTCCCTTTATGTCGCGGCTCATGAAAGACCTGTGTAAGCTATACAATGTAGAGTAGATTAGAACGAGTGTTTATCACCCCCAGACGGACGGACTGTGCGAGAGGCTGAATAAAACCATCAAGAGCATGTAAAGACGCATAGTGGATTAGGACGGAATAAATTGGGACATGCTGTCACCCCATCTTATGTTTGCCCTACGCGAAGTTCCTCAAGCCTCAACCGGGTTCTCCCCCTTCTAATTGTTGTACGGGCGACCATGCAGAGGCATTTTGAATTCAGCAAAAGAAGCCTGGGAGAACCAACCATGTCCCTACCGCTCGTTCATTGATCACGTAGTCCTTATGCGAGATAGTTAACCACTGGCCATATAGCGCCCATCCTAACACATGGGGCGAGCCCAGGCACGGTCCCACAATCGGACAGCCCAAACCCGCACTTTCAAAACAGGGGACAAGTTCCTCCTGTTAGTGCCAACGCCGCAACAAACTCATAGCACAATGGCAGGGTCCCTATGAGGTGTTAGAGCAGGTATCCCCGGTGACCTATCGGGTTAGGCAGCTTAGGCAGCACCGAGCTGTGCAGATTTACCACGTCAACCTGTTGAAGTTGTACTATGAGAGGGAGGCGCAGTTGTTATATAGGGGAAAGGGGAAAGATGAGGCGACGCCAGTGGAAGTCCCTATGGGAACCAAATTAACGTCGCAACAGAAATGGGACCTAATGGCATTGGTCAGACAGAGCCGGAGAGTTTTCTCACCCATTCCAGGCAGCACTAACCTGATCCAGCACCATATCAGGACAGACCCCGGGGCCAAAGTATGTTTAAAGCCGTATAGAATCCCCGAATCTAGGAGAGTGGTGGTGCATGCCGCAGTGGGTGAAATGGTACGACTAGGAGTGGTAGAGCAGTCCACAAGTGCGTGGTCTAGCCCGATTGTGCTGGTTCCCAAACCTGATGGGTCAACACAGTGTTGTAACGACTTCAGGGCCCTGAATGCTATATCCCGATTCGATGCCTACCCCATGCCACGCGTCGACGAGCTCATAGAGCGGCTAGGGAAAGCTAAGTACATTGCCACCTTAGAGATAACCAAGGGCTATTGGCAAGTCCCTTTATGGGACTTGCCAATGGAGCGGCGGCAACGTTCCAACAACTGATGGATACCCTGCTTAGACCCCATCAGGCTTACGCAAGCACCTACATTGACGATGTCATCATACACACGGAGGACTAGGACAACCATCTAAACAAGGTACGAGCTGTGTTGCCGGGTTTGCGGCCAATCCTAAGAAGTGCCACCTAGACTTAAACAAAGCCGAATACTTGGGGTGCACTATTGGCAGTGGCCTCAAACCCTAGATGGAGAAAACACAGGCGTGCGGGACTGGCCTAGGCCCGCTAACAAGAAGGCGGTGCGCACCTTCCTGGGGCTGACATGATACTACCGGCGCTTCATACCAAACTATTCCACCATAGCAGCGCCACTGACCGACCTTACCCGAAAATCAGAACCAGTGCGGGTGGTGTGGACCGACAGGGCCGAAAAAGCTTTCAATTAACTTAAAACTGTGCTATGCACGAACCCTGTTTTGAGGATACCAGACTTTAAACATGCCTTTTACTGTATTCACAGACACAGACACGGGGATAGGGGCCGTTTTGTCGCAGGGAGAAGGAGAACACCCCGTTGTGTAGATCAGCCGTAAGCTGTCCCCAAGGGAGCGAAACTATGCTACTGTGGAGAGAGCGGTGTTGGCGATTAAGTGGGCGCTGGGGAGAAGTTTCCGCCTGGTCACCATCCACGCCCCCCTCAAGTGGATGGCGTGACAGAGGGACAACAATAGCCGGATAATGAGGTGGTTCCTAGCACTGCAGCCGTTTAAATTTGAGGTGGTTCACAAGCCCGGAAAACTACATGGTAATGCGGATGCGCTTTCTCGCCGAGACCTGGTGGGTCTGGCTGGCGCGAGCCTCCCTGGGTCTGGCTTGAGGGAGGGGATGTGTGAGGTATCAGCCAAATCAAGTGGTCCGACTGCGTCCTCTCCTGGAGGTGGCCCGCAGTACAGCCACTACTGATGAGCTCACCTGAGGTCAATTGACAAATTTTGTTTGTGCTCTCTTAAGGACCGGACTTAAGGGGCAGAGGGAGGCTGAGTGATTATGAGCCAGAGGCTACAGCAAATTCCACAACAATATGATTCCCTGTTATATGTTCGGATCAAGCTGTTGGTTTTGCGTTTAGTACCAACTGGCGGTTATTTAAAAAAAAATTGTACAGCCATTACCCTGGCCTTTGCTTATACTGCCCCGGGGAGAGTTGAAAGAAAACCACCCAATACAGTTTATTTTTTATTGAAGTCACATCTCTGCGTCTCATTTCGTGCTGTCCCGCTTAGGATTTTGTCCGTGAATAGGTACAGCCTTTCACACATTGTCCGTTTCTCCCAGTGCTTGAGGTACCTGAGGACCATCACAGACTCCTTGACCTTTTCTCTTCTGGAGGGACGTCGGCCTCGCTCCACATAATAAAGCACCCTCGAGAGGATGGTGTCGCCCAGCTGTCCATTACGTAGCTCTCTCTCAGTGAGCACAGGTAAGGGATCCCCATTAGGCATCACTAATTGGGGAAGGTGCTGTAGCACATCCATGGCACGTGACCTGGCACCGCACTCCCACAAACTGTGTGTCTCAAGGATTGCAGAGACCTCGTCTCTGGAGAAGGACTGTTTTTTGGTACACTCTGACCTGTGGAGCTTCTGCTCGCCACCAAGGCTGCAGACACGGGTAAGCTGTTTGGCTGGTCAGATGGATGACTGACATAGGACTTCCTTTTGGGTCTCGTTTATTCCTGGAAGACAGACACAATGTATGAATGTCTTCCGACATGCACAAGGATCACTGCAAACATGACAGGTTCTCCAGCATAGGAAAAGGTTTGTCCGCTGGAGAACATCAGCATTATACATTATACCAGATCTGCAGTGACACCTTTAACCACTAGGAGGCTCCAACACTGGTAGACTACTTAATTTAGGTGAAACACATATAACCAAGACTGCATTTTTAACTCTCTTACACTAGGGCCCTTAGTTCCAGTGAAGGGAAATTTAATGCAACAGCATACAATGACAATCTAGACGATTCTGTGTTTCCAATGTGGCAACAGTTGGTATGTATAAGCTGGAAATACAGGCCCAAGTGTTGTTGTTCACTAGTTTGCTCCAATTGGGGGAGGGGTGGTAGGGTTGGAGGGTAATAAAGAAAATGTGTATATATATATATAAAAAGCTGTATTTATATGTGTGTGTATATATATATATTTGTTAAAAATATACATAGGGGATTGGAAGTGATGCAAACATTTACATTAATGGAAGCTACAATCTATCGGCAATATTAAAGCTGATCTAACCCCTACAAATAAATAATAATAATATATAAAAAAAAAGTTTGGGGTAGGCCCTTTCCTGTTTCAGCATGAAAATGCCCCTGTGCACAAAGCAAGGTGAATGGAGAAATGGTTTCTCGAGATCAGTGTGAAAGAACTTGACTGGCCTGCACAGAGCCCTGATCTCAACTCCATTGAACACCTTTGGGATGAATTGGAACGCCAACTGCGAGCCAGGCTTAATCGCCCAACATCAGTACCCGACCTCCCTAATGCTCGTGGCTGAATGGAAGCAAGTCCCCGCAGCAATGTTCCAACATCTAGTGGAAATCCTTACCAGAAGAGTGGAGGCTGTTATAGCAGCAAAGGGGGGGACCGACTCCATATTAATGCCCATCATTTTGGAATGAGATGTTCCACGAGCAGGTGTACACATACTTTTGATCATGTAGTGTGTACACACACACACAAACACACTCGTCCTAATATTTCGATATTTCTTAATTCCCTTCTTTCACATTTTGGATGTGCATTGTTAGATATTACTGCACTGCAGTGGTGTAAAGTACTTAAGTAAAAACACTTTAAACTACTACTTAAGTAGTTTTGGGGGGTATCTGTACTTTACTATTTATATTTTTGACAACTTTTACTTCACTCCATTCCTAAAGAAAATTATTTAGTTTTTACTCCATACATTTTCCCTGACACCCAAAAGTACTCGTTTTGAATGCTATGCAGGACAGGAAAAAGGTCCAATGCAAACACTTATCAAGAGAACATCCCTGGTCATCCCTACTGCCTCTGATCTGGTGGACTCTCTAAACACATGCTTGGTTTGTAAATTATGTCTGAGTTTTGGAGCGTGTCCCTGGCTATCAATAAATAAATAAGAAAAGGGTGCTGTCTAGTATTTGTACTTTTACTTTTGATGCTAAAGTAAATTTTTGCAATTAAATTTACTTTTGATATATAAGTATATTTAAAACTAAATGTTTAGACTTTTACTCAAGTAGTATTTTACTGGGTGACAAATTTTGTACTTGAGTAATTTTCTATTAAGGTATCTTTACTATACTCAAGTATGAAAATTGGGTACTTTTTCCACCACTGCTGCACTGTTGGAGCTTGGAACACAAGCATTTCGCTACACCCGCAAAAACATCTGCTAAATATGTGTATGAGACCAACAAAATTTGATTTGATATTACTTTTGCTTTGGTCTTCCAACAACATGGGGGAGGAAACGGTGCAAAAAAGCCGCTCTAACTGCGACGTGAATAGACTATATTCAGCAGCCACCCGCATAGAATGCGCTCATAAATTCACTGCTGCTCACAGAATGTTTGAGATCTCAAGTTATGATGCTGCCAGGGGCGTAAATCTGATATCAACTTTGGAGGGGACAATTACATGAAATTTTCTCAAGAGCAATTCCTGAGGGGGACACCAAAAGTAGTGCTGTAACACATAGCCTACATTGTAATATGGTAAATGTATATTGAGGAACCAAAGAAATAAGGTGTTTGCCGTACTCCTAACTACCGGTACCCAAAACTACACAACTAATCACAACAGCAATACCATTGCCTTTAACAAATCTTAGTTCAGTCACCAGTTTAAGTTGAGAGTGGGGGTATCCATGGCATTTTCCAATTATGTTCCTATTTTACAAGTCAAAAAAATTGAGAACCTTTCATAATGTTGCCAAACAAAGACTCAACAAACTTACCTGAGACTCCCTGTCTCTGCCAGTCTGTCCCTGCATATCTGTCCCCAACTCTGCTGTCTGTGTGCCATCTGTTGCCTGCTCTGCCTAATGACATCATTGTGAAACATTTCCATTAGAATTTCATTTCTTTCTTATGAACATTTGATCAACTAGTCTTTGAGATATTAGGCTACAAGGGTTCTTACTTTGCGTTTTGGTGTACTGAAAAATAATCTGATGTCCGTCTTTTATTTTTCTGCCATTTTTCTACCTGGCTGGCTGGCTGGCTACACACACACACAGTGTGTAGGTTATTTACAGTAGGAGATGGGCTTCTATCATCTTATCTTTTATTCTATTTGGGCTTCGATCTAAAAGGTAGCTAGCAAATGTGAAACGGATTAAAATGACAACAGTTGACAGCTGTATGAGTTCACCATTTACACAACATATGCTGCAACCTTTTGTAATTTTAATAGTTTGTTTCATATTGGCTGGCTTCCAACAATAGCTGAATTTGCAAAGCTAGCGAGCACCAAATCCGTTTCAGTGGTGTTTGCTATAATCTTTGCTACCCGGGTTAAATAAAGGTGAAATAAAATAAATAAATAAAAGTTCCCTTGCGACAATTTAGCTTTTGCAACGAGACCATTAAATATATTTAAGACAATGGTAGAAGAGAGTGTAGTTCTGTTCAGTTTGGACTTCAGTTTATCGCTAACCTTATCGAAGGGACTTTGAAGCACTAACTTACATCATCTGCATGCTGATCTTGGAATAAATTGACGATAGCAAAGATTCCATCTTTGACGAGGCCACATAAATGGAATAGGTACTAGCTAGCTTAATAGTTAATATTTGCGCGCTAGCTCTGCATATTCAGCTAGTGTGTGTGCGCGGTTGACTGGATTAACCTCACTTCAGTTACGTTCATTGAGTGCCTTTCAGACAGTAGATACGACCCTCTCTGTTACCTTGCCAACTAAGGAACTGGCAGTGGATCAAAACATTGTGAGGCAAAGGGTGGGGGGGTCGCAATCTTTTGAAACTTAAAAACGCGCTATTAAGTGTCTATAATCAGCACAATTCCTTTCATTGCGTATTATTAATATTATTTAAATTACATAGTTATGTTTCAGTGATATATTGGGGGGGACAAATCATATTTTTCCAAGGATGGGGGGGTTGTGTCCCCCCCGTCCCCCCCGGGATTTCCGCCCCTGGATGCTGCGTGCATTTTATCAAATGCTTGCAGTCGAACAACCAATATGCGCGACTCTGGTTCTTTTCCTGTGTTTGATCCAGACTGTGTTGCCACCTGCAGCAAACCACACCACGATATGTATCGAATCTGAGCGAACCACAGTGCGTTGTTGAGTGCTCTCCCGAGTGCGGATAGTGTACACACCATTCCAAAAGAACCGAACTATGGGGGTAAATGCACCAGAGTTCAGAAAACCCGCACCAAACAATTTTTGGTGTGAAAGGCCCATATAATTCAGTCACTCATCCTATATAAATCTATGATCAATCCCAGATCATGTTAGAATTGGTGCTTTTTCAATGTGTAGGTTTCAGTTTTCCAGCCAATTTCCTGCAATTCTACCCATTTAGCCATGGGGTGGAGAGACATTTTTGCAGTATTAAAGCTAAATTCCTGCTATTTTGCACATTTGTAGCGACTTATGCCACATTGATATGATACGAGTGAGAATGACAAACAATCAATGAACTACCAATCAAACAATTGTTAGCTGGCATGGCTAATTGAGTGACTGTCAGCGACTGACATAAAAGAAAACTGCTGATGCAAAACAATATTTTGAGACCCAGACTGAGTTCCACAAAAAAAATATAACATATTTGGTTGGGGGCCTTAAGTGACCGCTTATGTCGCTTATGCCTGGAACCACCCCTGGGTTTAAGGTAGAAAATATAACAATTATCCTGCATGTCAGAGAATCAAATCTTCAATTTCATACATTTATCGTATGTTTTCTCACATCTCTTATATTTGGCTTCAGATCATTCTTCCCTCTGATTTATGCTAGGGTTGCATTACATTTTTTGTTGTTGTCTAAAGTGGCTTCTCCTGTGCTGATCTATAAACAGTCTAGGTGAAAGCAGTAGGATAGATGCCAACTCGGAATATTATTTTACATGTCCAGATCTTTAATTGTAGTGCAGATGAAACAAGACAAGGAGATGAAGCCATTTTAGACTTGAGATATCAGAGTAACATGTTATGTCCTCTGACCTGGTGTAATGTATTTTTCTCCCTTAGGTATTCACCCTGAAAGAGATGATACCCCTTAGGTATTCACCCTGAAAGAGATGATACCCCTTAGGTATTCACCCTGAAAGAGATGATACCGGGCCTCCCGAGTGGCGCAGCGGTTTAGCAGTGCTAAAGGTGTCACTACAGATCCGGGTTCGAGACCGGGCTGTGTCGCAGCCGCCCGTGACCGGGAGACCCATGAGGCGGCGCACAATTTGCCCAGTGCCGTCCGGGTTAGGGGAGGGTTTGGCTGGCCGGGATGTCCTTGTCCATTGCGCTCTATCGACTCCTGTGGCGGGCGCAGTGCACGCTGACACGGTCGCCAGCTGGAAGGTGTTTCCTCCAACACATTGGTGCGGCTGGCATCGGGGTTAAGTGAGCAGTGTGTCAAGAAGCAGGTGCGGCTTGGCAGGATCATGTTTCGGAGGATGCATGGCTCTCGACCTTCGCCTCTCCCGAGTCCGTACGGGAGTTGCAGCGATGGGCCAAGACTAACTACCAATTGGGGTAGGGGTAAAAAGTACAAAAAAAAAAAGACCTCAAGAGTGGAGAAGTCGTCAATAACCTCTTCCTGATAGACAAGGGCCTGTAGCCAGTCTGTCCGCCATGATAGTCTGGTCAACCTTAACAGCCTGGCTAAGAATCTAGGATTGGGCAGTGGCAACCTATGCTATGGTGGAAAAACTAAAAAGGTGGGCCAAGGCTGTGCCACTGCCCTGGAACTATTCTGTGACAAGGTCCAGAGCGTCAAATTGTCCTGGACAGCGACCTGGTCAACGTAGGCCATGAGTGTGTACTTCCATCCTTTCACCAATGCTTCCATTATGGGACTAAAGCTGGAGGATCTGACATTTTTAAAGGACACAGGACATGAACCAGTTCTTCAGAGCTTTGACTAGTAAATACCTAGAAATTAACACACTATCCTGTCAGACTGTGTTTTGGCTTGGTACAATGATTTATTTAAAAGTTCTTTACCTTATTGAGAAATGGGCATTGTTAAAATGTTCAGGTAACTTTTGGGACAGAATAAGGTCTGGGGAGCCCTTATTTTCTATGGGCAAGAGAGCAGTCTTGATTGTTGGTTATATGTGGATGGTTGATAGACAATGTAGTAGTGATTATGGTGGTTGCATCCTTGTATCTCCCTCAGCCAGATCTATTCATTTACACCTTTCTGACACAATTACTGCAGTGTAATAATGCAGATCATGGAACATTGATTATCCACTCATATCTTCTGGGAGTACACGCTATCCCCCCCAAAAATGTACTGGTTATATTTTGGTGTATACCTCCTTATCGCCCAGACTACACCATTGAGGGGCCAAAGTATACGTTTTATGTAGGCCAATGGATAACTCAAGCTTTGTCTATCCAGTAAATGGACATCATCTGCACAACCCCCGTTCATCACTTGTTCCATCAAGATTTGACTGGGATATTTGTATTCTTTATATAATAGCAATACAAGATTAAACTCTAAATGATCTTAAGAGCCTTGCATTCATCTGTCCATAGAAATCATGACATTACTTTGGTCCAATATCCCAACAACTTTAGCTGGTGAGATTTTATGATTATATAAACGCAGACAAAGTCAATCATTCATCAGGAGAAGAATAGATGACTTGAGGGTCAGTCCTTTATGTGATGAAGACAGCACTGTGGGCAGTGAAGATGAAATGACACAGGAATCTTCTGGATTTTTTTTTAATCACAAATGGATTTATGTAAAAGTGGAAAAGGAAATGAACACTAGGTCATCATCACAGAAATCTGATAGTAGCCACACATACTGTACACATATACAAAGCTGTGCCATTCAGCTCACACTGGATTGTATGGCAATCACAGTTGGCATGGCTTCCCACGACTCATTTTGGCATTTTAGAGGAACACAACTTAAAACAATCGTCCATTCTGATTGGAATAAAAGCGTGTCGATTGCTCCATGCACATTGTGGTTGACCTTGTTCTGTGCCCACATGCATTTTTTCCCTTCTGTGCAGATTGTTGAACGTTGACATCAACTGTTCCTCAGAAAGATGCTGCATGTGCATGCTCATTTACAAAAAACAGAAAAAAAATCCAGCTGATTCAAAGTGTCACAGAGGACAACAAGGAGTCTTCAGGGTCTAGTTTAAGTTCACCCATTTGGCTTTGCGTGAACATTGGCACTAATAGTATGTCCGTGTAGAGTGCATGTTAGCAGTCCGTCACACCATAGCAGTGCAATTTACCAGAAAGTCAGTTATAGAAAAACTATTGTCGCCACATACGGTATGTCTTAAGAGTTTTATTTCCTTGATTCAAGGAGAAAAAAAAGGCTGTTTACTTTTCTTTATTGAAGCATTCATTCTTTTGTTAAAAAAAGTATATATATAAAGATACATTATTTTTGTTTCACACAATCTTTTTTCGCACTGAAGACCATCTCAGTAGACCAACTTAAATGGCTTCAGAGTCAGACAGACAGCTTGAAGGTCACTTTTCTCTCTGAGTTGGAGGCAGACAGAAGAGTGAAGAGAGAAGAGGACAGAAAAAGAGGTTAGCGGCAGATGACATCAGAGAAGAGGATGAACATATATATGGACGCACTGGAAAGCAGTCTACATGCATTGACAGGGAGGGGTTTCAGCTGCGTGACCTACAATCCATGCAGCACTGCAGATAAGCTCACAAAGGGATCACAACATCCTATCAAGCCACCAGTGTTTTTGTCCTGAATACCAACAGAGAAAAGTAAAAGAAAAGCCAGCTATGAACACGTTACACTGAGGAACAGGGAGGGAGGGAGGGAGTGTAGCACGTCAGGACCTCCTGTTATTAGGGACGCAGACCAGGCTCCATTCATGTGCCCTTTACAACACCAGCATAGCATAAGCAAGCATGAACAGGATGGGACATCTTATGCCACCAAGTTACCATGGAGCCCCCCCCCACCGGACTCAGAGCAGCACTCACCACTTGAGCTCATAACGGTAGCCGATGAGTAATGTTTAGGAGCTTTGTTGCTCCCCACTGCTTTTTGACTTTCTGCGCTCTTGTAACACTTCCACATCTGCAGAACAAAGGCATGTCATATTACATCGGAATAAAGGCCGAAGTTAGTTTATACACAAGATAAATACAACAAAACAATTTCAAATGGCAAATACATAAAGCAGAAATAAAAATCTAACATTACTACTCCTACTGCATACATGAGTGCTTTCTGTCCTTGAATATAACTTAATATGTAAAAAAATATTTTGTACAAAGTGTAGTCAGTCTACAATAATATATAACCTAAAATGTGTTATCGTGCAATTGGAATTTGTATTGTGACCATGAGCATTCAAGACTTTACCCAAATCCAATACCATGACAACCAAGAGTAGAGGAACCTTCATCCACAAAATAATCTGGCCATCATATTTGTCTCAATTGCAAATGTCTCTCACCGCTATGTATACCGTCTTAGAGCAACAAAAACAAGACTCAACTATCTTTAAAACGTTCTCTCTCAAACGCTTAACATTGCTCTCAGCTCATTTTGTGAATTACGTTTCCTCAAAAACAATCCCTTAACCCCAATTCACCCATACACCTAATCAGAATCCCCACATTGAGAGTGGTTTAGTCAGAAAAAGAAATGGAACAGAAAAATGTGTCATATGCACAAAACAAAAAAACAAAACCATTTTGATCACAACAATCAAAATGAGGGCACCAGAACAAACCAAGACAGAATAAAGCCATGCAGTTCAGTGAATATGCATTGAGATTGATACAGTAGAATTAGACTGGTAATGCAATGTGACACAGTACTTTAGAGAGGACAGGGTTCTCCCACATACAAAATACCCAATAAGATAAAGGGGAAACCAAATAATTTGATCTAATTTTAATAGATGTGAAACTGCTTTCCTCTGAAGGGCTAGATTACATAATGACTCCATAAATAGCACTTATTGGCAGTTAATGTGTTCCTCAGTCAGCCTATCATGGGACATGTTCTACAAGCCTCATAACTTTATTATTAAACAGAGCTCCATTCTAACTCTGGAGGACTTCTGACATGAAGATGTTTTAAAGATGCACTGAACACCCAAATGATAGTTAATGTAGCTCTGCAGCATGTTTTCTGAAGATGTATTTGTGATTGGAAAAGAAATAGCAAATAATGAATAAAATAACTAGAACATCTATTGATGTCCCCCATAAAGCAATCATGTAATAGCTTTATAATGTGAGCCAAACAGAGGTTTGATTAATGAATACAGTGTGAACAGACCTTTGAAGCAAAGACATCCAGAGAACCCCACTTCCATAAGACGGAGGGAAATACCAAACCAGGAGTGACGAAAAGGGATTTACAAATCAGCCATGAAAAAACAAACATAAAAGCTCAAAGGAAAACATAGCATGATAGGGCTTTGATAATGCATGCAGAGTTCCTTCTTTCTCCCCGACCATCACCGATCCTTATGCAGGTCCCAGATCAGTAGCTGACCAGGGCGCCACACATTCAGACACAGCCATACTCATACCACAACGATTGTTGGTCCTCTGGGCTAAGGGGTGGACATGGGTCAGCATCAAGCACATGATTGGTGTCAATGACATGTTCCCCATTCTGGTCAGGTGAGCTGGGCTTTAGCTCATTTGGTTGGTTCTGGGCGGTTTGGGCAGGCTTGGGCCGGAGGTGGGTTTTGCCTGGGGGGCCGCTGATGTTACTGACCAGGGAGGTGTTGAGGGAAAGGAAGGTGTGGCTCTTGCTACTGCACCCTGTGAAGGCTGGCTCGCTGAAGATGGAGTCCATAAACACTGACTCTACTGTGAAGGACGAGCCAAAGAAAGACTCGAGGCTGGAGAGGTCAGTTTCCTTACAACTGGGGGGGTGCTGACTGCCTGTGCAGGGCATACTGACTGACTTCGGCAGGGACAGGGGCATGGGGGCTGGGGCTAGTGGGATGGACTGGTGGGTGGGATGTTGGGACTGGGTGGGGTTGTTGGTTGGGGCGTACTCACTGGGCGTGGTGTAGGTGCGAGGCAAGGCCTTTGAGGAGGGTGAGGGATCCACAGACACGGGCTGCCGGGTGTCTTTGGACAGCAGGTCGTGGATGCTGGTCCGACGTGTGGAGCCCTCGGCTGTGGATATGACGCTGCTGGCCCGGGGCAGCATGGAGGAGGAGATGTCCAGACGCTCAGACACAGACACGGCTTTACCCTGGGAGAGGCTGACCCGTGGCTGGACCATGCCCTTCACACGCGTACTCTCTGCCTTTCGTAGGCTGGGATAACCTGGTTGGCCACCCCTGGAGGGGCGGCCATCGGAGTTCACTGGTGCTGCCTTCCCACTGGCTGAGCGCAGGATGCCCCGCCCCTTAGTGCCGGTGGAGCCTCGCTCGGCCCGGTCTCTCTGCACATGCTCAGCGCCTCCAGAAAGGCGGGGAGACTCAACGGTCAGATTCTCTTGGCTGCCAGACTATTGATGGAGAAGAGACATTAAAGTTACCATACCATAATACCTGGGTTTTTATAGCAGACTTGAGTGGTGAAATAACTTCTACTTGTTTCTTATCATAGCACAACAGAAGCCACTGAATAAAACAGTACTCCTATCTAAACATAATCTAGTGTTCCTGTGTGTTCCAGGCTGTCACCTCTGCAGGGTCGATGCGCTCCTCTAGGAACTGCTGTAGAGAGAGCACCTCGTTGGCGCTGCCTGAGGCACTGCCATTCTTCTTCTTGGCCTGTGTGGCCTGGGGGTCCAGGGACCTCTGCAGCAGCATGGGGCTCTGGTGAGAGGAGCGGGAAAGGGGCTGCTGGACAGGGCTGCTCCCGCTGGACCACTCCTCCTGGTCCAGACTGAGGCTGAACTCCCCACTGCTCTCACTGTGGGGCCTGCTGAGGTTTCCGTTCAACGTGCCTGAAGAGAAACACACTACTGTAGGCGAGTTCTGCTCTAACAGTGTACGACTAACTCAGGTACTAACATACGAGTATCACCCTAAGGTGATGACAGGCACTAGATATAAACCAGCATAGCTCAGAAACCTGCTTATTTGTGAGAAGGCAAATAAATAAACAAACATGCCAGAACCTAGCCTGGACCCTTCCAGAACATATCTCACACAGAGAGAGGAAGAGAGTTACAGTATCAATGTTAATAGATTACAAAAGTGTTCTATTTTTTTTTAATCTAACGTGTGTGTATGAGAGAATCAACAGGGAGTACAATGAAGGAGGTGTCATATGCAGGAACGTGGGAGAGAGGGGGCGTTCTCCTTAGTGATGTGACTGTACCTTTGGCCTCGAGAGGAGCGGAGTGGGAGGTATTACTGCTGATGGTCTTGATACTATGGAGGCTGGAGGCTCTCGAGGCTGGATAGGGATAAGAGGACACGTCACACGGGTCAGCAGATGGTGCAGGCAGGAGGGGTGGCACGGTGCCACGCAACGCCAAACATGCCCAATCACACAGAGGGAGTGGCGAGGGAGGGGCCACACAAACACAAAGGGAGGAATCATTCACGAGGGAAAACCGGTTGTAAAACCTGATTGGAGCAAAGGAGAGGGGCCTTGTGATTGACATGACTCAGAGACCAACACGGGAGGGGCTCAGGTAATTGAGAGGAGTAGGGAGAGGAGGAGACCCGGGGCAGAGGAATGTACCAAAGGATCGGTGGGCTGTATGTGAATGTGTGGGATGCAAATTGATACAATGTTGTTGCTGTTATTAGTGGTCTTCAGTTTGGGTCAGGTTTGGTGTGGCTGGTACAGTAGTAGTACTGGGGAAGCGATGTCAGCAGGTAGTGAGTGGGTGGTAATCATTGATAGCAGTGGTGGTCTTGAGTAAAGTGGTACTGTTAGTGGTCTTAGACAGATGTACACAGGTGTGTCACTTACAACAGATGCTACAGGGGACTCTGCACATAGCGGACGGGTCGAGAGCAGAGGGCGACAGAGCCTGAGGAGTGCTAAAGACCTGTAGGCCTGGCACATTCAACACACAGCTAACTGGGTTAACCTGCTACCACAGATGTTCTATGCTACACTGGGCTACAGTGGTGCAGTTCACTTACACTGACCTACTGGTAGTTTGGCTCAGTTTAGGATATAATGCATTGTACTAGGCTAACTTACCAACATTACAGCACATCATAACAAAGTGCAATAAAACAGACAGTCGTAGTAAAGTTCATGCAGTAAGAGGTACATTACTGTATAATACAACATACATGACAGTGGGAGGACATTTTAGATAGTGCACAGAAAATGGAGATAATGGACACTAATTGTGATATGTGTGTGTGGGAGAATGGAGTAGGCAGACAGCCCGATCTACGAGCTAATGGAGGAATGCTGCTCATGACCATTTGTTAAGCAGAGTTTACTGTTAGTGATAGCATGCCGAATCTAGTCATTTAGGCAGATCTACTCTAACGCAGGGCTTTAAAACCCTGTTCCTGGACCGGTACCGTCCTGTATGTTCTCTCCAACCCTAATCTAGCACACCTGATTTTAATTAGTTGGTTGATCAGCTGCACCAGGTTAGTTACAACTGGGGTTGGAGCGAAAACTTACAGTAGGGTAGCGTTCCAGGAACAAGTTTGGAGAACCCTGCTCTAATGGTAGCAAACTGAAATGTAGAGATATGGACCAAGCTTCCAGTGGCACGACATTTACACTTACTGTAAGGCTTTAAAACATTGCCTATTTTTTGCCATTTGTTATTTCATTCCTTTGTATCCCAGTAATAAACGGGTGTAAAGCCCTGTGGTTAAATAATAGTAATGGGAGTTTGTCCTAAAGGTCAACAGTTCTCTTACCTTGACCTCTGATCCCAATGGGGTCGTCTGAGGATGCTGGAACATCTTCACAGGAAGCGTTGTCTGGAGGAGAAAAAGATGTGGAAATATGAGTTATGGCTGGGGGGGGGGGGTGGAGAAACTACCGGAGAATAGGGCTTTTGAGGAAGCAAAGTATGTGGCAGACAATCTTCTGAAAGCTAGAGTATGATGGTAGGCATTCACACCGGTGTCCAAATCAAAAAGGAAAAATGGAAATGATAGAAAAAAAGGACATTTACGATGGATTAAACAATGACTTGCTTCTGAAACACAATGAGAGCTGTAGTAAATACACATCCTAGATGATAGTTCACCACACCACCAAGGGGGGATCGACTAGCGGTCCTGTAGTCTCTACCTTTCATCTTCAGGCTCCTCTTGGCCCTGTTGCCAGAGGGCAAAGTGAGGGTGGCGTAGTTGATAGCGTTAGTGGAGTAGGCCATGGAGCCCAGCTCCTTCATGTGCCGACTTCTGCTGCCCCCGTTGGCCTCCACGGGCCCCTCCAGGTTCTCTGTGCTGCCTGCCCACTGGCCCCCTGCCAGGGCAATGGACTGCAGCAGGTCGTTCATGGCTGGGGTGGAGATGGAGATGAATTAGCCGAGGGCACAGGGAACAGTGCTAGGCTAGGCATGCAGTGGCTGCTAAGAGTCAAAGCAGCAGCATTCAGAGATGTGCCACAGTCAGTGTGGGCAAGCCCATGTCAGCAAGGCATGCACAAGAGCTGCAATGCAGCCAAACTGAAAGAGTCAAAAATAGCAGTGTGACAGAAAGTCAGGAAATGAGAGAAAGAGAAAAAAAGCACTAAGGCTCCACTTCAATTCCTACATGGTGGCTGTGAGTGAGAGGTGGCGAGAGAAAGAGAGCAGTGAGGTTCTGCAAAGTCATGCCGGCTCTGTAGTGAGAGAGGAGTGAGGAGGATGGCAGGCTGCGCTCACACCACAAGCAGACAGGCAGAGATACAGTATATAGATGGATGGGGCCAGAGTCAAAGTGCAGGCCACACACACACAGACTGCAGAACCCTATACAGTAGAATGGCATACAGTACCTCCCGACTGCACTGTCACATATACAGCTGAAGTTTACATAAACCTTAGCCAAATACATTTAAACTCAGTATCACAATTCCTGACATTTAATCCTTGCAAAAATTCCCTGTTTTAGGTCAGTTAGGATCACCATTATTTTAAAAATGTGAAATGTCAGAATAATAGTAGAGAGAATGATTTATTTCTTTCATCACATTCTCAGTGGGTCAGAAGTTTACATACACTCAATTAGTTTTTGGTAGCATTGCCTTTAAATTGTTTAACTTGGGTCAAACGTTTCAGATTGCCTTCCACAAGCTTCCCATAATAAGTTGGGTGAATTTTGGCCCATTCCTCCTGACAGAGCTTGTGTAACTGAGTCAGGTTTGTAGGCCTCCTTGCTCGCACACGCCTTTTCAGTTCTGCCCACACATTTTCTATAGGATTGAGGTCAGGGCTTTGTGATGGCCACTCCAATACCTTGACTTTGTTGTCCTTTAGCCATTTTGCCACACCTTTGGAAGTATGCTTGGGGTCATTGGCCATTTGGAAGACCCATTTGCGACCAAGCTCTAACTTCCTGACTGATGTCTTGAGATGCTACTTCAATATATCCACATAATTTTCCTACCTCATGATGGCATCTATTTTGTGAAGTGCACCAGTCCCTCCTGCAGCAAAGCACCCCACAACATGATGCTGCCACCCCCGTGCTTCACGGTTGGGATGGTGTTCTTTGGCTTGCAAGCCTCCCCCTTTTTTCTCCAAACATAACAATGGTCATTATGGCCAAACAGTTCTATTTTTGTTTCATCAGACCACAGGACATTTCTCCAAAAAGTACAATCTCTGTCCCCATGTGCAGTTGCAAACCGTAGTCTGGCTTTTTTATGGCGGTTTTGGAGCAGTGGCTTCTTCCTTGCTGAGCAGCCTTTCAGGTTATGTTGATATAGGACTCGTTTTACTGTGGATATAGATACTTTTGTACCTGTTGTTTCCGCCAGCATCTTCACAAGGTCCTTTGCTGTTGTTCTGGGATTGATTTGCCCTTTTTGCACCAAAGTACGTTCATCTCTAGGAGACAGAACGCATCTCCTTCCTGAGCGGTATGATGGCTGCGTGGTCCCATGGTGTTTATACTTGCGTACTATTGTTTGTACAGATGAACGTGGTACCTTCAGGTGTTTGGAAATTGCTCCCAAGAATGAACCAGACTTGTGGTCTACAATTTGTTTTCTGAGGTCTTGGCTGATTTCTTTTGATTTTCCCATGATGTCAAGCAAAGAGACACTGAGTTTGAAGGTAGGCCTTGAAATACATCCACATGTACACCTCCAATTGACTCAAATTATGTCAATTAGCCTATCAGAAGCTTCTAAAGCCATGACATCCTTTTCTGGAATTTTTCAAGTGGTTTAAAGGCACAGTCAACTTAGTGTACGTAAATATCTTACCCACTGAAATTGTGATACACTGAATTACAAGTGAAATAATCTGTCTGTAAACAGTTGTTGGAATGTGTCATGTACAAAGTAGATGTCCTAACCGACTTGCCAAAACTATAGTTTGTTAACAAGAAATTTGGGTAGTGGAAAGAAAAACGAGTTTTAATGACTCCAACCTAAGTGTATGTAAACTTCTGACTACAACTGTACATCGTCTAGACCTAGACCCGCGATGGGCAACTTTGTTGGGGGTGGGGGCCACAAAAACTCTGAACTGATCATGAGAGGCAGCAGTTGGCCACTTTGCGAGCAAGATATTTTGAATGCGGAGAGAACATTTAAGTTTTAGAGTTAATTTTGTGCAATTCTACACATTTTGCCATAGGGTGGAAAGAAATGTTTGAATTTGTTAATATAATATCTGAGTGAGATTGAGTAATAAAATCATTGGGGCCCCCCCGGCTGGTAAATCGACCATGATAACAAGTTTAGATAGCTGGCTAACTGACTATCAAGTGACTGGCATAAGAGGAAAACTGCTGATGCACAGACATATTTTGAAATTGCACCTTGTGTATTCTATTATTGTAACTCGCAACAGTAAGTTTAGACCCCGATTAAATTCTCCCCTCCAAAAATGTATAACCTAGACTAAGACTAACTTAGAGTGCATCTACAGATACCGCAACATAAAACTACAGAAAAAGAACTACAGAACACCACTACTACCACTCACATTACTTCACATAAATGTTGTTAATCATTGAAGAGCGTTAAATTTGTACTAATATCTACATTTGTTAGTTATTGTATGTCATTACTTCGACTGTACACAAATCTAACCCAACAAAATTTGTTGTTAAGATGGATGTATCTACTATTGGTGATAAATTAGAGTATGAGTTTTGTTTATTCCTAGAAAGGAAGAATAGAAACCAGCTAGAAGCTATGAGAAGAGAAGCTAGGTGAGGGAAGCAGGAAGGCGCAGGACAGAGGAGGTGGATGGAGGTGGTAGGACGCCAGGCTATCGGAGGTCTTACACATGGACCGGCGGTAGATGTCCTTCGCTTTGTCTTTCTCCTTCGATCTGTTCCTCATAAAGGGCAACCATTTCACAGCTGTCAGTTTACAGCCAAAGCAGAGAGGGGAGAAACAGAAATACCAGGGGAGATGGAGAGGAAAAGAAAGGAGGGAAAAAAACAGATGGATGTTAACGCCGAGAACCAGGAGGGAACCAGTGTACCTTTCTGAAGACTCAACAGGTAATAAAAAACAGTGTTACATTGATATTAGGAAAAATGCTGATATGTATACAAACAGATACACGTGCGCACACACACAGTGAGACACACTAACGCTCACTCGCTCACTGTTCAAACAAAACGCCACGCACACAGCAAAGTGGGATGGCTGTGAAGGGGGTTGCCACATGGAAGACATCAGGCTGCTAACAGACACTGCACAAACACATAGAATACCACACACAAAACACCACACACAGGGTGACGTTTATTAAAGGGTGCAATTAGGAGAGTACAACAGTGACACCAGGGGAACGGCACTGCAGTGGAAGGATTGGCTACAGGGATCCCATTGCTAACGCAAGAAACATAGTAGATCCTGGGACACTGTATAGAGACACCATTTTAGATTTCCACCTCCACACAGACACCTCCGTGTGTTCTATAGACCGACAGATTTCTGTAAATGCAGACATATTGTGTGTGTTACGTAAAAGGTTCTTTAGTATAGCCATTAAAAGACAAAAGAAACAGTTACATCAAATATTGCCTTTAGAAGTATTACAGTGTACTTCTAATCCATCTGTCTGCATATTTCAAGACATGTCATATGAGGGGGCAGAGAGATACCTGAAGGGTTGGATGATACTTTTCTCGTGAATAATCTTGAAAAAGCTTACACTTAACTGGACATCAACGAATCCTCCATCGTTAAGTCAATGGAAAAATCATATGCTTCATTATCTAAATATTGAAAGAGTGTGGGTGACAGAAAGGAAGAAAATGGTGCGATTTGAGGATGTGGGAGAGAGTAGTGCAGACACTGGAGATAGGGGTGAGAACAGGTGGGTCTGGGCAGGTGTGATGTTCATGTTTGTGTGCGCCTGTATGAGATATATATTTATAGATAGAGAGACATATCTATATCCATATACAGTCCCAGTCAAAAGTTTGGACACCTACTCATTCAAGGTTTTCCTTTATTTTGACTCTTTTCAACATTGTAGAATAATAGAAAACATCAAAACTATGAAATAACAATCAAAATACATTTATGAGATTCTTCAAAGTAGCCACCTTTTGCCTTGATGACAGCTTTGCACACTCTTGGCATTCTCTCAACCAGCTTCACATGGAATGCTTCTCCAACAGTCTTGAAGGAGTTCTCACATAGGGTGAGCACTTGTTGGCTGCTTTTCCTTCACTTTACGTTACAACTCATCCCAAACCATCTCAATTGGGTTGAGGTCATTTGAATGTTCGCAGATCAAAAGGACAGATTTCCACCGGTCTAATGTCCATTGCTTGTGTTTCTTGGCCCAAGCACGTCGTCTTCTTATTGGTGTCCTTTAGTGGTAGGTTCTTTGCAGCAATTCGACCATGAAGGCCTGATTCACGCAGTCTCCTCTGAACAGTTGATGTTGATTAGTCTGTTACTTGAACTCTGTGAAGCATTTATTTGGGCTGCAATTTCTGAGGCTGGTAACTAATGAACATATCCTTTGCAGCAGAGGTAACTCTGGGTCTTCTTAAAAAACAGTGTTACATAGATATTAGGGAAAACGCTTCATGGTTTTTGTGACTGCACTTGAAGAAACTTTCAAAGTTCTTTACATTTTCTGGAGTAAAGTAATGATGGAATGTTGTTTCTCTTTGCTTATTTGAGCTGCTCTTGCCATAATATGGACTTGGTATTTTTCCAAATAGGGCTATCTTCTGTATACCACAACACAACTGATTGGCTCAAACGCATTAAGGAGGAAAGAACTTCCAGAAATTAACATTTAACATGGCACACCTGTTAATTGAAATGCATTCTAGACTACCTCATGAAGCTGGTTGAGAGAATGCCAAGAGTGTGCAAAGCTGTAATCAAGGCAAAGGGTGGCTACTTTGAAGAATTTGAAATATAAAATATATTTTGATTTGTTTAACACTTTTTTGGTAACTATACGATTCCATGTGTTATTTCATAGTTTTGATGTCTTCAATATTATTATACACTACACCGTTTAATAGGTATGTGGGTGCGTTCCTCTGCCCAGGCGTTGCTGACGCCTGCCAGATCTTACAACACTTGGATAGGTATTTTATGTATCAGCTAATCACATATGTTATAGCAATCTATCAGTCGATGACACAGCCGATGACATGGCATGCAAACATTGGTTGATGCATGCAACGTCTGAGTAGGGGAACGCAACCATTGACTGAAGGATGAGACACGCCATGTTGACGTGCCTTGAGTGACATGACAGCTCGACTACAACTACCCCGCCCAGCCCTCCCCTCTCAGCATACCATTAGAGGAACCTTGGTTACTCTGCACATGGGAGTGCTGCACTCTCTGAGAGTCTTTCTTCCCTATCGCACAGAGAGGGAAAAACAAGCACAGGAAGCATTAGGTCCACACAACCAGCCACCACACAACAACAAGGGGCTACTGTCCTGGTGTCTCCTGCCCTGCATACCTCACTGTCAAAAACTGACCCCTACTCATGTTCTAGTGTCTGTGCCAGCATTTTCTTTTCTGTCTGACCCAGTGTACTTCGGTTTCTCTGTCTGCGTGCATCATATTACCAGTGTCTGCATGTATCTGCCTCTGTCTGACCATGCATTTCCTGTGTTTAAACCACATGTATTTATTAACTAGGTTAGCTAATATGTGATCTAGTCCTTCTTCCTGTCTGTTAGTCCTTTTGATCAGAGGAAGGGACATATTGAGTGAGAGGAAGATCTTGTCCTAGACTCTTTTCTGGTCTGGAGCGGACTCTCTTTCAAAATATAGGTCTATTACTTCCTTCTATTGTGTCTATTTTACCGTAAAGTATATCGATGTGTTTTAATGCACTTCAAATGAGGCTTGATTTGATCAGTAGGGTGTTTTCCATGCAGGTCAGAGAGTGTCTACTCACTGCTGTTCCTCTTTTGTGTCAGCGTGTCGTCCAGGGAGTTGGAGCCAGAGCCTACGGAGGATGAGTCCTGGCTGTCGGGAGGAAGCCCCAGGAAGCCCTCGCTGGACTCGGAGCGCGTGGGTGTCAGTGTCAGGGAACGCATCCGCTCCAGACTCCTCGGCTTGATCAGCTTCATCATCTTCAGGGTGATCCAATTCCCTCGTCTGAGATGAGAGAGAGAGATTTGTAATTTAGGGTAAATTATTTGACTCTGGGTAGTATTCAGTAGGCACAATAGAGCGGAGAACTTTATAAATTAAGGGATGTATTCCCATTTTGTGCCTTATTGAACCAGCATCCGGGTGTTCTTGTATACCACAGCCTCCCAATTCCCCAGAGTCAGCTATGATGATGTTGGTTAAGCATAAAGATGAACCAGAGCTTCTTGGTTAATTTGAACCATATGCAGGAGTTGGTTAGGTTCAGACATAAACCATATGCATTTAGTCAGGCATGGAAATGAATCAGAACTGAATGGTTAGGCACATACGATCCAGGGCAGTTAGTTATGCAATGGAATTAACCATAACCAGACAACTGCAGCAATCTACTGCAGTTATACATTTCATTTTCATGTGGGGGATATCAGCTTTGTCTCAGTCAGCTGTTTACTATGACAGAGGCTGATATGGTCAAAGCAACAACCACAATGATAGCAGTGGACTCCTCCTAGCTACTTACCTCCGTGGAGGAGAGGGGTCATAAAACTTGTACTGGTCCATGATCTTCTCTTCCAGCTTCTCCTTCTGTCTCCTCAACTCATTCAGCTTGTCACTGTGAAGGAGGGAAAGACCAGTTAGGCACAGGAACAAATGACATCTAGCTACATAGCCAAGAAACAGACATCTCTCTTATTGAAATGTTAACTTGAACACTGGTTACAAAATGTAATAGTGGGGTCATCTCTCACATGTACTGTCTCTGTTCTACGTGGAACAGGTCCTTGCTCTCCATGGTCTGTTCTAGCAGGGTGCGGTTCTGCAGCATCAGGGTCTGTATCTGGTCCAGCAGGTGACGGTTCTCCTCCTCCAGGTTCCCCTTCAACTGACTCAGCAACTAGGGAGAGAGAAATAGACTATTTGAGCAAAGTGGTTGGTGTCCAAGTTGCTTTCACATGGTTGTATATATTACACGTGGGCTGTGCCTTCCCTTCACAGTGGGTGAATACAGGTCAGACACTTGTTAAGCCTTAAAGAGCATGGTACTGAGAAACCATCCATCAGCCTTCCTTTCCAACAGACAGATGTCAGGCAAACATAGTCATGTCTGGACCGAGGCCACATATCGGCTTTGAACACTTACATAACATAGGACTACATTTACCAAGAGTTAGCTGTGATAGTTTGGAAATATGTGGAACATGAAAATGATAATCTAGTGGTTGGTCTATGGGTAGGAGGTACAGATACTGTAGTGCCTCACACTGGTTAGTGAGTGGGAGGGAGTGAAGGGGGACTGAGGGGTGTGTAACTGTACCTCATACTGGTTAGTGAGTGGGAGGGAGTGAAGGGGGACTGAGGGGTGTGTAACTGTACCTCACACTGGTTAGTGAGTGGGAGGGAGTGAGGGGGGACTGAGGGGTGTGTAACTGTACCTCACACTGGTTAATGAGTGGGAGGGAGTGAAGAAGGACTGAGGGGTGTGTAACTGTACCTCACTGGTTAGTGAGTGGGAGGGAGTGAAGGGGGACTGAGGGGTGTGTAACTGTACCTCACACTGGTTGGTGAGCTTGGTGGAGGTGATGTCCAGCTGCTGGTACTGCTCTTTGAGTTTGGAGAACTCTGCCTCCAGGCGGGTCTGTTCCAGCTTGGCACTGTTCATCTGGCTCTTCAGGTTCTTATGGTCGACCTGCAGGCCCTCATTATCCTTCACCAGCTGGCGGTGTGCCATGTTCAGCCTACACACAGACGTCATGTGTTTTAAACAGCACATTCTTTACTCATAGCCCCCTGGTTAGTTCTCTAATTGCAACCACTTAAAATGTCTGCATATTGCCACTAAAAACATGCAAACTTTATTTCCCCCGCTCTCTCTAAAAACCTTGTTGCACAGATTTCTCTATACCTGGATTGACAGCTTAAGGATGTGCCCTTGCACCTCAAAGTAACCCTCAGGGCAAACTCCCCTCCTCCTCCCCCCTCTCTCATACAAACACACACAGACCACAGTTTAACCCTGAAACACTCACCTTTCATTCTCCTCCTTCAGTTTGTAGTAGTCTATAGCCGTGGCCTCGTGGCTCTTGTTTTCAGACAGCATCTTCTCCTGCTCTGCCTTCAGCTGTTTCTCCAGCTCCTCCAGCTGATCCTTCTGCCTCAGCAGCTGATTATACCTGCAACACATTACCACCGGTTAGTGGATGGCAACTGTGTGTGTATATACAGTTGAAGTGGGAAGTTTACATACACTTAGGTTGGAGTCATTAAAACTCGCTTTTCAACCACTCCACAAATTTCTTGTTAACAAACTATAGTTTTGGCAAGTCAGTTAGGACATCTTTGTGCATGACACGTAATTTTTCCAACAAATGTTTACAGAGATTATTCACTTATCCTTCACTGTACACAATTCGAGTGGGTCAGACGTTTACATACATTAAAATTGACTGTGGCTTTAGAAGCTTCTGATAGACTAATTTACATAATTTGAGTCAATTGGAGGTGTACCTGTGGATGTATTTCAAGGCCTACCTTCAAACTCAGTGCCTCTTTGCTTGACATCATGGTAAACTCAAAAGAAATCAGCCAAGACCTCATAATTTCTTTTTTTAGACCTCCACAAGTCTGGTTCATCCTTGGGAGCAATTTCCAAACGCCTGAAGGTACCACATTCATCTGTACAAACAATAGTATGCAAGTATAAACACCATGGGACCACGCAGCCGTCATACCGCTCAGGAAGGAGACGCGTTCTGTCTCCTAGAGATGAACGTACTTTGGTGTGAAAAGTGCAGATCAATCCCAGAACAACAGCAAAGGACCTTGTGAAGATGCTGGAGGAAACAACAGGTACAAAAGTATCTATATCCACAGTAAAACGAGTCCTATATCGACACTACCTGAACGGCTGCTCAGCTAGGAAGAAGCCACTGCTCCAAAACCACCATAAAAAAGCCAGACTACAGTTTGCAACTGCACATGGGGACAAAGATCGTACTTTTTGGAGAAATGCACGAGGGTGGCAACATGTTGTGGGGGTGCTTTGCAGCAGGAGGGACTGGTGCACTTCACAAAATAGATGGCATAATGAGGGAGGAAAATTATGTGGATATATTGAAGCAACATCTTAAGACATCAGTCAGGAAGTTAAAGCTTGGTCAAAAATGGGTCTTCCAAATGGACAATGACCCCAAGCATACTTCCAAAGGTGTGGCAAAATGGCTTAAGGACAACAAAGTCAAGGTATTGGAGTGGCCATCACAAAGCCCTGACCTCAATCCTATAGAAAATTTGTGGGCAGAACTGAAAAAGTGCATGCGAGCAAGGAGGCCTACAAACCTGACTCAGTTACACCAGCTCTGTCAGGAGGGATGGGCCAATATTCACCCAACTTATTGTGGGAAGCCTGTGGAAGGCTACCCAAAACATTTGACCCAAGTTAAACAATTTAAAGGCAATGCTACCAAATACTAATTGAGTGTATGTAAACTTCTGACCCACTGGGAACGTGATGAAAGAAATAAAAGCTGAAATAAATCACTTTACTATTATTCTGACATTTCACGTTCTTAAAATAAAGTGATGATCCTAACTGACCTAAGACAGGGAATTTTTATTAGGATGAAATGTCAGGAATTGTGAAAAACTGAATGTATTTGGCTAAGGTGTATGTAAACTTCTGATTTCAACTGTATGTGTCTCTGACTTGAGCACTGTGTAATGGTAGTGTGGAACTGAGTGCATACTAAGACTGTCATGTATGTGTATTTGGCCATGTGTGGTTAAGTGTGTGATCGATGCCAGCTGTGCTGGAGTATGCTGTAGGCACATAACAGCACCAGTTGAAACCCCACCTGTCCTCCAGGTCTCTGTGCTGTGATTCCAGGCTCTTGTGGGCACTTTTCAGGCCTCCGTGTTTGCCAATGAGGCCCTCATACTCCGAGGCCTGCCTCTCATGCAGGGCAGCCAACTTCTCATGGTCCCTCAGTAGCATCTCATAGGTGGACCTCAAGTCCTCCCTCTCCCTCACCGCACCCTCCTTTTCATTCTCCGTGCTGGACTGCTGTGTCGCAAGCTGGGCATTCTGGGCCATGAGAGTGCCGCTCTGGGAGTTCAGGGTGGAGTTCTCCACCTAAAGGGGAAACAAGACATCTGAGCCGTCTGAACTCAGAAATTCCCTTAACTATATCTGTTTTTTTCAAGGCTTGTGTCATGTCCTTCTAGGCATTGCATTGGATTAGATTCTCCAGTTATGTGAAGAAAAAAAACAGGGCGATAACCTCAAAACAATTTGAAAAGGTGTAGGTGTCGGTTCTGAGCAATAGGGGGCACTGTGTACACAGACAGCCTGTCCATCCAGTAAACACTGACGGTTGAGACTTCACATGTCCTTGTCTGATTTGGATAAACATCAGTGGTCAAATGTTTTTTGAAAGTACAAATTCCCAAGCACAGACATGTTCAAAGTTAGATTTGACATGCAGCAGAATGCAGCCGAATCCTGTTCAGATGTAGATTTTACGACCCAAGATTTTGTTGAACCGCTGCCATAAAATATATCAAAATAGATGTGGCTTATGAGAGGGGAATTCTCTCTAGCCACGTGGCAGTGGAGAGACAGAGCTTGGGGAGGGTTTAAACTACAATATAGGCTATCACTGCAGTGTAGACAAGGCCAGCGTATAGGGTGCAGAGCACAGCAGTAAAGGAACAACAGAGGGAACCAGGGCTTAGTGGTTAGAGCGTTGGGACAGTAACCGAAAGGTTGCTGGATCTAAGCCCCAAGCTGACAAGGTAAAAATCTGTAATTCTGCCCGAGAAGGCAGTTAACCCACTGTTCCCCGGGCGCCGAAAACGTGGATGTCGATTATGGCAGCCCCCCACACCTCTCTGATTCAGAGGTTGGGTTAAATGCGGAAGATATTTCAGTTGAATGCATTCAGTTGTACAACTGACTAGGTATCCCCCTTTCCCTTACTTGTAGTTTGGCATTCTGGGTCTGTAGGGTGGTGTTGTTCTCCTGTAGAGATGCAGTCTGTCTCTGTAGAGCCAGAATCTGAGCCTGCAGGTTATTGCTCTGGGTCTCCAGCTGCTTCAGGTTGGTATGCAGGGCCTGCTTCTCTGCCTGTAGGGTGGCATTCTGAAAATGACAGACACACACACACAAGATTAAGGCATGCATTAATTATATACAGAGGCCCTTCACATACTGTATCGAAGATGGCTATTTTGACTTGTTGATTAGATTGAGTTTACTTACGTTTCTCTCCACCTCAATGAGGCGGTCTTTGACCTTGAGCAGTTCCCGGGTGGTCTCGTGGCTCTCCTTCTCCCACCTGTTGACCGCCTGAGAGTCCTCCCTGTCCCCTCTTTTGGGGGGCGAGCTCTGCACCATCCTCTCCTCCTCCTCCCTCTGTCGCAGGGCCTCGTAGTTCTTCTTCACCTGGAGAGGTCAAAGGTGAATGGGTTAAACCTCCATCCCCCAAAATATGCCCATGCTAATGAGTTCCATCTCTGTTCTGGCACCCCAGCGGCAAGGGTTCTAGTTTTCGTCACAGAGTTAAACATGTGCTGCGGAAACTATTCTCTGGGTTTTCTAGGCTCCTGGTGCCTCATAAATAGATAACACAATGGAAAAGGAATGAATAAATTATGAATTGCCTCAGAAGCATTTGAGCGTTTCTCTGAGTCACGCGTTAAAGAAGCATAACACAGGACCTCTCTGGGATAATGTTTTTTGTACAGATGTTCATTGGGCTGCTATTCTATATTGTTTAGGACTCACAGTTTTGAGCTCCTGGCGTAGTTGTTGGTTGAGGTTAGAGGACTCCTGCAGTCTGGCCTCCAAGGCTGCTATCTTCTCCTCCTTGATCTCCAGAGTAGATTTGAGAGTGGACTCTAGCTTGAACTCCAGCAGCTTGTACCTGCACATAATGGACATTTACAATCATTAAAAGACCAAGGATCTTTCCTGGATAAAATTCAATGTCTTGACACTATTGTTGGCAGTGTCTACTATGAACCTTAACTGATGTGGTCACAATTATTTATGGGGGGGATGGGTACCTTTGAGCAGCAGTATAATGGTTTGTGTGTATATTACCTGTCGTCGTCAGAGCTCTGCTCGTCCTGCAGCAACCTCTCCTTGTTGAGCAGCCTCTCCTTGTTGAGGCCCATCTTCTCCAGCTCATGGGTCAGTTTCTCCAGGTCATTGTTCATCTGCTGAGTCCTCAGTTTCTCACTCACCAGTTCCTGAAACATCAAACACCAATCCAGTCACCCTACATTCATAATCCCTAGAATTTAATCCTTTATTAATGAATAATTCAATCTTAATGGAACATAGTTGAGTTCCAAGTTTAAGAAAAAGTGTTGGCATAGTGCTCTGGTTTTATTACTTCTTGCATAACGCAGGTGCAATGATTATAGCTGAACTTAAAGGTTAGTCCCAAAATGTCAGGAATTAAGTTTTCAACATTTTTACTTTCAAAACACAGAAATACAGCCAGTATGATGCATTTTGCATATATCTTGAAAACTTGATTGCTGACATGCAAAACATTTTGGAACTAAATCAACAATGGACTAATGAAACAAACAAATAGCAAAATAGTTTTCCTTTAAATCAATATTCTAAAATGTACATTTGAAGACTTGTGGGCATTCACCCCATGCATTACCATTACAATATATATACACTAACATTACAACATGCATCTCTAAGGTAGTCGCTACATCATTACCTCTCGTAGAGTGACCAGGGTCTTCTTATCAATGGTGGCCTGTTTGACCAGCTCCTTGCTCTCCTTCTCCAGATCTTTGAGGCGGTTGCAGGAGTCCTTGAAGGTGGTCATCTCCTTGCCCAGCAAGCGGTTGTCCTTCTCCAGGTGGCTGATCCTCAGGTTGTCCTCGTCCATCTTGGAGTCCCTGATCTCCGCCTGCTGTCTCAGCCTCTTGTTGTCCTTCTCCAGGTGCTTCTTGTCCTTCTCCAGCTGAGAGCTCTCTTGCTCCAGAGTCTTATTCTCCTGCTCCAGCTGCTCCAGATGTTTGCTGGAGATCTTCAGTTCCTCCAGGCTCCTCTGCAGGCTCTGGTTCTCCTGCTCTATGTCCTGCAGCTCCCCCTCCAGCTGCTGCATCTTGCGGCTGCTGTTGTCCAAGGCCTTCTGCAGCCGCTGGTTTTCCGTATCCAGGCCCTGGTTGCTCACCTCGAGCCTCTCAGTTTTCTTGGAGGAGGCCTTGAGCAGCTCCAGGCTCCTTTTCAGCTGGCTCCTCTCACTCTCCAGCTCAAGGTTCTCCAGCTCCAGCTGAGCTGCCTTGTTCCCAGCCGAGCGGAGCACCTCAGCAGTCCTGCGAAGCTCCAAGTTCTCCTCGTCCAGCTGGGAGTTCTCCTTCTCCAGGGCCTCCAGCTGGAAGGATGTGCTCCGCAGGCCGTCCACCATCTTCTTTAAACGACGGCCCTCTGCCTCCAGCTCGGAGTTCTCCTTCTCCAGAGACACCACCTGAGGATTTGGGAGAATATGGGAACATTTATCAACAAAGCACTTTTCCTCATTCAAACTCCCATCTACTTTATACAATTGGAGCTGCACAACAAATAAGTGACTCATTTGGCACACAATAGACACCAGGTATACCGACAACTATAAGTGAAGTTTACAGCCACCAATGCACGCAGGGGCCGACCTTGTCACAGGTGATGCCCAGACTGGCTACTCGTTTCTGCAGGGCCTCGTTCTCCCTCTCCAGCCGCTGCGCCTCCACCTCCAGCTCCTCGGCCCTCTCGCTCTTCTCCTTGTACAACTCCAGGTCCTTACGCAGCTGTTTGCGCTCAAACTCCAGCTTGTTGAGCTTGGAGCTGGTCTCCCGGATGGACTCGTGCAGCACGCGGTTCTCCTTCTCCACGTCTTTGACCCGCGCCTCAGCGCCCACCTGGGAGCGCTGCCTCAGCGACGAGACGGTCTGGGTCAGATGCTCGTTCTCCTGCTCCAGGCCTTTCACCTGGAACATAGAGGACGTCTGAGTGGCGCTATGGGACAGCTTCAACTCGAGTTATGCTTCAATATGGTGTTAATATGAACAGAGCCCCAGAGATTATCTGACCATTAAAGACTCTTTGCTTTTATAATTACCCCAGGGTCCTGAATTTGTCCTAATCAGGTCGAGTAGTCATGAAAAGTTCCTGGCCCTAGATCTGAACCCTGTAGTGTAGGTTCACCAGAGATCTGTTCTTCTACTGTAAACCTCATCAATCTAAACTCCCTGTGTCTGGGGCCTCATTAGATTCTGTCGGCTTTCATTACCCCCCCAAGCCACACAGAGCTCTTCAAACTCACTGGGAGAATGCAAGCACAAAGACTACGCTCTTCTACGAAAACTCAATCCAGATCCATAATGATTAAGTAGTAATGTCGTTTTGAGTTTCTTGGAACAAGACCAGAACAAGGTCAAAACAGTCCTTTGACCCGCCTAAAATGAAAGGCTGTTTGTGTCTTGAGCATGGACATGCATGCCTGTGTGTACCTGTCTATCTGCGTTCTCTCTCAGTGTCTCCAGGGTTTTCTCCAACAGAGCCTTCTCCTTCATCAGGTCGGTGCTGAGGCTCTCTGCACTGCACAGACTCTCCCTGCCTGTGTTCAGCTCACTCTCCAGCTGCACCAGCTGCAGGCACACACAGAGGACGCACTGTTACCATGGTACCCAGTCACTTAGATCACAGACAATGACACTATGCAGTACGACATCATTACATTGTAATCCGGTCAATGAAATTCTCAATTTAATTTCCTGATTTGCCAAAATAAAACTGAATTGACTATGATACACAGACATTTATATTTCTCTAATTACAGTGGCTCCATGTTGTGATGCATGTCCTATATTAAAGACATGCGTAAGCGACTCCATATCGCCCTTCCCATGAACACTGGCTCCAATCTCTGTTGTCTCCTCTCCCCTCCGGAGGATGCTCTGTCAGACTGCACTAGGTAATTACCACTCATGTCACTCACACCCTCTACAAAGGGAAGAGCTGAATTATCTACAAATAAAAGCTTTTCACTGCAGCCGCTTCATTCTCAGTCTGTTCTCTCCCTCTGCCCTTTCTGCTCACCGCATGATGCACAAACACTGTGGCACCAACAGCAACTACAAGCGCACTGTGTATACACACACACACACCATTCTTCAAAAAGCAGGCGGACTATTACTAATCATATCATAGATATATACTCACAAGCACTTCACTATGTCAAAGCAGCTTAACTCAAAATTGCCTTCTTATTGCTCCTGCTTGGATTCTCTTTTTAATGGGCTCTTTTACAGACAGAGTGCTGTTGCCTAACTCTGTTTCGCCTGAGAAATGCACATTTCATGCATTTTATGTGGAGTGCACAGAGAAGGCTTAACCTCTTATAGCTCCTTAAGGATAGGGGGCGCTACAGCGAATTTTGAAAAAAATACGTGCCCATTTTAAACGGCCTCCTACTCAAACTCAGAAGCTAGGATATGCATGGATAGGAAACACTAAAGTTTCTAAAACTGTTTGAATGGTGTCTGTGAGTATAACAGAACTCATATGGCAGTCAAAACCCCGAGACAGATCCTAACAGGAAGTGGAAATCTGATTTGTGGACTCACCTTCAGCACTTTGCCTATAAAACACACCGTGAGTTAGGATTTATTGAGCACTTCCTAAGGCTTCCACTAGATGTCAACAGTCTTTACAAAGTGGTTTGAGTCTTCTATGGTACAAACTGACCGAAAAAGAGGCTTTGGAAGTTGGTCACAGGGGGAGGGCCATTACTACTATGACGCGGGCGCCCATGGCTACCCTCCCCTTTCGAAACGTTTAGTAAGAAAATGCAATCGTCCCCCTTGAATATTATTGAAGCTCTGGTTGAAAAAGGCCCTAAAGATTTATGTTATACAACGTTTGACATGTTTGAACGAACTTAAATATATATTTTTTGCACATTCGTGACGACAAGTCCCGCACGCTTCAGTACATTTTGAGTAGCCTTCGGAACGCGCTAACAAGAAGAAGCTATTGGGACATAAATTATTAACTTTTTCGAACAAAACTACATTTGTTGTGGACCTGGGATCCCTGGAAGTGCCTTCTGATGAAGATAATCAAAGGTAAGGGAATATTTACAATAGTATATTTGATTTTAGATGGTTCCAAGATGGCGCTAACCTGTATCGCCTAGCCTATTTTTCTGAGCATAGCATCCCCTTTTATTGCAAAGTGTGATTTCCCAGTAAAGTTATTTTTAAATCTGGCAATGCGGTTGCATTCACGAGATGTTAATCTATAATTCTTTGAATGACAATATTACATTTTAAAAATGTTTTTCGAATAGTAATTTAGTAAATTGTAGCGCTGATTCACCGGATGCATTTGAGGGAAAATAATTTCTGAACGTCACGCGCCGATGTAAAATGCTGTTTTTATATATAAATATGAACTTTATCGAACAAAAGAATGCATGTATTGTGTAACATGATGTCCTAGGAATGTCATCTGATGAAGATTGTCAAAGGTTAGTGCTTCATTTAGCTGTGTTTTGGTTATTTGTGATGCATGTGGTTGGTCGGAAAATGGCGGTGTGGCTATTTTGATGATGTACTCTCCTAACATAATGTAATGTTTTGCTTTCGCTGTAAAGCCTTTTTGAAATCGGACAACGTGGTTCGATTCAGGAGAAGTGTATCTATAAAACGGTGTAAAATAGTCCTATGTTTGAGAAAGAAAAAAATATTAGATTTGGTTATGGTTAGGTTATGAATATGGCGCTCTGATTTTTCGCTGGATGTTGATCCCGCATACGGGACCAGCCTTTCAAGAGGTTTAAGTGTCTGAAAATAGCCGAGAGAGTTAATGTGGAGAAACCTTCAAGTGTCAAGTCTGAGAAATAATAGGAAATGGATTTCAGGATTTACTAAGTTCTTTCAACTCCCTCTGTTGTCATGGATCTATGAATCCTGAAAGCCATGTCCTGGGGTGAAATATAGGGGGCTGGAGAAAGATGCTAGTGTACTGTAGGGTTACAGAGCAGGCAGCCATTGTTATGTTGTTGATGCAATAAGGAGCCAATGTGGAGTGGGCAGATGATTGATGGGCAGATGAGGGCCCATGTTTAGGCAGCAAGTGTGAAGACGTATGGGACAAGTGTAAAAGCTGCTCTGACCCTCTGGGTGAGCCTCTGGTTCTCCTTGTTGGCCTTGAGGCGGTGTGCAGGGGCGTCCTCGCTGGCAGAGCCCCTCAGCTCCTCCACGGTATTCAGCAGGGCCTGGTTCTCCTTCTCCAGCTTCAGCAGGCGGCTGGACGTCAGCTCATTCACCTCGTGGCCCAGAGACTTCTGAGGCACTGCACAATGAAACCAACTCTATGTTAAACACACAACATACTGCACCGAGAGACTGAAAACAGCCATCACTAGCACAGAGAGGCTGCTGCCTATATACACAGACTTGAAATCATTGGCCACTTTAATAAATGGAACACTAGTCACTTTAACAATGTTTTCATTTCTTGCATTACTGATCTCATATGTATATACTGTATTCTACACTATTCTACTGTATCGTAGTCTATGCCGCTATGACATTGCTCGTCCATATATTTATATATTCTTAATTCCATTTCTTTACTTAGATTTTTGATTTGTGTGTTATGTTGTGAAATTGTTAGATATTACTTGTTAGATATTGCTGCACTGTTGGAACTAGAAGCACAAACATTTCGCTGCACCCGCAATAACATCTGCTAATCACGTGTATGTGACCAATACAATTTGATTTGATATGCTAAAAGGTACTGTTATAGTGTTGGGGAACTTCCCAATGGGAAGAGGAAGTATGGGACATCCCTAAATGTAGATCTATATCAGTACTGTAGTTACTGAGGAAACACACAGGGTTGATCCTGATCCAAGACCAGTTAAACATTATTCCAAATCCAGGCCTGTTGCTAATCTGGGTCTCGGATTCATTAAATATTAATTACAGGAGCGAATCATGTGTAAATAAACCCTATCCAAACTGTTGTGTGTGTGTGTGTGTGTGTATGTATATGGTGGGCCAGGGCCGGGGTTGAAGCCAGAGCCCCAGTAGGCCTACTGCTGCTCACCCTCTGTCAGATCAGGGGTCTTGGAGAGCTGCTCCAGCTCCCAGCCCAGGTGGAGAGACTCGTCCATGCTCTGTTTCTGGGCCATTTCTAGCACCAGGTTCTCCTCTAGCAGCTCCTCAATACGCTTCCTGTCCATGTCCCGCTCCTGATGCACAGACAAACACACAACGTACTGTCAGGATGGCTATACAGTTTACTAAACCTTAAAGCTGATTTAAGGTAATTCCAGCGTTTGCATTGACAGTACAGCATTTACTGCGATGCAGCCTCTGTAGAAGTCAGGGCATTCATACTTCTTGTGCTTTGTGGAGCAGTTGTAAAGGAAGTTGTCAAGGAAGTGAGTTTGTGTTTATACAGGACCTACCGCCCCCACCTATCGTCAACCAATCATGTCAACGCAGAGCTATACGGAGACCTCCAGTTTGTTACAAAATCTAGAAGGCGCACGACAACGCGGGTACGTAGCTTGATTTGGCCTCCGTAAACCTCCGCAATTGTATCACACCCTCCGGACAGAGCCTCTGGATCACATTTCAGGATCAAGCATAAATTGGCTTTTACAGTGAGAACCTATTCAGTACAGCATATGGGATTTTATTCAGAGAGAACCTACAAAATGGTTCCAAAAAGAGAAAATATACAAAACAAACATACCAGCATGTCTGTTAACTTTAATCCCACACAAAACACAGACTTTCATTCTCAATCTTTCCCTCACCATTTCCATGTCGTGGAGCTTGGATTTGAGCTGCAGGCTCTCTTTCTCCAGTTCGTGGAGTTTGTCAGAGCGAGCCCTGGTTCCTTCTAGTTGGTCCTTAAGCATGGCCTTGGTCTCCAGCAGAACCTGGTTGTCCTCCTTCAGCTCCTGTAGGGCCCAGCAGAGAGCAACATCATCAGCCCTATCACTTCTAATACACGGGGCTCACAACATTCAACAAACATTGGGGAAACAAGTCAATACATTTATGTTACACCCAATGGATGCTTCATTGACACGTCAAGCTTGTTGGGTGCTGAACTGCTATTGATTCGTTCGGGCATACCTCCACTCTAGCTTTGTAGAACTCAATGTCATGGAGCCTCTCCTTGTAGCGTCCCACCTCACTTTCCAGCTTGTCCACTCTGATGGCCTTCTCTCTCAGAACGTCCAGCTCGTCACGATAGGCCCTGGCAGAACGTGCGTCTGACAACAACTGCAGGCTCTGGAGGGGACAAACAAAACACTTCATGTCAGTGTCACACAGATACAAGATATTTGTTTTCAGACTCATTTCCCCTGAGTGTACAAAACATTAAGAACACCTTCCTAACATTGAGTTGCACCCCCCTTTGACCTCAGAACAGCCTCAATTCGCCGGGGAATAGACTCTACAAGGTGTTGAAAGCGTTCCACAGGGATGCTGGCCCATGTTGATTCCAATGGTTCCCACAGTTTGGTCAAGCTGGCTGGATATCCTTTGGGTGGCGAACCATTCTTGATACACACGGGAAACTTTTGAGCGTGAAAACCCCAGCAGCGTTGCAGTTCTTGACGCAAACCGATGCGCCTGGCACCTACTACCATACCCCATTCAAAGGCACTTGAGTCTTTTGTCTTGCCCATTCACCCTCTGAAAGGCACACATACACAATCCATGTCTCAAGGCTTAAAAATCCTTACGCAACCTGTCTCCCCTTCATCTACACTGATTGAAGTGGATTTAACAGGTGACATCAATAAGGGATCATAGACTGACCAGGTGAAAGCTATGTCATGGAAAGAGCAGGTGTTCCTAATGTTTTATACACTCAATGTACATGCATTACGCACAGGCATAATTAATATTGGTAAACAAACACACCATAGATTGAGTAGGTAGACACGCACACACACACACACACACACACACACAGGGACAGACTAAAGCTCCTCTTAGTCAATAGGGTCATTAGCCAGTAATCTTCTCTGGAAAGGGGATTTGATATGACCCCCCACACACACACAAGCACCTCTGCCATGCTGTTGCTGTGGTCCCTTACTTACTAGCGCTGCAAATCATGTTTACAGCAAAGACTATAAATAAAAGAACATCTTTGCCTACATCTAAGGAGACAGCCAAACTATAGATAGCTCAGCCACTAATTGGTTAAGGGCATTAACCTCATGATTAAGAATGTCAAATAGGAGGTGGTGGAGATGGTTTGATGTGTGGTATAACCTTGAGAACAGTCAGGGCACAACAGGTGACATGTCTTATAGGTGGAGCTTTTGTCCAGTTGTCGGCGGGCAAGCTCTGTGTGACAGGCTTGTAAATCTGGATTGATGCCTAGCATAGCTCAGCAGCATGGCCAGTGCGTAGTTTCTGTGTGAAAGTGTGTAGCTGGAGATCAGAAGAGACATGTTGGTCCAAGGCAGACTGTGTGTATTAGTCTATTAAGTGGAGTCATGCTGGTGCTAAATTGTGTAATGTGACATGGACTGGGAGCTCTGACATCAGCTGCAATTGACTCCCGGTGATTACTCAGCTGTGTTGACCTATTCTGTGCCACACCTAGTGAGGTCTCAGTCTGCTCTGGGGTTGGATGGTAATGTGTTATGCTGGACTATATGTTGTGCTAGTTTCATCTTTCTAATGCAGTTGGAAATTCTTTGTGCTGTAGTAGCTAGATTTGTTTTGTCCAATACCTCTTGCTGAATCCTCTTGTTCTCAGTCTCCATATTGTCCAGCTCCTGTCTACAGTCCAGCAGCTGCTCACTCTTTTCCTCCCTGAAAGAGAGAGAGAGAGCGAAAGGAGGCAGAGAGCGAAAGGAAAAGAGATATCTTCAATCACACATGTACGCATTTAAAAAAAAAAAATCCTTCCTCACAAACAAGACCATAACTGTCCCACTCAGTTGTTATTCTTAGAATAAATATTTTTTTCTTGACATTTTTCTAATTTGGCACAGAAACTAGAGGCCATGAGTAACTTGGTCAAAAAGAAAGGCACCGATTGGCCTATAGGTGGCGCTGTTATAAGCAGTCTCACTTAAACCCTCATATCGCCGTCTGTTTGACCTAGAGACTTGAAACTTGGTATGTAGGCGTACTTCATCATGCTGAACAAATCTGCCTCAAGGACCCATAAGGTCTGTCAGCATATATTTTCATCCATTTTGGAAAATTGTTGAAAAACTTCCAAATAACAGCAAATTAGTTTTGTAGACTCATGGTTAGGGTTGCAAACAGAGGGTATATTACTGGAAACGTTTAATGTTTACCAGTAAACTACCAGAATTTTGGTATCTTTCAAGGATTTGATCTATCACAAGAAATTTAGTGGCACTTCTGTCCCTCTGTGTGGCATTATTTATGTAAAACATGGAAATAATTAAATGATTTTCAAATAAATAATGACAAAGGTGTAAAACACTTATAAATATAAACCAACTTAGTGAAAGTTTGTTATTTTACAAACTTATTTATTTTACTCTGGCAATATGTATTTGTTGTGAATGTTTTGGTGTCAAACTGGTGGCAGTTATGAAAAATGTCAATAGCGGGAAGAGTTGCAGAGTTAATTGAAAATAATGCCATCATTAATTAGATGCTTTTTTCATGAATTATTTTTCTCTCTTGAAATATACGATCTACCAGAAACTAATGGAAAATATGGACACAAATTAATACTATATATGAATACATGTTTTAAAAGTTATTTAAGTATAAATTACCAAAGTTACGATAGATTGTTAATTCTCAAAATTACTGAAGAATCCGGTAACTGTGGTAAATTACCGATAGCTTTGCAACCACATCTCTTAACTTAGTTTGAGAAAAATGTAAGGGATTGGTTAAGAGATGGTTGAGTTATTGATTAAAAAAAACAAAAAAACCTTTATTTTTTAAATCAGTAAATCAGATTTTATGTGTCCATTTAAAATCCTTTTATAAATCCACTTCCCCAATGGCCCATCAACTTGAAACCTTCTAGGGTCAAAGACATTACCATGAACCATGTTAAGATTGGCATTGATATCTTAAAAAAAATAAGGAAACTTAATTTACTTTTTTGAATATATAACGCTAATGCTGAAAATAAATCATAAGAAAATCTGCTTATGGACTAAAAGTCCATACGCAAAAAAAAAAAAAACTTTTCTGGGTTGGGAGATGGCGAGATATTGCATATCCAGGATTCTATTTTATACATCTGTCGATGTCATTGATTGTTTCTTTGTAGCTAACTAGCTATTGTATCACTAACTACTGGCTGATGTGGGTGGGGTACAGTAGTCTACAGTAACGTTACAGCAATAATGAATGACAAAGTAGGCTTGTCACTACAAGCTAGTTGGTTGATATGGGGTACAGTATAACTGAATGACAGTCACCTGGTATGTAGGTGACTGTTCTGTTATTCATTGGTCTGGAAATTGTTAAATTAACATTCCAGAGACACACCACACATTCACGCAGATGGACGGCTGTATACTTTTTAGCCTGTAGTTCTGAAAGTAGCACTAATGAGCCAAAAGTGGTCCCCGAAAAGTGTCTCTCTCGCGCTCATTGGCAAATGCTGGTTAGGCCTCTTGCTAGCTGTCACTCAAATGCAAGGGGTTGAAGCTCATTGGCTAGAACTCAAATTGCTATGGGGCTGGCCCACGTGCGGGGAAATGGCGCGGCACAGCTTCAAGAAAATAGTAGTTTCAAACTAGAGATTTTGTGTCTAATTGAGTTAGACAGTAATTGTGCATGTGTGAACTAAACATCCAGCCCAATGCAAGAGGTTTATAAAATACTTTCTTAGTCGTCAAAGTACTGGCGCATGTCTTTAAGGCTAAGCTAATCGTTAGATCCTTTGTAGGCGCGTCGGTAAATCTCCGAGCTGTTTCCCTAAACCATCGTTATTAACGTTGCACTTGAAAGCGACCATAATCTAATGCCTGCCTCATATGGTCTACGAGTGGTCTAAGTACGTCGTCAGATGCTTTTTTTGCCCTCCCGCGTCACTTTATACACAGAAGAGCTCTGCTAAACATAGAATTACATGGTTTATCAGTCTCTGTGACAGCTGATAAGTTCAGAACAAAGTTGACTACAAAGTTGCCAATGTTCTTGCAATTGATACAAACAAGTGACTTATAAAAACATGCTTCAAATGAAAACAGATGACTGCATTAAAATATAAATACAGTAGGCTATAGGCCTATTTCAATCCTATCAATTTACATTTAATGTGCAATCAATTGAGTTATATTTTGCCACTTGTAGGCTAGCTAGGCTACTGTCTGTAATTTGTCTCATATTTCATGATGTGTAGCCTAACATGTGCGCAATGATTTTTATTGGGTAAGCATTAGAATAAGCCTCCTCACAATTTGCAGCTGTAGGTGGTAATATCTCTCTAGGAGCTGATCCGTCATCAGTATTGTGAGATACCTTAATTATAATGTTAAGGTTTGAATGGAGAAAGCTGAAACCGAGAGCAGTTCTGCCTTTCTTTCGAGCCTATCAGTATCATGCTCCAATGACGCACATAGAGACCGTTCACGCTACGTGGTGTTTTGGGAAACGCATGTTACATCTTTGGCCAATGTAAGAACGATGCATCGTTAAAAATGTTTTTTTTTTTTTTTTTTTTTTAAACACTTGAAAGCCTAAGTTCCACCGCTATCGGGGAAACTGGGCCCAGGTCTCCCTTGAAAAAGTGATGTTATTTTTGACCTGGTAAAATACGTTAAAAGGTTGTGTGTACGCTCACTAGATAGAATTATGTGGTCCAAAGAAAATAGACATGGATATCGTCGGCAATTCTCAATCAGATGAGATACACGTGGTCGCATTATTAACAGTATTACTGAGAAACAGATAAATCGTTTTCAATTCCCAACTATTAAAAACTTGTTTCTAAAAACACACAGCAAACCAGTCACTGCTACCTTTGAAAGCGCTGTGGACAACACCTGTAAATTACTATTATGATAAATAACTAATCCAAAATGAATTTCATTAATAAAATGTGGCTACATAATTTACTGTGTGGATATCTTTTCAAGTTATGCATAATTATTGTTAATATTGAATTTCTCTAGGTTTTCCATTCCCAGACATCAAGTCACCTGTCTCCAGCAGAAAATACCAGTGGAAAAAAAAGTGTTGGCTTAAGGTATGACTTCCTATTGGGGAAATGTTAGATCACTCAAGGTCATATTTAGATTTAGTGACTAATACGAATAGGAGCATATACATTACAGGCTTAGTCTACCCTCGCGTTGAACAATAATATGCAAGAATGCACAACCACAATGGTTAAGAGGTGCTTACACACTTGCATCCTTTATTCAACTTGTGTAGACTAAGCCCTAGAGGTTGTAACTTCACATGATTTAGCCTACTTGTCAATCCAGATCTGAATGTTTAATATCCTTTAACTGTACTTTCGATAGTATTTGATGCCAAAGCTAATTACCGAATGTCCTACTTCAAGGACATGGTCAGGTTGACACACAGTCACAATATCACACACACACGATTTGCGGGTCAGCTGTTTGTTCACACGCCCAGAATGGCAAATAACTCATTCACAAATCGCACCCAACCCGTAAATATATTCAGATACAGTACATGCAGCTTTTCTTCTGTCATTACCTGTTGCCCTAGAAGACTAAATAAACCATGCTCACCAGAAAATGTCATACATCGAAAGAATGAATGCTTAAATCTAGTTGACGTCGGTAAAGTGCTTTCATCTCTGCTTTTGCCTCAGTGGATCGATGTAAACCATTTCTGCCCAAGTTCCCAAAAGCATTTGGTAATTGGCATGTATTGGTGCTTGTACACTTAGCTTACATGTAGCTTCATATGAATTGTACAAAAATTCTATACTACGTGGCCAAAAGTATCTGCCCCCCCCCTAGCCCGAACAACGAAAAACAGCCCCAGACCATTATTCCTCCTCCACCTAAATGTCTAGTTTTCACTAAGCATTGGGGCATGTAGCGTTCTCCTGGCATCCGCCAATCCCAGATTCGTCTGTCGGACTGCCAAATGGTGAAGTGTGATTCATCACTCCAGAGAACGCGTTTCCATTGCTCCACAGTCCAATGGCGGCGATCTTTACACCACTCCAGCCGATGCTTGGCATTTCACATAGTGATCTTAGGCTTGTGTGCGGCTGCTTGGCCACGGAAACCCATTTCATGAAGCTCCCGACAAACAATTCTTGTGCTGACATTGATTCCAGAGGCAGTTTGGAACTCTGTAGTGAGTGTTGCAACCGAGGACAGAAGATTTATGTTCTTCAGCTCTCGGCGGCCCTGTCCTGTGAGCTTGTGTGGCCTACAACTTTGCGGCTTAGCCATTGTTGCTCCTAGACGTTTCTAATTCACAATAACAAACACAGTAGACCGGGGCAGCTCTAGCATGCAGAAATGTGACAAACTGACTTGTTGGAAAGGTGGCATTCTATGACGGTGCCACATTGAAAGTCAGAGCTCTTCAGTACAGGCCATTCTACTGCCAATGTTTGTCTAGGGAGATTACATGGCTGTGTGCTCAATTTTATACACCTGTCAGCAACAGGTGTGGCTGAAATACCCAAATCCACTCATTTGAAGCAGTGTCCTCATACTTCATTTTTAATGCATTGTTTTCTCGAGTCAAACCGCACATTACTAACACACATGATAAAGCAAGTTAAACGTTTACAAAAAGACAAATGTAAAAAAGCTCCATGTGCCTAGTGACTGAACACAAAAAAATAACAGCATAGCGACATGATCACAGTTACCTCTCCGCCACTCACGTAATTTAGCTGTGTGATTATTATCACTTAAGGTAGTTCTTTGTCTATCTCAGGAGAGGACGGACATGCATGACATTCTGCTCTCCTCCCTGCTGAGAACGATCCAGCCCCAGCAGCGCAGACCTCTGCCAGCCACGCCACCACTGCCCCTGAAAGCTACTCCCTGGCCGGCAACAAGATAGGAGTTCGTCCTGGACCAAGGCCACGGCCAATGGCTATTGATGGGCTACTGGCCAAGCACCACAGGGAGAAAGAGATCCAGAAGCGGGTGGATACCGCCGGCTGTCTGTACAAGTTCTGCCACCGGCCACTGAAAGGCCCTAACAGCCCTTCAACGCATACCGGCTTTCCAGGAGTGTCAGGAAAATGTTTACTGCCTAGCCCAAGTGTACATGGTATTGGAGGGAGATTCAACAGTCTGCCTTTTATAAGACTGGAAAGCAGAGATGGGTGGTGCAGAATGGGGAGTGACTCTACAGACACGCAGAAATAAACAAGAGCTGAAGATCTTCCCATTGATGGATGTGGTTTGTTTGATTTGTATTTATTTGACAGGTACTGTTCATTCTATTACATGCAGCGCCTTCAGAAAAGTATTCATACCCCTTGACTTATTCCACATTTTGTTGTGTTACAGCCTGAACTAAAAATGTACTGAAACACAGAAATATCTCATTTACATAAAATCACCTTAGGCAGCAATTATAGCTATGAGAGATTTGCACACTTGGGATTGTACACTATTTGCACATTCTTTTAAATCCTGCAAGCTCTTTCAAGTTGATAATTTGTAGACAGCCATTTTCAAGCCAATTTAGGTCAAACTGTAACTAGGCCACTCAGGAGCATTCAATGTCGTCTTGGTAAGCAACTCCAGTGTATAATTGGCCTTGTGTTCTAGTTTGTCCTGCTGAAAGGTGAATGTCTCCCAGTGTCTGTTGGAAAGTAGACAATCAGGTTTTCCTCTAGGATTTTGCCTGTGCTTAGCTCTATTCCATTTCTTTCTATCCCCCAAAAAACTCCCTAGTCCTTGTCAATGACAAGCATACCCGTAACATGAAGCCACCACCATGCTTGAAAATATATAGAGAGTGGTACTCAATGATGTGTGTTGGATTTGCCCCAAAACATAATGCTTTGTATTCAGGATAAACATTTAATTTCTTTGCCACATTTCTTGCAGATTTACTTCAGTGCAAACAGGAGTCATGTTTTGGAATATTTTTATTCTGTACAGGCTTCCTTTACACTCTGTCAATTAGGTTAGTATTGTGGAGTAACTAAACTCAGCAAAAAAAGAAAACGTCCCTTTTTCAGGACCTTGTCTTTCAAAGATCATTCGTAAAAATCCAAATAACTTCACAGATATTCATTGTAAAGGTGTTTAAACACTGTTTCCCATGGTTCAATGATCCATAAACTATTAATGAACATGCACCTGTGGAACGGTCGTTAACCTCTGACACTAGCGTCCCACCCGCAGTACACACCATCAACAGCCAGTGAAATAACAGGGCGGCAAATTCAAAACAAAAATCTCATAATTCAAATTTCTCAAACATACAAGTATTATACACCATTTTAAAAGATACGATTCTCCTTAATCCAACCACAGTGTCCGATTTCAATAGGGCTTTACGGCGAAAGCATAACATTAGATTATATTAGGACAGCGCCTAAACAAGAAAAACCACACAGCCATTTTCCAAGCAAGGAGAGGCGTCACAAAAAACAGAAATACAGCTAAAATTAATCACTACCCTTTGATGATCATCAGAGGACACTCCCAGGACTCAATGTTATACAATACATGTATGTTTTGCTTGATAAAGTTCATATTTATATCCATAAACCCCATTTTACATTGGCGCGTGATGTTCAGAAAATGTATTCCCTCCAAAACTTCCAGTGAATGAGCACATCAATTTACAAAAATACTCATCATAAACATTAATAAAATTTACAACAGTTATTGAAAGAATTAGAGATACACTTCTCCTTAATGCAACCGCTGTGTCAGATTTTAAAATAGCTTTATGGCGAAAGCACCTTTTTCAATATTCTGAGTACAGAGCTCAGCCATCAAAGCAAGCTATACAGTTACCCGCCAAGTTCTGGAGTCAACTAAACTCAGAATTAGTATTATAAATCTTCACTTACCTTTGTTGATCTTCGTCGGAATGCACTCCCAGGACTCCCACAAGAAATGTTTGTTTTGTTCGATGTCCATATACCTCCGTTTTGTTCGTGCATTCAGATCACTAATCCAAAGGCATAACGCAAGAGCGCAAAACCAGAGACGAAAAGTCAAATAGTTCCATTACCGCTCGTAGAAACATGTCAAACGATGTTTTCAATCAATCTTTAGGGTCTTTTTACCGTAAATCTTCGATAATATTCCAACCGGACAATAGCGTATTCATTACAGAGGAAAAAGGAAGGGTGCGCCTACGTGCTGGCACAGTAAACAACTCGTTGGTCCCAGGCTTGAGTCAGCTCCTATTCTCTGCCCAGTAACAGTAGAAGCATAAAACAAGGTTCTAAAGACTGTTGACATCTAGTGGAAGCCTTAGGAAGTGCAAAATGACCCTACAGACACTGTTGTTTGAATAGGGATTAGATAGAAAAACAAGTCACTTCCTGGTTGGATTTTTTCTCAGGTTTTTGCCTGCCATATGAGTTCTGTTATACTCACAGACATCATTCAAACAGTTTTAGAAACTTCAGAGTGTTTTCTATCCAAATCTACTAATAATATGAATATCCTACCTTCTGGGCCAGAGTAGCAGGCAGTTTAATTTGGGCACGTTATTCATCTGAATTTCTGAATACTGCCCCCTGTCACCAAGAAATGAAACTAAAAGCTTACAGACAGTAGGCAATTAAGGTCACAGTTATGAAAACTTAGGACACTAAAAGAGGCCTTTCTACTGACTCTGGAAAACACCAAAAGAAAGATGCCCAGGGTGCCTGCTCATCTGCATGAATGTGCCTTAGGCATGCTGCAAGGAAACATGAGGACTGCAGATGTGGCTAGGGAAATAAATTGCAATGTCCATACTGTGAGACGCCTAAGACAGCGCTACAGGGAGACAGGACGGACAGCTGATCGTCCTTGCAGTGGCAGACCACGTGTAACACCTGCACAGGATCGGAACATCCGAACATCACACCTGCGGACAGGTACAGGATGGCGACAACTGCGCCAGTTACACCAGGAACACACAATCCCTCCATCAGTGCTCAGACTGTCCGCAATAGGCTGAGAGAGGCTGGACTGAGGGCTTGTAGTCCTGTTGTAAGGCAGGTCCTCACCAGACATCACCGGCAACAACGTTGCCTACGGGCACAAACCCACCGTCGCTGGACCAGACAGGACTGGAAAAAAGTGCTCTTCACTGTCGAGTCGCGCTTTTGTCTCACCAGGGGTGATAGCTGGATTTGCGTTTATCGTCGAAGGAATGAGCGTTACACCGAGGTCTGTACTCTGGAGCAGTATCGATTTGGAGGTGGAGGGTCTGTCATGGTCTGGGGCGGTGTCACACAGCATCATCGGACTGAGCTTGTCGTCATTGCAGGGAAGACATCCTCCCCCCTCACGTGGTACCCTTCCTGCAGGCTCATCCTGACATGACCCTCCAGCATGACAATGCCACCAGCCATACTGCTCGTTCTGTGCGTGATTTCCTGCAAGACAGGAATGTCAGTGTTCTGCCATGGCCAGCGAAGAGCCTGAATCTCAATCCCATTGAGCATGTCTGGGACTTGTTGGATTGGATAGTGAGGGCTAGGGCAATTCCCCCCAGAAATGTCCGCGAACTTGCAGGTGCCTTGGTGGAAGAGTGGGGTAACATCTCACAGTAAGAACTGGCAAATCTGGTGCAGTCCATGAGGAGGAGATGCACTGCAGTACTTAATGCAGCTGGTGGCCACACCAGATACTGACTGTTACTTTGGATTTTTACACCCCCCCCTTTTTTTCCAGAGACACATTATTCCAGTTTGTCACATTTCTGTCTGTCTCAGTTGAATCTTATGTTCATACAAATATTTACACCTTAAGTTTGCTGACAAAAAAACACAGTTGACAGTGAGAAGACTGTGTTTTTTTGCTGAGTTTACAATGTTACTGACCCATCCTCAGTTTTTCCTATCAGAGCCATTAAACTCTGTTTTAAAGTCACCAGCGGTTTCCTTGCTCTCCGGCAACTGAGTTAGGAAGGATACCTGTATCTTTGTAGTGACTGGGTGTATTAATACATTATCCAAAGTGTAATTAATAAATTCATCATGCTCAAATGGATATTCAATGTATTGCTTTTATATTTTTTACCCATCCACCAATAGGTTCCCTTTTTTGTGAAGTCACTTCTTGACTGAGGGACCTTACAGATAAATTGGTTAAATGGGGTACAGAGGTAGTCATTCAAAAATCATGTCAAACAACTATTCTACACAGAGTCCATGCGACTTGTTAAAGTTTTACATTTTTTATTACATGTAATAAAAAGTGTGTGTAGTCCAATGACACAAAATCTCAATTTAAAGCCTTATTCTAAAATGGATTACATAGTCAGTCCCCCCCATCAACCTACACACAATACCCCATAATAACAAAGCAAAAACAGGTTAAGAATTGTTTGCAAATTTATTACAAATAAAAATTAAACTGAAGGAAAGAAATAATCACTTTAACATAAGTATTCAGACCCTTTACTCAGCACTTTGTTGAAGCACCTTTGGCAGCGATTACAGCCTCGAGTCTTCTTGGGTATGATGCCACACACTCTGGCTGGGCTACTCAAGGACATTCAGAGACTTGTCCCGAAGCCACTCCTGCGTTTTCTTGGCTGTGTGCTTAGGGTCGTTGTCCTGTTAGATGAACCTTCGTCCCTGTCTGAGGTGCTGAGCGCTCTAGAGAAGGTTATCATCCAAGGATCTCTGTACTTTGCTCCAATCATCTTTCCCTCGATCCTGACTAGTCTCCCAGTGCTTGCCTCTGAAAAACATCCCCACAGCCTGATGCTGCCACCATGCATCACCGTAGGGATGGTGCCAGGTTTCCTCCAGATGTGACGCTTGGCATTCAGACCAGAGGATCTTGTTTCTCATGATCTGAGTCTTTACGTGCCTTTTGGCAAACTCCAAGCGGGCTGTCATGTGCCTTTTATTGAGGAGCGGCTTCCGTCTGGCCACTCCTATAAAGGCCTGATTGGTGGAGTGCTGCAGAGACCGTTGTCCTTCTGGAAGGTTCTCCCATCTCCACAGAGGAACTCTGGAGCTCTGTCAAAGTGACCATCGGGCTCTTGGTCACCTCCCTGACCAAGGCCCTTCTCCACCACTTGCTCAGTTCAGCCAGGTGGCCAACTCTAGGAAGAGTCTTGGTGGTTCCAAACTTCTTCCATTTACGAATGGAGCCAACTGTGTTCTTGGGGATCTTCAATGCTGCAGACATTTTTTGGTAGCCTTCCCCAGATCTGTGCCTTGACACAATCCTGTCTCGGAGCTCTACGGACAATTCCTTCGACCTCATGGCTTGGTTTTTGCTCTGACATGCATTGTGAACTGTGGGACCTTATATAGACAGGTGTGTGCCTTTCCAAATCATGTCCAATCAATTGAATTTACCACAGGTGGACTCCAATCAAGTTGTAGAAACATCTCAAGCATTATCAATGGAAACAGGATGCACCTGAGCTCAGTTTCAAGTCTCAAAGCAAAGGGTCTAAATACTTATGTAAATAAGGAATGTTTATTATTTTTAATATTTTTGCAAAAATGTCCAAAAACCTGTTTTCACTGTCATTATGGGGCATTGTGTAAAATGATGAGGAAAACATTTAATACATTTTAGAATGAGGCTGTAATGTAACAAAATGTGGAAAAAGTCAAGGGGTCCAAATACTTTCTGAATGCACTGTATATTAGTTTATTGCTAGTGTGCAAATGAACAAATACCAACATTTTATTCTAAATTGCTGTGAATGTCTTGAATAAAAAACACTTATCTCCCTCACTAGCTTTAAGCACCAGCTGTCAGAGCAGCTCACAGATCACTGCACCTGTACATAGCCCATCTATAATTTAGCCCAAACTACTACCTCTTCCCCTACTGTATTTATTTATTTTATTTATTTTGCTCCTTTGCACCATATTATTTATATTTTAACTTTGAACTTTCTTCAAACTACAAATCTACCATTCCAGTGTTTTTCTTGCTATACTTTATTTACTTTGCCACCTTGACATTTTTTGCCTTTACCTCCCTTATCTCACATCATTTGCTCACATTGTATATAGTCTTATTTTTTTCTACTGCATCATTGATTGTATGTTGTTTTACTCCATGTGTAACTCTGTGTTGTTGTATGTTGTCGAACTGCTTTGCTTTATCTTGGCCAGGTCGCAATTGTAAATGAGAACTTGTTCTCAACTTGCCTACCTGGTTAAATAAAGGTGAAATAAAAAAAATTTAAAAAAATAAATCAATTGCTATAGTGTGTGAATAGGTTTGTTGTACAATGGATTGTGCTCTAACACGATCCTAAATATGCTTTTGATTTCAATAAAGTAAACCTCAACAATTTGAGAGATAAACATGGTAATGCCTTCACTGACTGCACATAAAGGAAGATATCATGTAGGAACTAAAGTGCTTGCTTTGTGTCACCCTATGTATCCCGTTTATTGCTGCTCACTGCTATATTTATTTCTGTTTTCTCTAAAGTCGTCTTGAAAAACCAGAATTTTTACTTAGGCCATGTAACTCATTGGTTAGTACAAAACAAGATGTTTACCCAGCAGATAGGAATCCATGGACCTCTGTCCTTACCGGGTCAGGTCAGCTTGTTTACTTCTGCCTGTGTGGGTTGGGGGCGTGGTTAATTACCAAATTATAAACAGTGCATAGTGGATTATATTTGACATTCTTACGAGCTATTCAGACTCTGCAGGTGAGGAGAATTTATTTCTATGTGTAATGAACAATTGAAATGATAGTGTGTGAGTATGTCTTCTGTCTTTTTGATCATATGACAACAACCTAATTTGTACTTGGAAAAAAAGAACCAAGCATACATTTTCCTTCAGAGGCAAGTCAATGAACTTGAGTGGAAAAAACAAAAACGCCTGTGTGTTATTTTACAACTTCAACTGTGACAGAGCAACTCTTTCCTCAGGACAACAAACATAGCTCAACTGAAAATATACAAAGTAGGACCAAAAACACAACCTACAAATGACCTCACAATAAGCTCCCCTATGACATGCAAATCTCTAACTGTAGAGCTGCCTTGCTTTAGTTCCACCAGCTCTTTATAAACAGAGCAAATCCAGACAACCAGAGGTTAAGTGAGCAACAGGCCAAAAGATTCCTTTCCTCGCTCTGTCTGACTAGACGGACTTCAAACCCCCTCAACCCAGAATTAGCAGCAACTAGAGCTCATCTGACAACATATTCGACTGTTAATGGGTTTGCGTGATTGTAACACTACATTAGACAGGCAATGCAACCAAAATACAGGTTGGTACTTGAGTCCTGCAAGCTCCTGGTCGGTGAGGAATAAAGAATGTGTCACACAAAGCTTTGAAGAGACCTGTACATTCTTCAGATGAGTGGAGATGCTTTCCAGTCTCCTTGGTCCACTTATGGCCTGCTAGATTAGCGATCTGTACTGGCTTTGCTGCTTGTAGGAATTATTATCACTGTTCTGTTCTATGCGTCCTGTGATATGCATGTTGAAATCAGAGGCTTGAGCAGCTAGCTTCGAGCATGGAATAAAACTCACGTTATGCTTCTGTTTCTTCAGCTGCTTTTGGTGAGCACACACACCCACTCCAAGTGCTTACCTCGTGTTTAGAGTCCTTTCATCTAATCCCATCCCACCATAGATCCTGTCATCAGACGTTCAGCCTCAGCAGCAAAACACCTTTCACTGTATTCCACGTTTCATTAAGGCCCTAACAAAGAGAGTAGTTGACAGCCTAGGCCTAACAGAAAGCTGCTCATCCACTGTGGGTGACAGCACTGAGCCTGCAGCAGCTCTGAGTCACACCAACAACCATGGTACCATGGTCTACCTGCATTTTACAGTCTAACATTCACAATAGAAAATGCACCCTACTGTAGTTCCACAGGACCTGACAGGATTGAGATTGTGTAGAAATAGATTATGATATAGCCCTAAAGACTCAATTTATTCCTGCATTCCTCTTAACAGGTTTCATATTTAGGCAAAAAAAAACGAACATTAAGCCATATTTTCTAAAGACATTCTGCAGAAGGACCTTCAGTAGAACTGAATCTCTATTTATTGTGTTTTAAAGCATGCCTCTGGCAGAGAATGGCCAGTTCCCCTTCCCTCTAGTGTTGGTGCGCTAGAGTCAACAATGGCCAGAAATCGGAAGAAAGCAAGTGGAATTCAATAGGAACTGCGTAAGTAGGTCAAAAACGCATAAGAAAATAACATGCCTCTGCACGGCATCATCGGATCGGGGCCAAACCCTCAGACATCTGACCCAGCATCAGGCCTGGGTGACTGGAGGGGTCTGTGGCCATCTACGGCAATAACATCTCCACACACATACACGAGACTACAGTATATGTACTCGCACTCCTGCAGAGAAATAGTCTGCCGCGTCACTCTTATATTCTGGATATCTTACGGAATTATGATCACCATAAAAAAAAGATACATACATTGATACATACATTGATACATACATACATACATACATACATATAAGTACCAGTAAAAGGGTTTCTTTATTTGTACTATTTTCTACATTGTAGAACAATAGTGAAGACATCAAAACTATGAAATAACACTTATGGAATCATGGGGTAACCATAAAAGTGTTAAGCAAATCAAAATGTATTTAATATTTGAGATTCTTCAAAGTAGCCACCCTTTGCCTCGATGACAGCTTTGCACACTCTTGGCATTCTCTCAACCAGCTTCATGAGGTAGTCACCTGGAATGCAATTCAAGTAATAGGTGTGCCATGTTAAAACTTATTTCCTTCTTAATGCGTTTGAGCCAATCAGTTGTGTTGTGACAAGGTAGGGGTGGTATACAGAAGATAGCCCTATTTGGTAAAAGACCAAGTCCATATTATGGCAAGAACAGCTCAAATAAGCAAAGAGAAACGACAGTCCATCATTACTTTAAGACATGGTCAGTAAATACAGAACATTAAGAACTTTCAATGTTTCTTTAAGTGCAGTCGCAAAAACTATCAAGCGCTATGATGAAACTGGCTCTCATGAGGACCGCCACAGGAAAGGAAGACCCAGAGTTACATCTGCTGCAGAGGATAGGTTCGTTAGAGTTTCCTGCACCTCAGAAATTGCAGCCCAAATAAAGTGGGCTGCAAGTAACAGACACATTCAAGTAACAGAGTTCAAGTAACAGACATCAATATCAACTGTTCAGAGACTGAAATCAGGCCTTCATGGTCTAATTGCTGCAAAGAAACCACTACTCAGGACACCAATAGGAAGAAGAAACTTGCGTGGGCCAAGAAACACCAGCAATGGACATTAGACCAGTGGAAATCTGTCCATTGGTCTGATGAGTCCAAATTTTAGATTTTGGTTCCAACTGCCGTGTCTTTGTGAGATGCAGAGTAGGTGAATGAATGATCTCCGCAAGTGTGAAGAACAGATAAGGAGTTGTGATGGTTCTTTGCTGGTGACAATGTCAGTCTTTTATTTAGAATTCAAGGCACACTTAACCAGCATGGTTTCCACAGCATTCTGAAGCGATACACCATCCCATCTGGTGGGCGCTTAGTGGGACGATCATTTGTTTTTCAACAGGACAATGACTCAACACTCCTGCAGGCTGTGTAAGGGCTATTTGACCAAGTAGGAGAGTGATGGACTGAGTATCTGGAGCATCAGCATTTGTGGATTCGATCACAGGCTCAAAATGGCCAGAAACAAAGCACTTTCTTCTGAAACACGTCAGTCTATTCTTGTTCTGAGAAATGAAGGCTATTCCATGTGAGAAATTGCCAAGAAACTGAAGATCTCGTACAACACTGTGTACTACTTCCTTCACAGAACAGTGCAAACTGGCTCTAACCAGAATAGAAAGAGGAGTGGGAGGCCCCTGTGCACAACTGAGCAAGAGAACAAGTACATTAGTGTCTAGTTTTAAAATGGGAAAAAAAACAAGTGTTTTTCTTTCAAAAACAAGGACATTTCTAAGTGATCGTTGCTGACAGGTGTATAAAATCGAGCACACTGCCATGCAGTCGCCATAGACAAACATTGGCAGCAGAATGGCCTTACTGAAGAGCTCCGTGACTTTCAACATGGCACCGTCATAGGATGCCCCCCATCCAACAAGTCAGTTCGTCAGATCTCTGCCATGCTAGAGCTGCCCCAGTCAACTGTAAGTGCTGTTATTGTGACGTAGAAACATCTAGGAGCAACAACAGCTCAGCCGCAAAGTGGTAGGCCACACAAGCTCACAGAACGGGACCGCTGAAGCGCGTAAACATTGTCTGTCCTCTGTTGCAACCCTCACTACCGAGTTCCAAACTGCCTCTGGAAGCAACGTCAGCACAATAACTGTTTGTCGGGAGCATCATGAAATGGGTTTCCATGGTCAAGCAGCCGCACACAAGCCTAAGAGCACCATGCACAATGCCAAGTGTTGGCTGGAGTGGTGTAAAGCACGCCACCATTGGACTCTAGAACAGAGGAAACACGTTCTCTGGAGTGATGAATCATACTTCACCATCTGGCAGTCCAACGGACAAATCTGAGTTTGGTGGATTCCAGAAGAACGCTACCTGCCCCAATTCATAGTGGCAACTGTAAAGTTTGGTGGCCCCTTAGTTCTAGTGAAGGGCAGTCTTAACGCTACAGCATACAAAGACATTCTAGACAAATCTGTGCAACAGTTTGGGGAAGGTATGACAACGCTGTCGCGCACAAAGTGAGGTCCATACAGAAATGTTTTGTCGATATCAGTGTTGAAAAACTTGACTTGCCTGCACAGAGCCCTGACCTCGACCCCATCGAACACCTTTGGGATGAATTGGAACTGCGAGGAGCCAGGTCTAAATCGCCAAACATCAGTGACCAACCTCACTAATGCTCGTGGCTGAATGGAAGCAAGTCCCCGCAGCAATGTTCCAACATCTAGTGGAAAGCCTTCCCAGAAGAGTGGAGGCTATTATAGCAGCAAAGGGGGGGACCAACTCCATATTAATGCCCATGATTTTGGAATGAGATGTTCGACGAGCAGGTGTCCACATACTTTTGGTAATGTAGTGTACCTCAGAACCGGTTCGACCCAGCACTAAGAAGCCTGCATTACAGAACCCTAACCGTATCACTGGACAAACCACTTCAATGTTATGATGGACTTGATTAAGAGATTCCAGAGTCAGCACCTCAGTTTTATGCATCCTACAAAACACTTCCTTCTGAAACAGAGAATGCTTCTCGTAAAAACCCCTCCCTTTGATAAACTGACCACTGGCCTTTGTCTCTGCCCAGGGTTAATGGACTGAAGAGGAAGTTCAATTATTTATGACAACAATGAAGAAGGTCTAGCACTACGGCATCAGAACAGTAGTGTAGAACCATTTGTTTCCTACTGAGAGGCAAGAGGAAATGGATTCTTCTTTAAAAATATCGCTGACATAAAACTTTAAGTTCCGTAATTAGCGTCCTGCTTTTGCGGTTCTCTCCGGTCAGCATTAGAGTGCTCCATGAACTGGCGAACAGAGAATGGGATACTCAAAGAGAGAGCTGAGTCACGGTTCCTAGCGCCAATGACACACCGTACTGGGTTGTTTTCCATTACTAGGCAGTCATGAGACAGCAGTAGATGAATGCAGAGTGTCACATTTAGAGACACTCTGCTAGACAACACGAGGCACCTACAGTATTCTTAGGATACTTGTACGAAGCTTATAGAACTTGTGAGAACCAATGATGTGTTAAGAGATCCTGGGAGGTCCAACAGTGTTTGCAGTCTAACCACAGACTTACTAAAAAGGGCCAATGGAGCTGGAGAAAGGCCAAATGAGGGTACTTACAGCTCCTGGCGCAGGCGTCTGATCTTGGCTTTGGCGTCGGCCAGCTCCACAGACAGGTGCTGGCGGCTCTCTGTGCGGCGCATGCTAGGCGAGTCGTTGGGCGACTGGGTAAAGAGGGGCGGGGGAGAGTACTGTCCACAGTCCCTCTCCTGGGTCAGCTCCACAATGGTCTGGAAGGACACAACACCATAACAGTTAGACCAGGGATGCAAACTGGTGAAGGCCCAAGAAGGTGACAAAAAAATGTCTGTGTAAAATGCCTATTTTCAGAGTGGGGTTGTCACTACACCAAAATGTTACTAACGATGACCAAGTATCACGATACCACACAGGGTTTGTGATAGGAGCAAACTGAGGACAAATCAACATTGTAGTTACTCCACAATGCTAACCTAATTGAGAGAGAAAAGAAGGACGCCTGTTACAGAATACAAATACTCCAAAACATGCATCCTGTTTAAAATAAGGCACTAAAGTAAAATTGCCCAAAAATGTGTCTAAGAAATATCCTGGATACAAAGTGTTATGCATGCATTCTGTGCTCAGTCAATAATTTCGATATGAGAAACATACACCATTATTTAGTGATCACACAGGCAGAAGCTCTTTTCGCACCCCTCTTTTATAGCTCCATAATCTTAATATTTTAAGATCAAAATGGCAAATATTGCCAAAAAGGAACAAGCTTGCATCCCTGTAGAGAACTCACAGACGAGGACCCTGATCATGTATCCTACACACAACTTCTATACTTGACACATGTATCCCTCCCTCCTTACTTTAAGTGACCAGCCCAAGTAATCTAACAGATTTGGATGGGTGAAAACAAATTGCTTTCAACAGTGTTAGATCATTGATCACAATGAGGGACAAAGCAGTCGTCAGACAGGGTATTGAAGATGGAGTATACTCAGACAGTGTGGATTGCAGTCTATATATATATAGTCTACCGTGACACCTTGTTATTGAACAGTAGCACCTATATTGCGTCAGGCTCCCCTGCTGTTCTGTCTGCTCAGTCTGGGAGGTGTGAGCTTAGGGAGATGATTCTGATTAGGACGGACCTCAGAGGAGGAGCAGCAGCACCTAGCCACCAGTATCAGTCACTTAAATGGAAACCCCAAACATAATGAAAAGCAGGTAAGGCTCAAGTATTGGCACACAACAAGGGTATATTAGGCTGGATTCGGAGATAAGAGTAGCAAAAGGCATTGGTTTAAGATTGTCTGTGACAACATATCGTCATTGTAGTTCACCCTGCAGCCCTCCTCTCTCATCGTCCGTTCATAACCCAGTGGCTACGCAATGAAATGGGATTTTAATGAAGAGCGTCTAGCCTCCAGTGGAGATCCTTATAATCCCACCTTCTCCCTGCCCCCCTAGCCCATAGGATGCTGGGCCTGCTGCGCTACCAGGCTTTGGCAACTGCACGGGTGGGCTGTCCTTAATTTTTTTTTATTTTTTTTTATTTCACCTTTATTTAACCAGGTAGGCAAGTTGAGAACAAGTTCTCATTTACAATTGCGACCTGGCCAAGATAAAGCAAAGCAGTTCGACAACATACAAAAACACAGAGTTACACATGGAGTAAAACAACATACAATCAATGATGCAGTAGAAAAAAAATTAAAAAATAAGACTATATACAATGTGAGCAAATGATGTGAGATAATGGAGGTAAAGGCAAAAAAATGCCATGGTGGCAAAGTAAATAAAGTATGGCAAGAAAAACACTGGAATGGTAGATTTGTAGTTTGAAGAAAGTTAAAAGTTAAAATATAAATAATATGGTGCAAAGGAGCAAAATAAATAAAATAAATAAATACAGTAGGGGAAGAGGTAGTAGTTTGGGCTATATTAAAGATGGGCTATGTACAGGTGCAGTGATCTGTGAGCTGCTCTGACAGCTGGTGCTTAAAGCTAGTGAGGGAGATAAGTGTTTCCAGTTTTAGAGATTTTTGTAGTTCGTTCCAGTCATTGGCAGCTGAGAACTGGAAGGAGAGACGACCAAAGGAGGAGTTGGCTTTAGGGGTGACCAGAGAGATATACCTGCTGGAGCGCGTGCTACAGGTGGGTGCTGCTATGGTGACCAGTGAGCGGAGATAAGGGGGGACTTTACCTAATCAGACTGCTCTGGGTTCAATTCACACACACACCAACCATACACACAAACTGACGCACATGCCATAAAAATGCAGACACCATCGCACTATACAGACTCTATACAGGCCGTTAAGTCATTGAGACAACATTTTATGTTTTTTTATTTTACCTTTATTTAACTAGGCAAGTCAGTTAAGAACAAATTCTTATTTACAATGACAGCCTAGGTACAGTGGGGTAACTGCCTTGTTCCGGAGCAGAACAGATTTTTACCTTGTCAGCTCAGGCATTCGATCTAGCAACCTTTCGGTTACTGGCCCAACGCTCTAACCACTTGAGTGGAGTTTAAAAAGGCACCAATGTGCCCGGTTTCAGACATGTACCTCCAGCTGGTCGTCTCTCTCATCCACCAGGCGTTTGAGATGGAAGGCCATGTTCCTGGAGAAGGAGTCCAGGTCCTCTGGGGGCAGGTCACCCCCCTCCAGCCACTGTAGGTCCACAACATTCTCCTGGTTGTGGGTCACCTTCAAAACAACAGCATTAGTGGAGTCATCACACTGCCAGCCAATACACAGAAGAAATGTGTTGAAAGCAATGGGAAGCAAACTAATTTACTTGAACTCAAACTGCTGTGGAGGGCAGTGACAAATTTGGCTGAAAAGCTCACAGATCTGTCCTACAATAACTCAAGTTTCCTTTTACAAAAAGATGGCCCAAAACAGACACACGAGACGCCAGGGTTTATGTTTGAACTGGATGCCTTCACAAAATGAGATGTATATCTGTCTCTCATACCTCTTGGATGTGAGATGCTATGGCAGCTTTTGTGTCAAAGTCTAGTGTCTGGATCCTCTCGATGTACTCCTCTTTCTTCTCACACTGCAAACAAAAGGAGGCAGTTTGGGGTTTGGATGACCGTGTGGAGAGTGGAATTAGAGAGGTCTTTGCGAGGTCAGCTTCCTAAACACAGGCTAGGTTGAAGATGGGAAGATTAAGACACCAGCGTCACAATACAGAGGTTCTACCTCTCTGAATCAACCATGGGAGCAGCTAAAATATTGTAGCAACAACCCTAGGCAGAAGGCAAGTGTTCTGAAACAGATATCAGGTTGGTGAAAAATGCATTTTAAGCGAATGCCATAAAAAAGGCATCTAGCCAGCTAGCTAATGTCGAGGTTGAAGATTACAAGGTTAAGACAACAGGGTTCTAATATCCCATAACTCTTTACAATTCATGGAACTAGCTTTACTAGTTAGCAACGGCACTAGTAGTCATCAATGGCGCCGGTCCCATTAGTTAATTTTTGAATGCTTCAGCATTGAATTATTACATGGTCTTAACAGGAGAATGGCCTGGGTTCTGATTGGTTGGCTTTCAGGAAAAATGCCTGTGAAGGAATATGTAGGTCAGGGGCCAGCAACAGGCGGCCCGCAGGCCATAACCGGCCCAGGTTAGCGTCTCTCTGGCCAGGGGTTAAGTATGATGCATCATCAGTGCTACTCCAGCCAGGCCCAGGGCAAAGACAGAGACAAGGGTCGGGTCAGGGCATACAGAGCATCCCATTGAGCAGACACACCCTCTGACAGCCCCTCTGACCCTTCTCTGGCCTGCTGCCAGGACAGAGGACAGACCACCTGTCATAGTGCCTACTCGGCTGAGGAAGAGGAAACGAATGCTAGTCTGAGTGAGAATGACTAATTTTACTCATACAAGTGCAGCTGTGTTAACACTCGTCTGAACAATAGAGCCCAAGGCTATTGATGGTCAGGAACTAGTAAGAGCTACTCAAATCAGTAGGAGAGTGTTAATCCTACAGGAAATGGGAAATGGTATTTATTGACAGTAGATGAAGGGGATGATGAGTGTACAGTAGGACCTACCTGGACAGCACAGCCAAGCAACAGCAACAACAGCTTCCTCATCTCCTCCAGACCTTGCTCTGTAGACAGAGATTGTCAATTAGTGTTTTACTACCATACATATTTTCATTGACTGTAGTTTTTAATTGTCCGTGTCATTTTGCCTGGTTTCAAATTCATTTCATAAATCACAACCAAATTCCATAAGCTTTTGCTGTATCACATTGCAAAAAGCTAAAAAGATATCTGCCCCCAGGCCAGGTCACACAGATAGGATACTTAATACAGCCCTGAGATGAGCCATTCAAGTAACCCTAGTACATACATGCAAACCTACTATTGCTTGCTTATAATGCGAGGTCCTTAACCAAAAAGATTGTACTGTATTTTGCAGCATCCAATCAGCTAGGTACGGTATGATGCCAAGCCACATGTAGAGGAAATGATTACACAGCTGCTAGGAAGCTCAACAAGGTTGAGGTAATCTGTAGAATTGCACTGTAAAATAATGAGTCTGTGTGTGTGTGTGTGTGTGTGTGTGTGTGTGTGTGTGTGAGCCAGCTCATCAGCCACAAGGCCATAAACACAGATTACTAACAGGCTTTGACAACCAGGCATGTCTATTCAGAAAAAAAGGGCCACACAGCAATAACTACTGTAAATCCCCACCAGTAGGTACATCTTCATGGACAGCCATAATATTCAGATTTTGTTATTTGTGTATGTTATGGTGCATCCCTCCATGTGGGTGTGTAGTGACAGAGGTAGTGGATTTGGAAGGTTGAACTATTGGATGTAGGTTACAGAGCATTTGGAAAGTATTCAGAACATTTGACTTTTTCCACATTTTGTTACGTTACAGCCACATTCTAAAATGGATTAAATTGTTTCACCCTCTCAAATCCACACACAATACCACATAATGACAAAGCAAAAACAGCAATGTCTTTTGCAAATGCATTAAAATTTAAAAAACAGAAATACCTTATTTACATAAGAAATCAGACCGTTTACTATTACACTCGAAATTGAGCTCAGGTGCATTCTGTTTCCATTGATCATCCTTGAGGTGTTTCTACAACATGATTGGAGTCCATCTGTGGTAAATTCAATTGATCGGACATGATTTGGAAAGGCACACACACACACACCTGTCTATACAAGGTCTCATAGTTGAAAGTGCATATCAGAGCAAAAACCAAGCCATGAGGTTGAAGGAATTGTTAGTAGAGCTCTGAGACAGGATTGTGTCGAGGCACAGATCTGGGGAAGGGTAACAAAAAATGTCTGCAGCATTGAAGGTCCCCAAGAACAGTGGCGTCCATCAATCTTATATGGAACAAGTTTGGAACCACCAAGACTCTTCCTTGAGCTGGCCAGGGGCCAAACTGAGCAATCAGGGGAGAAGGGCCTTGGTCAGGGAGGTGACCAAGGACCCGATGGTCACTGACAGAGCTCCAGAGTTCCTCTGGGGAGATGGGATAAACATTCCAGAAGGACAACCATCTCTGCAGCACTCCACCAAATCAGGCCTTTATGGTAGAGTGGCCAGACGGAAGCAACTCCTCAGTAAAAGGCATGACAGTCCGCTTGGAGTTTGCCAAAAGGAACCTAAAGACCCCCAGACCATGAGAAACAAGATTCTCTGGTCTGATGAAACCAAGATTGAACTCTTTGGCCTGAATGCTAAGCTTCAAGTCTGGAGGAAACCTAGCACCATCCCTACGGTGAAGCATGGTGGTGGCAGCAGCATGCTGGGGGAATATTTTTCAGCTGCAGGATCGAGGGAAAGGTAAATGGAGCACAGTACAGAGAGATCCTTGATGAAAACCTGCTCCAGAGCACTCAGGACCTCAGACTGGGGCAAAGGTTCATCTTCCAACAGGACAACGACCCTAAGCACACAGCCAAGACAATGCAGGAGTGGCTTCGGGACAAGTCTCTGTCCTTGAATGGCCCAGCCAGAGCCCTGACTTAAACCCGATCTAACATCTCTGGAGAGACCTGAAAATAGCTGTGCAGCGACACATCTCATCCAACCTGACAGAGCTTGAGAGGATCTGCAGTGAAGAATGGGAGAAACTGCCCAAATACAGGTGTGCCAAGCTTGTACGGTAGTGTCATACCCAAAAACACTTGAGGCTGTAATCGCTGCCAAAGGTGCTTCAACAAAGTACTGAGTAAAGGGTCTGAATACGTATGTATGTAAATTGTGATATTTCAGTTTTGCTTTGTCATTATGGGGTAGTGTGTGTAGAATGATGGGGGGGGGGATTCAATTCATTTTAGAATAAGACTAACATAACATGTGTAAGAAGTCAAGTGGTCTGAATACTTTCCAAATGCACTGTATACAACACAATAATGCTTCTAAGGGGCATTTGGTGTTAAATGTACTGCTATAGTGTCAAGTCAACTGATTATAAAAGCCATGATAAAAATTATGACTTGTAACACTTCAGCTGAGCTAGCCTATATCTGTGGCTAATCAACAACTCATCGTGACGTCAGTTTTTCACTAATCCTAATGACACCATCCTTGAAGACAAGATTCCTCATATGCCATCTGGAATCCTTACAAATGTCCACACAGGTCATCCAGAGGATCAAAACACAGGTCTCAGCTAAACTAACAGAATGTTTTTGGCCCAGACTGAAGCACCATCAGTAAGAAAAATAACTACTGGCCTATATTCACAACCATACAGTATTATTTAAGATCAATGTTTCTTTAAAAAAAAAAAGCAAGTTTCACCATATTAAAACAAGACTTAAGTTCAAGTAACAGGGTTGACCTTGAAATGAATCCCTAATCACACAAAATAAAATATTCAGAAATGTCAAAGTAACAAAATAACTAGGGTTTTACAATGATCTTAAACTTGGAGAAATGTTGGGGTTAAAGATCTTCCTAGAAAGTGACATGTCAAAATGCTGAATTGACACCAAGTCGATTCATATAAAAAAAACTCAACTGACCTGTAAGTGTTAAGGTCGCAATGAATAACTCAAGATAATATTCTGATAGATAGGATATGGACGGAACGGACGACTAAAAGGTGAGGATGGGCCTCAAAACAAGACGTCATCAAAGCTAAACAGCATCTATAAAGGCTAGGACATACAATAGCTTTTGCCGGCCAAGTGTACTTAGCACCTCTGAACAGAGTGCAGGCCATAACTTGCCAACCATTCTTCATGTAGAATTGCGCAAAAAATGTTGGCAGTCGGGATGTCCATCAGCGGGTGGTCTCTAAAACCCACCACACCGAACAAGCGCCAAAACGACAATCTGTGTGGTCCTTTAGGGAATATGAGAGTAGTCCTTTCTGGATTCTATTCTGAGTACATGTAACAGTTTAGCTTCCGTCTCTCTCCTCGCCCCAACCTGGGCTTGAACCAGGGACCCTCTGCACACATCAACAACTGACACCCACGAAGCATCGTTACCCATTGCGCCACAAAAGCAGAGCAAGGGGAACAACTACTTCAGGTCTCAGAGCGAGTGACGTCACCCGATTGAAACGCTATTAGCGCGCACCCCGCTAACTAACTAGCCATTTCACATCGGTTACATACAGATGGCCAGCTGTTACGAATGCCTTCTAAATGCTTTTTCTTCAAACTGAAAGCCTTAAGAAGGATTCATACACACACAGTAGAGCCTACACACAGAAGCCTGTACAGTGATTTAGAAAGGCAAATCTTCTTGAGCGCTGAAGATAAAGGATCAGGCAGGCGCTGGATGAATAATTTAAGCTGACTGAACCAAGCATGGCGGGCGAGCGAGCATGAATGAGAGGGAGAGAGATGGGGGGGAAGAGAGCAAGATGAGGCGAGAGAATGAGAGGGAGAGCAAGAGGAGAGGGGGGTGGTTTAAAATAGATGGAAATTTCCCTTCAGAAGCCCTGGCTCTGCTGAGGTTTGGCTCCGCAGGCTTTGTTATGATAGTGCTGTATGCGCCTAGTGTAGCTCCTTCCCTCGGTCGCTACGCTCTTCCTGACAGGAAACTCACAGGGGCGCACAGACAGTGACTAACCCCTCATTGCTGCAACCCTTCCTGCCCAGCCATTGTTCACAGGAACCTGGTGGTGGGGGGGGGGGTCCTACCAGGGGGCAGGGGCACAAGGCCTCAGTGACACTGGGGCATACAGGTGAAAAACCCAGCAGCATCACAGTTCTTGACACACTCAAACCGGTGCGCCTGGGACCTACCACCATACCCCATTCAAAGGCACTTCAATCTTTTGTCTTGCCCGTTCACCCTCTGAAAGGCACACATACACAATCCATGTCTCAATTGACTCAAGGCTGAAAACCCCTTCTTTAACCGGTGTCCTCCCCTTCATCTACACTGATTGAAGTGGATTTAACAAGTGACATCAATAAGGGATCATAGCTTTCACATTGTCAGTCTGTCATGGAAAGAGCTGTTCCTAATGTTTTGTACAGTCAGTGTATTTTGTCAATTGGCCCAAGAATTGTTATTAATTATATCTGTCTATAACATGAGTCAGGGACTACTCATGGTTCCTCTGATAAGAAAATATCATACTTTTGCTAATTGCACTTCCAACAAACTTATTTTATAAATCACTTATTTCCACTACTCACTACTCCAAGGGCCTCATTTATAAACATTGCATACGCACAAAATATGCGTGTGCCCAGATCACGCAAAACTTGCCATTTATAAAAACTGAGCTTGAAGTGAGAATGTGCTCATTCTCGCGCAAACTTTAGACCACGTGTACGCAGTTTCTATTGGTTGAAGTATGGCATTGCAGGCAAAAGTAGTATCCTTGTGCTGAGACCGTGGAGCTCATATTCCCGAAGTGGCTACACAACAAATTACCATGCACGCATCTCATTTCAATTGGGCCTATTAGATAGACTTCTGTAATTTCAAGTTTTTGCTCTATGCATCCGACAGGGAGCACGGTTCATAAGATTAACAGGTGAACGAACATGTTAATATTTTGCATTGAAGGGTATAGGCCATCACTGTACGTAGGCCTACTGTAGTTTTATTTTTTCCCCCCCAGAGTAGACAATGTTTCAGAATTTGCGGGCAGTGCAGAATATTTAGGTTCGGGAAAAAGTGAACGCAAAACATGATTGCACTCAAACGATCTGTTTACTGGTCCACAACAATTTGCTATTGTTTTTGTCCTTCAGAAACAGTCATAAAGCAAATGTCACTGCAAAAATGAAAGTCTGCTAACCCCTCCAAAACACATGTGATCAAGCTTGCCATTGCAATTTCCTTTAGATACTGTCTTGGCCTAATTCCAATACTTCCAAACTATACAGAAAATAAAGGGTGTTATTGTCACCATGAAAGGTGAATGATGGGCATTTTTCAGATGGAGTTATAATGCACTTTTTTACGACGTGTTTATAAAATCAAACCTATGTATGGCGTGCGCCAAGTTAATCAATCTCAATATTTTTGCACGTATGCTGTCTTTTAAAAAATGGCCCACACAGTTATTTAGTGTTCAATTTATATAACAGTTATAAATGAGGCCCCAGGTGCTCTAACCATCTTCAGATTTCTAATTGGGACTTCAGGTTTCCTGACTTTCCCACAACCCCACACAGCGTTGCTGATGACTGCCACTCTGGCCTGCCTCCACCTGTCATTGGAGACCACATATCTCCATACAGTTGCCATTGTTCCTGAAAAGAGACACTCCTCTGGCATCTAAACGACTACACTAGAATCTCAATGTCAGCAATACAAAGTAGGTACAAACTGCTCTCCACGTGGCAGGAAACTGACACCCGTGTCCAGTCTCTGAAATGAAGGCTTGATCGTTGCACCCAAGGAGAAGTAGTTTCACTAGAACGACAGACAGGGCATGACTGTCCACATTGAACAGGAGATGAGCCTTTAGGAGCACATTGTGTTCTAGCTGGTCAAAGTGCTTTTCATTTTGAAGCTGGATCAGACTGAATCGAAGTGATATTCAGTGTGGAAGTCATGTCTGAGTTCAACAGACGGTAGGGGGGGCAGGAGGGGAGAGGTAATCAGATGAGTTAGTTGGCTCAGAGGAGTGGGGTTTTGTAGTGTTGAGCACAGAGTGGGTTAATAATCAGAGCCTGGGGTGGATTCCCATAGTGCTGATAATAGGCCCATACCCCACTGAGCATTAATGACTGCATAATAAAAGCCACATGTTCAATCACTTTCAGATGGCTCCAGATACCAGCACCGCTGCACACCACCAGGGTCAAAGGTCATAGGAAAGAGACTGGAATGCCACATGTTTTGGTTCAGGACTTTGAGTTGGTCTGATAATACTTTGCACATAGGAGTATTGAATTTCATGGCTGTGTTGTCTAGGTCTTGACTCTAGACACAGATACTAGCTAAGTTTCACAGTAGCAGAATGATTCAAGATCCAATAAACCAGCATAGTGTTTCCCAAATCACAGTATTTTGACAATACAATAAAAGGCTGGTTTGATCATCATTTTATTTCACCAGCCAATATTGTACCATGAAGAGAACCAAGACTAATTCTAGCTGGAGGAAATCAAAATCTACACACAAGGCTTTGACACAAGGAAAACTGATTTCAAGATAAAAGGGGAATGTGAAATGCAAACAACCTACATGTACGTTGCATAATAATGAAGTTATAAAAGGTTCAAAAAGCACATTATATCCCAGTGTAACAGAGTGTGTATTATACACTGATCAGCCATGAAATGTAACAGTGTGTAACAGTGTGCATTGTTGGCAGGGCAGTCAGATGAAGGACGTACCACTGAGAGGGTTCCTGCCCAGCACCAGCACGTTAGGGAGAGGCATCGCCACCAGCTGCTGGAGGGTCTCCTGGAAGAACAAAACATCAAATACTTATTACAGTATTAGTTATTACAGATGTTCACAGGATTTTATACATCCTGACAAGTGTACATATTGTTTTGACTGAACATCAGAATGAGTAGTGACTGCATGGAGAAGGAATCTTGAAAGGATCACTGCAGAATCATGTATGAATCCCCCGCTCCCCCCCACAACGTGATAGCTATAGGCTAGACAGTGTCAGGCAGGCTGTGTACAGAGACCGTACAGGCAGAGGGAAGCCCAATGGGGATGTTATATGAAAGAGTATCAATTTGTCCAACAATGGACAAAGCAGAAGTCTCATATAGCATCGTTTGATGATGTCACCCGTCCTGTGTCGATGTGCCGACTGTGCTCTTGGCGGTCATGTGACGGTGACCTTGGTCTTCTGTAGGTTGTAAATCTCAAATCCCCCTTCACTACACAGGTGTTCATATGTCCATCATGAAAACAGGATGCCCACACACAAATATCAGATACATGTGAAAATGAGCACATGGGAGTGCAAACACACACACACACACACACACACACACAGCGCCACACTATCAGCGCAAAAGCTGTCGTCAGCTGACTAGACAACTAAAGCCGCTCATCTCCTGCTCCTCCTAGTTCAGCACTACACATCACCATGCTGCTGCTGGTACTCTGACAGGTAGCCAGTCATGCCGACTGGTCGATTCTCCACCCATAGGGGTGACATGTACCCCAACAATCTGAGGGGGCACAAAGTACATGAGGATGGCTGGGAGGGGAGGGTCTTGGAGAACAAGACTGCCATTCCCGAAGTCAGAGAATTTAGCATTTTTCAAACACCCGAAACCCTGTTCCTTTAATCGAGAGCCATAATCATTATGCTTAAATTCGATGTAAAATGTTCTGCATATCTAAGCATACCACTTCCGCTTTCTGTATTAGAGGTCTGTGCGGGTTTACACTGATTTATTCAGCTCGCTCCTGCCTGCAGCTTTTCATACTGCCCCTGCCCACACCTGCTGTCTGTGTCCGACTCCCACCCGCAAACGCAAGAAATGGTCTGGAACCCAACCGCAGTCTCGCTATGTTATTTTAGACGTATGTGACGACAAAGCTCACTTGCCAGCCATGGTCGCAGCAACATTGCACCCTATAGTCAATATCAAAATGCACAAAAATAACCTAAGAAATAGGTTAAATTACCAGAGATTCTCACTGGGCCCATTATATTAGGCTATCGGTAGGTATAACTGGGCTATATCAACCAATAGGCTAGATGTAGTTTGAAGAGAGCAGAGTGGACACTTGCACTTTCTCTTGAGATACATTTTATAGCCTACCTTTAAGGAGCGGGACAATTTGCATCTGATCGCCTGCTCCCAAACACAGCCTGAAAAATGCAGACCACACCGTAATGCTCTCCATCAGGGCCCGCATGTAGCCCTCGCAGTCTGAATCCTCCAGACTACTGGTTCTTTTTCCTTCTCTTTTTTAAAAAAAATTAACAACAATATGATTCTCCTTTTCTGCTAAAATCTGGGTAAAATATATTTTTTAAGTGAGTCTTATTCAGTACATTTAGTTAAGTCCACAAACCTTGCCAGCTGGCATGCCAGCTAAGATGGACATGCTAGTTACACAAACTTGATTGATAGCCTGAAAAGGCTTCTTGGTAACTAGTTGAGGTTGGGAACCTATCCGAGTTAACAATGTTATAAAAAGTTGGCTTTAGCTAGGTGGCTAGTAGTATTACAGAGAAACAACAAACATAATTTTTTTAATCCGAGCGGGCACGTGCCCCTGTGCCCCCTATGGACATAACACCTCTGTCCACACACACACACACACACACACACACACACACACACACACACACACCTTCATCTATTATGTACAAAGTCAAGTACTCACTAAATGAGGGAGACCTTCCATTCAACAGCTAACCACTGATTCAGTAGTGAAGAAGTCTATTGAACTGGTGGGACTGGAATGAGACGAGTGGGCAGTGCTGTTCTAGGGCCTGTGTAACCTCTAACAGACTGACTGGCCGCTGTTTGGAAAATAACCTTTGATAATGACCTTGCTTACGGTGTAAGCATAATTCATTGTAATTAAAGCCTGTGTTGGGACTTGAGCCAAAGAACTCCAACCCAAAGTAACTATTAAAGTATGTGGGGCGGTGGCCTGACCTTGTCATTTGTCCAGCGAGCAAAAATAAAACAAATCCTTGAATGAGTAGGTGTTAAAACTTTTGACCGGAAGAGCAAGCGAGAGAAAGATATACACACAGTGTGCGCGCGCTCTCTCCCTCTCCAACTGTACACACACAAAAGTTTGGAGACCTACTCAATCCAGGGTATTTCTTAATTTTTTTTATATTGTAGAATAATAGTTTAGACAAAACTATGAAGTAAAACATATGGAATCATGTAGTAACCAAAGTGTTAAACAAATCAAAATATATTTTATATAATTAGAGATTCTTCAAATAGTCACCCCCTTGCCTTGATGACAGCTTTGCACACTCTCGGCATTCAAGGCAAGAACAGTGCTAGAGCGAGATGGAACAAGAACATCCCAGCCGGCCAAACCATCCCCTAACCCAGACGACGCTGGGCCAGCTGTGCGCCGCCTCCCGGCTGCGACACATTCCGGGATCGAACCCGGATCTGTAGAGACTCCTCTAGCACTGCGCCACTCGGGATGCCCAAGGTGGAAATGATTTTGTCCATTCGTCACATCTGATCATTAATAGGCTCGTCTTTTGAGTGAGATTTACAGTTGTAGCCCTATATGATGTGTATAACATGGCATGAGGATAAACAGACAAGAATGGACAAAATACTGATGCTTCAACCATCAGACACACTCTCCCTATCCACAGCACCCCTAACCCCAGACGTGTGGTAGATGCCGGTCACACTAACAAGCGCCAGGGGACGGAAGGGCTCAAGGTCATTCGTTTCCAGGGGTTACAAAGTGAGAATTTTACATGGTTGCCATGGTTTTGTGTGTCAAGCTGCTGCTCCACCCTGTACTGCTGCTATGCTGGTGAAGGGTGGATGGATGATTATATGGCTAACACCACAGGAAGGGAGTACCTTCACATTTTTTTCCATGCTTCCAGAATAGAATAGATCGAATGGAACAACATGTGATTTGCCATCAAACGCTATCCCACCACAATCATTTCGTGGCATAAGGTGCTGACCGCTGAGTCAGATCCCAATACAACTATGGCCTTGGATAACTATCAAATAAATGTTATTTGTCACATGTGGTAAATACAATGAAATGCTTACTAATACGTGTTAAGTATTTACTAATACAAATGAAAAAAAAATAGAAAAATAATTATAGCGCAACAAAATAACAGTCAACGCAAATAGTCCATGTAGCCATTTGGTTAGCTGTTCAGGAGTCTCATGGCTTGGGGGTAGAAGCTGTTAAGAAGCCTCTTGGACCTAGACTTGGCGCTCCGGTACTGCTTGCCTTGCGGTAGCAGAGAGAAGTCTGACTAGGGTGGCTGGAGTCTGACCATTTTTAGGGCCTTGACACCGCCTGGTATAGAGGTCCTGGATGGCAGGAAGCTTGGCACCAGTGATGTACTGGGCCGTACACACTACCCTCTGAAGTGCCTTGCGGTTGGAGGCCGAGCAGTTGCCCTACCAGGCGGTGATGCAACCAGTCAGGATGCTCTCGATGGTGCAGCTGTAGAACTTGAGGATCTGAGGACACATGCCAAATCTTTTTTCAGTCTCCTGAGGGGGAATAGGCATTGTTGTGCCCTCTTCACAACTGTCTTGGTGTGTTTAGACCATGACAGCTCGATGGTGATGTGGACACCGAGGAACTTGAAGCACTCAACCTGCTCCACTACAGCCCCGTTGATGAGAATGGGGTGTGCTCGGTCCTCCTTTTCCTGTAGTCCACAATCATCTCCTTTGTCTTGATCATGTTGAGGGAGAGGTTGTTATCCTGGCACCACACTGACAGATCTCTGACCTCCTCCCTATAGGCTGCCTCATCGTTGTCGATGATCAGGCCTACCACCGGTGTGTCGTCGGCAAACTTAATGATGGTGTTGGAGTCGTGCTTGGCCATGCAGTAGTGTGTGAAAAGGGATTACAGGAGGGGACTGAGCACACACCCCTGAGGGGCAGATGTGTCATTACCTACCCTTACCACCTTGGGGTGGCCCATCTGGAAGTCCAGGATTCTGTTGCAGAGGGAGGGGTTTAGTCCCAGGGTCCTTAGCTTAGTGATGAGCTTTGTGGGCACTACGGTGTTTAACGCTGAGCTGTAGTCCTTGAATAGCATTCTCACTAGGGGTGAAACGGTACGTGTATTCGCATTGAACTGTTCGGCACAGGGTCCACAGTTCGGTACAAACCGAACAATACATTAATCATATATTATATCTAGTAAAACATTTATCGTATTTTTTTGTTGTTGCATAAACCAACGGCGTACAAATTAACATGGGAAAAATATCCACATAGTAATTAAGTTAGTGGTCTGCCGCTCCGCTCACTAGTTATTTTACTCCAGCGAGAACAGAGCTGAGAGACCATCGTAGCAGCAATTAGCTTATGAAGGAATTAGCAGTTAGCTAAATGCAAAGGAGTAACATGGCAAACATTGGCGAGCCAAAACTAGAAGACGGCCCAGTATCATTCAGGTCTACTGTCTGGGAACATTTCGGTTTCCCTGTAAACTATAACGAGGGATTGCCAACGAGTGGTGGATAAAACTTCTACAACAGGTAGGCTCTGTTCATTGCCGATAGCCTATTCGAGTGGCAATATGAGTAACATGACTACTCATTTGGGCCGACATCACCCCAAAGTGTCAATCGGTGAGACTAGGCGAAAAAAAATGAAACGGCAGCCACTTCTCCCCACGGCCTTCAGGCAACAATATGTGGCTGACTCCGGTAGGGCTAAAGAAATCAGAGCAGCGATAGCAAAATTCATAGCGGCAGATATGACACCCTTCTCTGTGGTAGAGAATGCGTGGTTCAGAAACATGTTTAAAGTGGTCGAGCCACACTTCACTATTCCTTCCCGTACATATTTTGCCCAGAAATGAATACAAAATGACAACTTGAGAGCGAGTTGTCAGATACGCGGTCTGTTGCTCTAACAGACAGTTGGACTTCTAGAGCTACCTTACTGTAACGGCTCATTTCATTACGGCAGAGATACAAAGCCATGTCCTTCAAACACGTCCCCTTGAGAGTAGTCACACCAGTGTAAACTTGGGGGAAGAGCTAAGGGTAGTAGTTGCCTTGTGGAAGTTGGAGAGGGATAATGTAACGATTCCTGTGACCACTAACACTAGAAATATTGTAAATGCAGTTGCACTAGCTGGATTTGGGCCACAGATATAAATGTGAGCAAAGCATCCTTAATCTAGCATCTCAAAAAGGAATGTCAGTGAATCCAATCTCTCGCCTCCTAGCAAAGATCAGGAAGGCGGTATCCTTCTTTCATAAAAGCACAAGTGCTGCACATGTTTTCAAGACAAAACAAGAGATGCTGGAGCTGCCAAACCCCACACGAATCCAAGATGTCCCTACTGGAATTCAAGCCATGACATGGTTGACAGATACCTTGAGCAGAAAGTTGCAGTGTCAAGCTGTGAGGAAGAATGTCAAAGATACTGTGACTGTCTAAAAATGACATAAGGCTAGCAGAGGAAGTTATCAAAGTGTGCAAACCTCTCAAAACAGTCACAACACTGAGATGCACTGAGAGCATTAAATCAGTTTCCATGGTCATATGTAAACAATGATCCTGAAATCAACGGTGGCATCTGATGAAGATGAACCCGCAGTAAGGGATGTCAAGACTGCTATCAGAGTTAACCTGGAGCCCAGATATGCTGACCCAGGTGTCCAAGATTTCTTACACAAGAGCACCGCTTTGGAACCCCGGTTCAAGTCCCTGCTGCATCTGGATGCTGCTGCTTGTCTGAGATTCTACAATGAACTCACAGCAGAGATTGTGACCAATATACAAACAGGTATTGTATTTATTTCGTTAATGTGACATTTATTTTATTAGTGATTTAACAATTAAAGAATTAAGTGTCTAATATACATTTCAAACAACAAATCATATCTTTAAGCCACTTCAGAGATCGTGATTTACGTAATTTAATTCTGCAGGGTCAAGCCACAGATACCACAGCAGCCAACCCCTCTCCAGAGACGGCAGATAACAGGGGTTCTCCTCCAGAAACAGTCTGCCATAGCTGGGCTTTTTGGGGAGTTGTTCACGACCCAGGAGCAGGGAACTAAGTCAAAGGTCAAGGTCATAGAGGAGGAGGTGACCTCAGACAGGGAAGTGGACTGTATTCCCCTGGATGCCGATCCACGTACATGGTGGAAGACCAAGGAGTTAATATACCGTCATGTTGCCATGTTAGCAAGGCGCTACCTGGCTGTGCCTGGGACCTCTGTCCCTAACGAGAGGGTATTCTCCACAGCGGCTGACATTGTCACAGCAAGCCGATCTGAGCTCATTGCTAATCTTCTTAAAGAAAAACTTGAAAATTAAAACATTTCTATCAGATTAAGTAACCAGTCTCAAGTAGTCCTAATTTGTTTAAGGCACTGCTATGTGACTTAATTTTGATATTTGCTGCTGGACTATGCACTCGTTGAAGTTCTGTTTAAAATGTAATTTCATGTTATACGGCAGCCACTGCTGTTTTTTGTAGTCCCTTTGTTTCCATATGCTCCTGGGAATTCAAGCTACCCATGTTTACCATTATAATAAATGGAAAATTTAAATACAAATTACATTTCTCAGGCATTAATTTTGTCGATGTAATGAAACCATACCAAACCGTGACAACACTGTACCGTATCGTACCATGAGTTTTGTGAACCGTTTCACCTCTAATTCTCATGTAGTTGTTCCTTTTGTCCAAGTGGGAAAGGGCAGTGTGGAGTGTAATCGAGAGTGCGTCATCTGTGGATCTGTTGGGGCGGTATGCAAATTGGAGTGGGTCTAGGTTTTTGGGACAATGGAGTTGATGTGAGCCATGACCAGCCTTTCAAAGCACTTCATGGACTACAGATGTGAGTGCTACGGGTCAGTAGTCATTTAGGCAGATTACCTTGGTGTTCTTGGGCACAGGGACTACAGTGGCCTGCTTGAAAATCTTGGTATAATACTGCCTCGGGCAAGGACAGGTTGAAAATTTCAGCGAAGACACCAGTCAGTTGGTCAACGCATGCTCGGAGTACACGTCCTGGTAATCAGTCTGGCCCTGTGGCCTTGTGAATGTTGACCTGTTTAAAGGTCTTGCTCACATTGGCTACAGAGAGCGTGACCACACATTCTTCCAGAACAGCTAGTCCTCTCATGCAGGCTTCAGTGTTGCTTACCTCGAAGCGAGCATAGAAGTAATTTAGCTCGTCTGTTAGGCTCGTGTCACTTGGCAGCTCGCGGTTGTGCTTCCCTTTGTAATCCGTAATAGTTTGCCAGCCCTGCCACATCCGATGAGTCGGAGCCGGTGTAGTAGGATTCAAGCTTAGTCCTGTGTTAACGCTTGCCCGTTTGATGGTTTGTTGGAGAGAATAGCGGGATTTCTTACAAGCGTCCGGGTTAGAATCAGGCTCCTTGAAAGCAGCAGCTCTACCGTTTAGCTCAGTGCAGATGTTGCCTGTAATCCATGGCTTCTGGTTGGGGCATGTACGTACATTGACTGTGGGGACAACGTCATCGATGCACTTATTGATTAAGCCTGTGACTGGCATTGAGAAGTACACCATATCATCAGAAGAATCCCAGAACATATTCCAGTCTGTGCTAGCAAAACAGTCCTGTAGCTTAGCATCTGACCACTTCCATACTGAGCGAGTCACTGGTGCTTCCTGCTTTAGTTTTAGCTTGTAAGCAGGAATCAGGAGGATAGCGTTATGGTCAGATGTGCTAAATGGAGGGCAAGGGAGAGCTTTGTACACATCTCTGTGTGTGGAGTTAAGGTTGTTTTCCCCTCTGGTTGCACATGTAACATGCTGGTAGAAATGAGGTAAAACAGAATTAAGTTTCCCTGTATTAAAGTCCCTGGCCACTAGGAGCGCCACATTTGGATAGGCATTTTCTTGTTTGTTTATGGTTTTATACAGCTTGTTGAGTTGGGTCTTAGTGCCAGCATTGGTTTGTGGTGGTAAATAGACAGCTTACGAAAAATATATATGATGAAAACTCATGGTAAATATTGTGGTTTACAGCTTATCATGAGATAGGCGAGCAAAACCTTGAGACATCAATAATATTAGATTTTGTGCACCAGCTGTTATTGACAAATAGACACAGACCACCACCCCTTATCTTATCGGAGGCAGCGGTTCCATTTTGCTGATGCACAGAAAACCCAGCCAGCTGTATGTTATCCATGTTGTCGTTCAGCCACGTCGCAGTGAAACATAAGATACTAGTTTAAATGTCCTTTTGGTAGGATAGTCTTGATCGGAGCGCATGCAGTTTATTATCCAATAATTGCACATTGGCTAATAAGACTGATGGCAGATGCGGGTTATCCACTCGCCGTCTGATTAATTAACAGGCACCCCGACCTACATCTGTCTCTTCTTCATGCGAATGATGGGGATTTGGGACTTGTCCGGTGTCTGAAGTAAATCCTTTGCGTAGGACTCGTTAAATTATTTGTATTTTTTAAATAAATACATTTTAAAAAACTTTGTCCAGTATGAGGTGTTCTGATATCCAGAAGCTCTTTTTGATCATGAGAGACAGAAACATTATGTACAAAAGTTACAAATAATGCTACAAAAAAACTGAACAATTGGTTAGGAGCTCGTAAAACTGCAGCCATCTCTGGTGCGACTAAACCCAAAGAGGAATAAATACAAACCCCCTTTCTCTCCACCAAACACACGTCCCTTCTAGCTGCTGCCTCACCTGCCGACACACACACACACACACACACACACACACACACACACACACTTGTCCCTTACAACAGGCACATATTTGCAATGCAATCACATACTGAAGCACTGTCAGGCACTGAGTCAAAAGCCTGAGTGTACGTTACCCAGTCCACCAACCTTATTTGCTCTCTATGTCAACTCTTTCTATTTGGGTTAAGAAGCTGAACTATCTGCTATTGCAAAGAGAGAAAACACAGGGAATGGAAAGCCTCAGATCCAGGCTAAAAACAACCTCAAGTGTATTCCTTTGTTTGGTTTATGAAATCTCACTCTTTAAATCCCCCATAAATGCTTGAAGTGGGGGTTTGGATTCTAAATAGAGCAGTGGGAGGTGCACAGATTGGCCAATGAACGATAAACTCCATGATGTTTCATTATGGATGCTTGATTAGGAAAAGCAAAACAAGCAGCATAGAACTAATTGCTAAATTAAAAGGCTGAATGAGTCGATGCTAAAACAAGGTTAGCATATTAAAGACATGCTCTAAAGGCATGCATATTAAATCTTTTTTAAACCTCCCACTTTTGGCTGGATGTCTCAATGTGTAGTTCACACATGCATAATCTATGAGCACAATTAGCGTTTTTACCTTAGCTACGAAATCTAGTTTGAAAGCTGTTTTTCTGGGAGCTGTGCTGCGCCATGTGACTGGGGTCTAGTGCGGGGGGTGGGGGGGGCAGATATCTATAGACGGGTTGGCTAACAATGTCACAAATGTGTGACTGGAAGCTGTAATTTGTTATGGTTTGTACTTGGGACCATATTTTCTCAGCTAAGGTCAGCAGAACAGAACATAGCAGCTCAATTCATAGGCCTATGCTACAAATTAAACAATTAACACATCTGGTTAGTAGGCTATATAAAATCAGTTCAATGTCAATAACATATCCTAATACTTTCAATCTGATTACACTGCTAAAAATCGCCAATGTTTATTAAAGTTGTGTTTTTAAATTATATTTCTTGGTGCGTTGATTGGGGGAAAACAGCTTGCAATCAAGAGAAAATATGTCTCAAAAAGGTGGATAATGAAAATATAAGTTTCAGGGAAGAATAGACAGCGAAATAGGCATTCTTTCCATATTTCTCCTGTCAATCTAAAGTGTCTTGTTTGCAATGAAACGGTTGTGGTTTGCAAATAATTCAATAATATTAGACATCAGTACAAATCTAAACAGGACACTTTCAAAAAAGTTACCCATCCACCCAGACAGAGGCAGCTCATCTGATGCAGAAAATTGTAAGCTTCAACTCCGGGCTACTCATCAGTAGCTTAACCCAAGAGAAGTGCTTCCCTAAAAGCTTCCTGGGTTTAAACGTCTTGTCAGAAAGTGAAAAGCTCAATTAATAGGGACAGAATAGGTCCATTTTTTGTCTCCTCAAAATTGAAGGCAGCGTCACAGCTTCAGAATGTCAGAGACAAATAACATATCCTCATAAGCATCAGCGTCACATCTATTGTAGGGATGGGCGGTATAGCGGGATGAACGTGAATACCGGTATGACATTATGCCATGATATGGATTTTGCCATGTTGTGCATGTCATGATGAATTAATAAAATAAGCCGTTATTTCATTCAAAATTTCAGGTGAGTGTTACGGCCTATTGGGCTAGTTCAAATGGTTTCTCTTTTACTAAAAACAGCCTTTTTTTAGCAAAGAAAAAAACTAGAAGCATGGACGTTACGCGCAATCTGCCTACCAATCAAAGTATACAAACAAGCATGCGCAACTGCAGAGTAAGCAAACATTTAGTGAAGTAAACTCCTTTCGTTAGCAAAAGTGTCCGAAAATCAAGCACAAACGTGTTACCAAGCTTTGAGGATGACTGAAGACAAGACAAATAACACTGTTGAGGTTGATTTGCAGGACGATGAAGAATTGGTTAGAAAAAAAAAAAAAAAAAAGGGGGCATCTGTCATTTGGAACTGGTTTGGCTTTAAGATAACTGACCAACAGTATTGAGCAAGTTGTGTCAACGCATTGTGCTAGCCAGAGGTGGAAACACCAGTAATCTTTTTCACTACCTGAAAACCCTGAATGTGTGTGCGAATTAGAGGTCGACCGATTAAAAATCGGCATGGCCGATTTCAAGTTTTCATAACAATCGGTAATCGGCATTTTTGGACGCCAATTATATTGCAATCCGCGAGGAGACTGCGTGGCAGGCTGACCACCTGTTACACGAGTGCAGCAAGGAGCCAAGGTAAGTTGCTAGCTAGCATTAAACTTATCTTATAAAATAATTAAAAATCTTCACAATCACTAGTTAACCTAGTAATATCATCAACCATGTGAAGTTAACTAGCTTGTCCTGCGTTGCATATAATCAATGCAGTGCCTGTTAATTTATCATCGAATCACAGCCTACTTCAAAACGGGTGATGATTTAGCAAAAGCGCATTCGCAAAAAAAAGCACCATCGTTGCACGAATGAACCTAACCATAAACATCAATGCCTTTCTTAAAATCAATACACAAGTATATAATTTTTCAAACCTGCATATTTAGTTAAAAGAAATTCATGTTAGCAGGCAATATTAACTAGGGAAATTGTGCCACTTCTCTTGCGTTCATTGCACGCAGAGTCAGGGTTTATGCAACATTTTGGGCCGCCTGGCTCGTTGCGAACTAATTTGCCAGAATTGTACATAATTATGACATAACATTGAAGGTTGTGCAACGTAACAGTAATATTTAGACTTAGGGTTGCCACCCGTTCGATAAAATACGGAACGGTTCCGTATTTCACTGAAAGAATAAATGTTTTGTTTTCGAAATGATAGTTTCCGGATTTTACCATATTAAAATGACCAAAGGCTCGTATTTCTGTGTTTATTATAATTAAAATTAAAAAAAAGTGTTCCTTCAGTATTGTTGTAAATGTCATTACAAATATATATAAAAAAATGTATTTTTAAAATACAATATCGGCTTTTTTTGGGTCCTCCAATAATTGGTATCAGCGTTGAAAAATCATTATCGGTCAACCTCTAGCACGAATATGAAGAATCTAGCGGAATGTGTGCAACAAACCCCCGGAGCAAGTCTCAAGACATCTTCAAGCCAGACCTGCACTCAGCTATAACTGAAGGCATCATTCGTTAGTGGTACTCCCTATGACAAGAAGAGCATGAAGTGGAATGAGATAACAAATGCAGTTACGTATCACATAGCGAAAGAAATGGAACCAATTCAACTGTGGAGAAAGTTTAAGAACTAGAAAGAAAGTTGATTTGAACGCTAGACCCAGGATACAAGATCCCGAGCTTCACAAAACATGTCTGCCAGAACTCTACACAGAATGGCAACGCTGTCCTGACAATGAAATCCCTAACGCTGCATTCTTCTTTACCACTACCGACTTATGATCAAGCCGGACCACAGAGCCATACATTAGCCTCACGATTCATTACATTGACGACAACTGGAAGCTGCAAAGCCAATTCCTTCAAACCTCTTATTTCCCAGATGATCAAACCGTAGAAATAATTGCAGCTGGGCTGAGGGAGGCACTTTCATCCTGGGGCCTGAAAGAGTTGCGTCAAGTATGTAGGACTACAGACAGTGGATCGAACATGGTCAAAACATTGGAGCTGAGAAATTTACAAGCCCAGGGTATTCCGGATACAGGCTATACATTGCCATTGGTAAGTTTCAAAATGTCAAACACAGAGCTAGGTAGAACAATTACATAACTTAAAAATAACAAAGAAAAAATGCGGAACTATAGTTAAGTTCTGTTTAAAGTTATAGCTGACTACACTGTCTGATCCTTCTTATATGTTACGCCGAATATTTACACAGCTACGCAAATCTATAATATTTGTAATTTGTTTACATTTCAAGGCTTAATTATAATTGATACAGTTGCCTACGGTTTCAATATATGCATCTATCCTCTTTCTTTCAATAATAATTTATTGAGTAGGCTATCCTATTTTCTAATGCAACATAGCTCTCTTAATCACAACAGTCGTAAATGGATTACATTTGTAATCATGTCCAGTGTCCATGCTGTAAATTGCTGTAATTATAGCAGATGCAATGTTATTTCTATTGAATAACAGTGATTCATATGCAATTCTTTTTCAACTTTTTATTTTTCAGAGAGGAGTGTCCAAAATGAACCTCAGGTTTCCCGTGCCACTGAAGTGTGCAAGAAAGTGGTCAGCACATTTTCCTAAAGTTAGAAGAAGCAGAAGGCCCTGACAAGTGCACAGGGTAAACAGAGCCTGCCCCTCCACAAACTCATCACGGAATCCCCGACAAAGTGGGGATCTCAACTGCAGATGATGGAAAGAGTCCTGGTGCAGGAAAAGGCCCTCACACAAGTCCTGGCAGCAGGCAAAAGAAATACAGCACCTTGCACCCTCCGGATTGATGTCTTTGAGCCCATCACTGCAGCCCTGCCCTGTCAGGAGAGACATACATTAGTGTGTCCTATCTGAAGCCGATCCTCCATTTGTTCAAGATGGAGGTTCTGAAATCAAATGAGGGCGAAGCCAAACTGACCCAAGAGATTATGAATGTCCTCAATTACCTGAATGACAAATGCACCAACCCTGAAACAGATGAGCCTCACCATGGCTACCTTTCTGCACCCAAGGTTCAAGACCACCTACATGACCACTGAGAAGCTGGTACAGGTGAAGGTGAGAGCTGCCTCTGAGACAGAAGCCCTCCTGGTAGGGAACACAGCCCTGGGAGACTTCTCTTGAAGAAGACCAGAGTGAGAAAGAAGCTGCCACTGCTCCACAATCAGCAAAGAAGTCCAAGAGCCTTGGGAGCTTCTTTAAGAAAACCAGTAGTGCACCTGCCTTAAGAACCCAGAGACCAGTCAGTCATGGAGCAGGAGCTGGACAGCTACACTCTGATGGCAGCAGACAGTGAGGCTGATCCTTTGGAGTGGTGGCGAGTTCACACATCCAACTTCCCACAAGTGAGTTGTCTGACAAAGAAATACTTTTGCATCCCTGCCACAAGCCCTCAGAGAACATTTCGCAATGGGGGCAATGTGGTCACATGCCAGAGGGCAACTTTGAAGCCTGAAACTGTCAAAAGGCTGGTGTTCCTGGCACAGAACTTGAGGGAGGCAGTGAATTGTTACATGGTGAACTGAGAAACATGCAGTCTGAAGGGTTAATGCCCCCTTTCTGCTTCTATAAGGTTAAAAGCAACTTTGAAGGGCTTATAAAAATTATTATTATTTTTAGGTAGATTGAAATAAATGGGCTCCGACAAAGCCCTTTTGTCATTAGTTTAGTCAAATTAAAAAATTACTTTCAGCACCATTTGCTGTCCACCTCTGATTATGCCTCAGGCGCTCCATAGCTGATGTCTGCTAGCTTGCAATTCTTGTTGACCGCACTCTCTCCTAATAAGTTAATGATTTAAAAAGTGTCCATCTCATGACATTGCAATACATTTGGGCTCCAGTCTAAGGCTACAGAAAAACCCCATAGGCTACTACTCTTTCCATTTGCTATTTGGATACAACTATGGATTATTTGGAACCAAACCAACATTTGTTATTGAAGTAGAAGTCCTGGGAGTGCATTCTGACGAAGAACAGCAAAGGTAAACAAACTTTTCTAATAGTAAATCGGAGTTTGGTGAGTACCACACTTGGTGGGTGTCAAAATAGCTAGCCTGTGATGGCCGGGCTATCTACTCAGAATATTGCAAAATGTGCTTTCACCGAAAAGCTATTTTAAAAATCGGACATAGCGAGTGCATAAAGGAGTTCTGTATCTATAATTCTTAAAATAATTGTTATGTTTTTTGTGAAAGTTTATCGTGAGTAATTTAGTAAATTCACTGGAAGTGTTCGGTGGGAATGCTAGTCACATGCTAATGTAAAAAGCTGTTTTTTGATATAAATATGAACTTGATTGAACAAAACATGCATGTATTGTATAACATAATGTCCTAGGATTGTCATCTGATGAAGATCATCAAAGGTTAGTGCTGCATTTAGCTGTGGTTTGGGTTTATGTGACATATGCTAGCTTGAAAAATGGGTGTCTGATTATTTCTGGCTGGGTACTCTGCTGACATAATCTAATGTTTTGCTTTCGTTGTAAAGCCTTTTTGAAATCGGACAGTGTGGTTAGATTAACGAGAGTCTTGTCTTTAAAATGGTGTAAAATAGTCATATGTTTGAGAAATTGAAGTAATAGCATTTCTAAGGTATTTGAATATCGCGCCACGGGATTCCACTGGCTGTTGAGTCCTAGCCCAGAGAGGTTAAGCCATGGCATAATTTTCTGGAATTTTCCAAGCTGTTTAAAAGCACAGTCAACTTAGTGTATGTAAACTTCTGACCCACTGAAATTGTGATAGTGAATTATAAGTGAAATAATCTATTGTTGGGAAAATTACTTGCGTCATGCACAATGTAGATGTCCTAACCGACTTGCCAAAACACTAGTTTGTTAACAAGAAATTTGTGGAGTGGTTGAAAAACAAGTTAACTGCATATATGTGGCATAAACACAACCAGTCATGTTTTTATATGATTGTCAAAATCACTTCAAATGGCTCCTTTCTAAAGCTACTCGCGCTCGTTGATCCACTCGCAACATATTTCCAGCCTCCAAACAGTGGTGAATGGAAAGAGACATCTGTTACACAAAACACCAAAAAGTGTAATGCCATTTTGGCGACAGAATTAATTGCTCCACTGCTGTCCGCGTCGGCCACTCATCTCTGCCTTGGCAAAATGTCAGTGTTCTCGTCGAAACACATCGCATTTTGGAGCGTAAGCTATAGGCTTACCACCCGTTTTCAAGTCCATTCGCTCATCTTTCATGCCTCAGACATGCAGTGATGGTAAATAGTGGTGTAATAGCCTGCAGTTGACTTTCTCTTTTTTCATTATTGTGATAGGCTCATGTTTTACCGGTACGGCATACCCCACTATTTATTTTGCCGGGACGCTGTACCGGACCGCCTTACTTTAACCACCGATTTTCAATAAAACATTTGGAAACTAAATACAGTTTACATGTCAACAATCTAAACACTGTCTGTTTTGCCGGTGTGTGTCGGTTTTGTTACTAAACAACCAACCTGTCTACAATTCAACAGTTTTTTTTATTCTTTATTTTTGCAGTGGCATCCACAATTTAGCAGTTGCGATGAGCTGCTGCTAAATGCACATAGAGGAAACACTGAGCATGTGGTGGCAGGAATATATGCTCCTCTGTGAAATGGAAAAGCCTCCATCATCCAGTAGCACGCTCCATGGTGCCAGGCAGGAGGGCAACAAAAACAGCACTCAGTACGTGCCTGTCTTCTGATTTGTTTTACTTCTCACATCTGCAACTTAATATTCATTTTGAGAAAATAGTCAATCTGTAAAGCAGTTTAAGCAGATGTGCCAGTGTGGAGAGAGAGAGAAAGTTACAGTATGCTGTGATTAGTTTACACTTCCTCTTCACACTGTGTACTCCTGAATTATAGATCAGCTCTGAGTTCATTGCTCTTCAAGACTGGGTCACGTTACAATCAGATAAGGTGTTACTGAAGTGCTACACCTTCAGTTCTGTAGTACTATGTATTGCTGAGACGAAACCGTGTTCTCACAGTGCATCAAAACAGAACATTTTTGCGATCACAAGGTGTTAAAAAATGCAGTTGCTCAAAATAACCACAACCCTCATTATGCCAGTATGTGGATCCTGTTGACACTGTATGCCAACTAGACAGTGTTCTTTATCCTGATAGACTGGAGTATACTTATGAGACAGTGTGCTCTGCTGACAAACCATGCTTGCTGATATACTAGCCTCTCCCTAATACAGTATTCTGCTGCTGTATGCAGATCTCCCTCCTCCCTTCCTCACTGGGGCTGGGCACCAACAGTATAGAGCCCCAGCCCCAGGAAGGGAGGGAAGGAGAAAGGGGAGGTTTGCTCTGAGACCGCTGTGTTTGTCTAAGCAGCTCAAAACCCCCAACTCCCCAGGTTCCACTACTGGCACCTCTCAAACGGGGGCAAGTGTGCAGTAGCGTGAGAGTGCATGTGTGTTGTGGAGGGGGTGGATAGTGGCTTGCTTGCTTATCAACTCAATGCTTGAATCTCAACCGTTCTGCACACAGTGGGCTGCCATAGCAACGACGGGGTTTATTCTCCCCAGCCTGGTGAATCTTCCCTGGGCGTCTCACGCATGCACACTTCTGGGAAAGGCAGTGCAGACTTAACTCTGCTACGGTACAAAACGTGATGTGATTACGAATATGTAGACAGGCTTAAGCTGGTCAGATAGCAGAAGGAGAAGAGGGAAGAGCGGGAGTGAGGAAAGAGCGGGAGTGAGGAAAGAGCGGGAGAGGGGAAAGAGCGGGAGAGGGGAAAGAGCGGGAGAGGGGAAAGAGCGGGAGAGAGGAACGAGCGGGAGAGAGGAAAGAGAGGAAAGAGCGGGAGAGGGGAAAGAGGAAAGAGAGGAAAGAGCGGGAGAGGGGAAAGAGCGGGAGAGGGGAAAGAGCGGGAGAGGGGAAAGAGCGGGAGAGAGGAAAGAGCGGGAGAGGGGAAAGAGCGGGAGAGAGGAAAGAGCGGGAGAGAGGAAAGAGCGGGAGAGAGGAAAGAGCGGGAGAGAGGAAAGAGCGGGAGAGAGGAAAGAGCGGGAGAGAGGAAAGAGCGGGAGAGGGGAAAGAGCGGGAGAGGGGAAAGAGCGGGAGAGAGGAAAGAGCGGGAGAGAGGAAAGAGCGGGAGAGAGGAAAGAGAGGAACGAGCGGGAGAGGGGAAAGAGCGGGAGAGGGGAAAGAGCGGGAGAGGGGAAAGAGCGGGAAAGAGGAAAGAGCGGGAGAGGGGAAAGAGCGGGAGAGGGGAAAGAGCGGGAGAGGGGAAAGAGCGGGAAAGAGGAAAGAGGGGAAAGAGCGGGAGAGAGGAAAGAGCGGGAGAGAGGAAAGAGAGGAAAGAGCGGGAGAGGGGAAAGAGCGGGAGAGGGGAAAGAGCGGGAGAGGGGAAAGAGCGGGAGAGGGGAAAGAGCGGGAAAGAGGAAAGAGAGGAAAGAGCGGGAGAGGGGAAAGAGAGGGAGAGGGGAAAGAGCGGGAAAGAGGAAAGAGAGGAAAGAGCGGGAGCAGCTCCAGAAAGCAGCACTATGGAACCGAGCTGCGCCACATCAGGTTTCCTCTTTCTCACTGTAACACACCAGTCTCTCACCACATGTGACAGACAAGGAAAGCACTCCTATTGTTGAGGATTTCAAGAAAAGCTGGAGAACAATGAAAACCTTTAGACAGGATTGTAGGTCCAATTCAGAGCTGAGATAAGCGTGCACAAGTGGGACTTTCACATAAATTATTCTCTAATTTAATGAGTTAAGCGCAAAGATATCAGACTACCTCCCTGTGTGAATAGTGGCATAAAACATGGTCTCATGTGCTTGGTTATATCAGATCTGCTGTAATGTAGGTCAGAATCAAATCCTCTGGCCGTAAATTACTGTACACATACCAAAATATCATAGCTTTAGTGCTTATTTGGATACATGACAAACATCTCATCAACACATCCATGTAATCATACCAGCTGTCACAGTCAGTAGTACCACCGACTGATCAAAGGACCCCCACGAGTCAGACTGTCAATCACCCTTGTTAGCGAGGCCAAACGAGAAACCGAAGGACCCAGCCAGATCGACAGACTTCATACACGTGAAGGAGGAGAGCACATAGCCTTTAGTCCTGTCCTCCCTTTGTTTCCAGAGCCATCAGTTAGAGTGGTTTTAATATAGCCCCCTGGGGCTGCTGCTGTTGCTAATGACCAAGATAGAGGCACCTCCACTAGGACAGCCTTGGCCCACACTGCCCTCCCGTAGGCTCTGGAACCTGCCCGACCACTCAGAGACTAGCATCTGGTGGCAGGTACCAACACGGACCGGTCTCTCCTACAGATCAGGCTCTTTTCTTTCTACTTTAATCTAAATTCATCTGCTGTTCTTTTCATGTGCTGTTCTTTTCCACATGCTCAATAAGACAACTACGGTGTAAGTCGCTATGGAGAAGTGCATCTGCTGGAGTGGCTGTACTGTCATGACAATACTTACTATAGATAGAAACAGTGGTGTAACTCAAGGTGCGAGAGCACCGATCTCAGGTCATCCTTGGCGAAATAAATAGCCGTATTTCTGTACTAAAGCAGGTCATGGTGACAGATCTCTTACTCTGTCACAGGGATGTCCTCAGGCAGACATCCCCCTTTATTTTATCTTCAATCTATAGGGTGCACCCGTTGTGGCAGTTTTCACCCAAAATCATACAGCAGGCAAAAGTGGGTCTCTCTCGCTCTCTGTGTGTAGAAACTAGGGCTGGGAATTGCCAGGGACCTCACGATACAATATTATCACGATACTTTGGTGCTGGTATATATTAAGATTCCACACGTATTGCGATTCGATCCTGTGATTTCATTGCGATTCGATGTTCCAAACATATTGCTCACAATGTGTCTGCCGCAAAGGGACAAGAGAGCGCCAATTTCACCAGCCTCTCAACGGATTAGGATAAGGGTGTAGCTATAAGGTGCAGTTTTACTGTTAACTGGGACTCCAGGCCTGCTAGAGATCTGGTGGTGCTCAACGAGGGGGGGTTCTTTATATGAGGAGGCCACAGAGGGGTGACTGCACCAATTATCAACCTTGGTCGAGGCTTAATAGAACACTCGCCAAGCTCTTCTGCGGAATACGCTTTAATTAATGAATAACCTCTCATTATGCTATATTAAGACAGGGGCAGTACTCATCCAATTATAATTTCTCTGAACACGGCAAGGTCACTGACACAATCTCTTTTTATATAGATAGTCATGATGATATTCTCCATTATACTTTACTCCAGTGTAGCTTTGGTGGCATTGGCTACACAGCAATGCAGAATCTAGATAAAGGCTTGGTTTGATCCGCGTTAGATCTGCGCTAATTTCTGATCGAGCCGACATGCCGGCCTTTACCGTGAATGTGATCTGTGAACGTCGAGGAAAAGGCCATTAAAAGCCGCATTGTTAGCTGTCCAGCGTGCTGCGCTATGAATTGAATTCCGGCCTCAATCTATACTGCATCTGCCAAATAAAAAAAATAAACCTACAAATGACAACCCTTCAAAAGACTGCTGGCGATGATGTGCACGTACCAGCTATCGGCACAGCTCTGACATCAACAGGACATTTAGGCTTAGCATGTGAGATTGCATGAGTAGATGTGTTTAGCCCCAAGCTACAAGTAGCCTACATGCCCTAATAAACTGATCTGCTCATGTTTCAAATGCAAAGGCCATGAAAGAAATCACTTGGGGATCAGGCATACGCAGTTCCCAAATGAAATAAATGTTGTGAATTGCCAATGATTCAAACACCGCAAAAGAACCTCTGGCTTGAAGCGTTCCCATAATAACACACACTTAAATCTTTCCATGATGAAGTCCAAGACAAAAACAACAACATCCACCCTAGGCTCTGCTCTAGCCATCTCAGCCCTCTGGCCCACTAACAGACAGTCTTTGTGTAGGTCAGCAAGCCTCAGCCGTGAGAGGAACTCAGTCCCCTGGAGCCTCCAAAACAAGCTCCACTACTCCGGGGCTCAGCATAGAGACATACAGCATTAAAGTGTCATATGTGGAGGATTATTTAGCGTTTGGATGATAGCAGAGAGGATGTGAGCTGTGAGTGTGCCAACTCATCTTTAAATGGCTTCTAAAATGGGCATGGGGTAGGGGTGAGGTCAAAAGATACATTAGCCTCAGACCCTGTGTGTGAATGGAGCGCTGTTCCCTTTAATGCAGTGAAAACAAAATGAGCTACTGCCTTAAGAACATACCCCAATGCAAAGCAGTGCTAAAGGGCGATGTTACACAGCAGGTCCACGCTTCAATTCACATCGGTACTGAAAAGTGTAGGCCTATAAGTCATTTATTTTTTTACTTGACGTGATACTACGCACATGGAATTTGTTTGGCTGGCGAGAGCTCCAGAAAAATCTGCATGCGTGCCAAACAGAGACCACCAAATAAATAGGCCTAACATTCATTTGGATTGAGTAACCAAGAAGAGAAACCTTCATAGGACCAATCTCAACAATACTGGCAAACCCAAATGCCTAAATATCCTTACTAGGAAAAAAATAAAAAAATAAAAATAAATCCCTACATCATCATCCTCTACACATCGTCACTTAAAATGTTTGGAAAAATGTAAAATGACCATTTCCAGTGTGAAAGTTTCCAGTTAAGTTAATAAGTTAGATCTCAAAACCACCTTCTGGCCTCTAAATCACCAGGTAGTACTCAGTGAACTGTTGAGTATTTGGGAAGCACTCCTCACAGCTTCATAGTTGAATTCAGTGGACTGCGAAGTACCTGGGAGTGATGCATCCACCAATGATTACCTCTGGCCCTGATCCTAATGACCAATGCCTAGCTAAGGAAGGTATTACGTACAGTTGAGTAATGAGGATCCTGAAAGAACATGACAAAGAATGAATAGCCTACTGCATAAATAAAAGGCGATACCATTTTTTAAATTAAAATCTGTCTGTGTATGTATGTATGTATGTATGTATGTATGTATGTATGTATGTATGTATGTATGTATGTATGTATAAATAAAAGACATTATGGAACTATAGGCCACTCCACTTTAACAACCTCTGCACAAAGTCATTTTCCACGTGTCCAAGACACTGGTGCACTAATAGGATGGATGGAGGGGGGTGGGTCCCAGAGGAATGGAGATCTCGTCTGACACCGGAGCTCTGAAGAGGAGAGTTTGCTAAAGTATTACATTTGTTCAGTTGCAGGAGACTGAGCGGAGTCAGCACGATCAGTAGCTTAATAATGTTCCTCCCGAGATTCAAGAGTGAAGCTACACTGCAGAAGCTTCACAGACAAAAGAATGCCACCAAACTACACTTAGATGGTAGAGCTGCCAACATAACCACCATATATGCCAAATGAGCCCTGCAGTCTCTACGTGGCCACTTCAGTATGATGTTACCTCCCTTAGTTAAAAACCTAGAGAATTGATTACATTTACATCTGGAACACGCAAGATTAAAAAGGGATGAATTAAAAAAGGCAGGAACAACTGGGACCACAGCAAAGAAAAGCAAAGACATTGTTCAATATCAGTGACTCTCTCTAGACTGATCAGCCCCGCTAAGATATGGGTGGTGAATGACTGGGGCCCGCTGGCCTGTTTTCCACTAGCCTAGTTTAGGATCAGCCAGGCAGGCCAGTCAGAGGTTTATAACCAGCAGCACTGAAGCACCAGGGTGAACCTTAAGCCAGGGCAGAGATAGCAGCTTAAGGCTGGATAGTAGGCAATCCAGAGCCTAGGAATAAGGAGTAGTGTGCTGGAGGATGCTTCAATTCAAGACCTCAATAAAAATCAAGGGGTCTGTTGACCAGACCTTTAATCTGAAATAATTTCTACACATTATCCAATATCATAAGACTGGGATGTTCTTGTTTCAGTGGAGCAATTACTTGTGTTCACTAGTCAGTCCCCAAAAAAACCCATCATTGCTGAAAGTCACAAAAGAAAAGTAAAAAAAAAAAAGCCAAGCAGTGTTTGCTGGCAGCTGGTCCACTGATCTCAGTCAAGTAGTTGTCATTCACACCAAAGGCCAGCCCTCCATCAAATCTCAACCCTTGATGAATGTGGTAATCAAGTGGATTTCAAACAAGTCAAAACGTACTACTCAGGTCAACTCAAAAACACCACAAGAAACACTGCTGTCCACATGAAAGGAAAATAACATGGCGTTTCCAGTTAATGGAGTAGTTGATTGTGGGTGGTAAAGCCACAACAACAATTGAGAAACTTGCTACAAACAGTGGGGGCTTCACTGGATTGACAATATATAAAACATGAGGTTAGCACAAAGGCAGGGAATGCTAGGAAAAGATTGATGACACCCACCCTAGAAGCACACCACATTCATTGTGCATCTAAGGCTAATGCTTTCAGCTTGACATGGCCACTTGGAGAGTTGATGTTCTTACTTAACCCAAGCGGCTAATAAGGGTCTGACAACTCTTGGCTTTGTGACAGATTATTTTAAGAGGGCCTAGCAGAGCTTTCAAGGCTTATGACATTAATGTCGATAAACAATAGCCCTGCGTAATGAGATGTTCAAGGGATGTTTAATTGGATGTTCCAGGAAGGTCTCTTAGCCAAGCATGTAATAGCAGTGTCCAGAGACCTGGTCATCATCCTACTCTACAATATGGTATGTTGATGAGCATTGGGCTTATGGGGATGTGACTGCGTAGTTTCTGCTTTGACAGTTGCAGATGACTATAGGAAGATCGATGGCGGCCGACTGGAGAGAACATCTGTCCAGATTGAGGAGAGGATTTCCCACGGCTGTGTCACAGACTGTGCTGCTGGGTAAATCCCCCATAGTCAGCTCCACACATTCCTGCCGTTGGTGTTGTGCATGCTGGATCAAGTGCATTTCCTGATTATCATTCTGAGTGCCAAGACACCCTGAGACGACCAATTATCTCTCCCAGCATCAGCACCTTCAGCAGAAACACCAACATATCATGGCTGAAATTCTTTATCGTCCTTCATGTAAATTATGAAGTGGGTTCTCTCTCGGCTGTGAGGTTGGCAAAAAATAGTTGGTGGACAGAGGTGCTGGCAGCTAGATAAACTTCCCTTATATTAAGGCCAGAGCCCCTCCATCCGCAGTCATCGTGTATACCAGATCTTGTCACCAGGCAGCCCCCCTTCCTCCCTCTATCCATCAGGTTAATGAGAAGTCTCATTACTTGAGCAGAATGGAAATGATCAACCACGCTCTGAATTGACTCTCACATGCAAGAACCTGATATGATCTAATGCAGTGAAAGCATCAGCCAAGCAGCGAAACTGAGACACTACTGGCAGACAGCTTTTAAAGGTACTATAGTGGGGAAGTAACTCCTCATATTGTGTCCGTTTTAATACTGTTCTGAGCGCTCACAAAACTGAGGCCAAAATACATCCCAGATCTTCATTAGTCAAAGCGTGAGACGGCGAGCCACATTAGTGTGCTGCGTTTCAGCTCCAAAACTGTCTGACATGTCTGCATGCAGTTCCCTTCCATTTATAGAACCTCCGTGACATCTGGATGGAGTTCCCCTTCCCACATCACACCAGCCACAGACATCTTCAAATATGTGTGTTTATACTTATTTTCCAATGTGTGTGTATTTGTTTATAGGCTAGTTTAAACTTGATTTTGTGCACATGTGTGTGTGTACAAGGCAGTCTCCACTGAAACACGTCTTGCTGACAAACCTCAAGGTAGAAAATGTCATTGATCCCAAAGAGCAAGGAAGCTAATGGCTTTAACAGATCAGCACAATGAACCAGACCTCAGCACCAGATGCAATCTGTATCATTTTTCCATTAGAGCTTTAGGGTTAACTGCCCACTCACCTGGTAGTACGACTTTATCTGCCGGATCAGAATGGAGAGGTTATGTATGCGCAGTGTTGAGTCATTGTTCACTTTCTTGTTGGTTCTTTGAACAGTGGCTTTTGGATTTCTGTGGGGAAAAAAATAGATCAGAATAAGAGCAGAATAGACAAATCCATTTGTAAATTGTCTTTCTGCCTTTGTCAGTCAGTAAAATGCTGCATTAGCAGTACAGTGTTAAATCAGTGTTTGAACATTGACATTTCTCATGGTTGTGTTGATGACCCCAGTACTAACAGAGCTAGGTCTAAACCAGGGCTCTCCAACCCTGTTCCAGGAGAGCTACCTTCCTGTAGATGTTCAATCCAACCCCAGTTGTAACAAACCTGATTCAGCTGATCAACCAGCTAATTATAACAAAATCAGGTACACTAAATTGCGGTTGGAGCGAAAACCTACAGGACGGTAGCTCTCCAGGAACAGGGTTGGAGAGCTCTGGTCTAAACTTTGGAACGTTTGTCTGTGTTGCAGGAAAATTTGTAGCAAAAACAACTCACTTAACCATTACTTGAGCCTGGTGTGAGAATCACAGAGGGAGTGCATTCTAGTTTAGTGAAGGAGTACTATTGAGATGCGCTGCCCCCAGGGCTAGGAGCGGAACTGTTATCAGGAGTGTCAACCTGCATTAACAGACATTCCAGACATACTAAGCATGGGTGTGGTACTTCAGAACAATACGTCTTTTCCTTGCTCTGAGTGTATGAGGAGCGCATGACATTCCCCTAGCCGACTAGGTGAAAAACCTGCCGATGTGCCCTTGAGCAAGGCACTTAACCACGATTGCTCTTGTAAGTCGCCCTGGATAAGAGCATCTGCTAAATGACTAAAATGTAAAAAAATATCTATGCAATTCCAACAATCTACCTTTAATTAATCAACAGTTTAGTAATTAATTATGCATTCTAAATCATTTAGCATTGTTTTCAAAACTACGTTCATTACACGCTATGAGGAATTCATTATGAAACTACCTGAAATTCAAAAAAAAGGGGTATTGAATTTTTGAACACTGACAGGACAAAAGCAGAGGAATTTCACCTCATCTGTCCTCACAGACCATCAAGGTTGACCCAATTTCTGAGTCCCTCTCGTCTGTTAGTTCAGAGCTGTGCTTTGATGATCATCAACCAAAAGGTTTTGGACCAACGTGGTTTACGAGCTCAGAGATTAAACACACGCAGGCCTCCACTGGGCTCCTTCACTGGCCAGATGGCTTGAGTTCAGTCTCTGGATGCTCTCCTCTGACCTCATTTCTTACTGAAGCCAATCTGATGGTGCGTCCATGCAGCGTTGCACTCATCTACTACGTGTGTAGCATGTGCGTGCAGTCATACATGCGTGAGTACATACCTGCATCTGTGATCCAAGCTTTTAGCATTCATGCCTAACACAACCTCATGTGAACACGGCTAATTTCAAATTAACTTGCACAATTTCTCCCCTCACCGTTAACTCTGTTCTAGATTGGGATTCCATGGAATTAGAACACTCAGTGAGGGATAAAATGCACCTCGGTCATAATACTCATAATGGAAAAATAGGCCCGTTGCCAAGCAACTGATAAAATAGAATAAACAGAGTTTCCAGCATCTTCCCGAAACCCCCTGTATTGTTAAGACTTAGCAGTTGGCCTAGAAAAAATAAAATGGCACTTCATAAGACCAGAGAGCTATCATTGAACTACGCTAAATAAAATTACAGCTTCATGATTTTTTATGAAAGCAACTATCCCGAGAAGGGAAGCGGGTACAAAGCAGATGTGTTAATAGCCATTTTGATCAGCTACGCTCCCCCCCACACACACACACTGTCACCTCAGTCTAGCAAATCAGAAAGACAGGGTCCACTTTGAATGGCATTGGCCACATGACCCCACCGCTCACTCAGAGCCCCTCTAGAGGAGCACTTGGGGTGTGGGGGGGGGTCATCTTAACCCCTAATTAAATAGCATGGAGGGAGCTGTAATCCTTTCAAGCCGAGCATTGGCTGCACAGAGGGAGCTGGGAAGGAGGATGCTAATTTAGTAACTAACTTCTCTATACATCAGAGCCAGAAACACACAGCCAATTCAATGTGCCTTGAAAACACAATCCCAATCCCACCGTGGCTCAGTTTTTTTAGGCCGAGGCCTTCTCTATTCCTCCTCCCTCATTGGACTACATCACCCCCAGTGTTAGTGACTGCAGGCGCCTGAATAGGGCCCTTTGTGAGGTAGACAAAACCCAAATAATGTACCACGATGATCATATAGGCTTCAGAAAATGGGGAGTCAACATAAGTCAATAGTCAATGCAGAGCACAATACTGCCCAGGGCGCTCCTGCGTTGCATTGGGAAATAACCTACTTCTGACATGCGGCATCAAAGTCAACGGGGGCAGAGAGTTGAGCAGGGGCCGGCTGCCCAGCACGAGGAGAGGACAGAGCCAGTGAGCCTCTCAGTCTAAACACACTAGTGGTGAGGAGTGATTACTTCCCAGGCACATGGAGGGCTAGATGGGGGAATCACCAGAGAGGAATGTGGATGACGACTACAGTTGTCCCACTGTAGTGAGGCAGTGTTCAGAACTATGCAGGCAGGATGACAGTGTGTGTGTGTCATGGAGCTGCTATAGTGTTGCCCAATCGTTTCCATTGTCAGCTCAGAGCTCCTTAAAGCCAGAACCGGTATCACGGCAACCTACTGTAACATACTCGCTCTACAGGACAGCACACATGTTATAATATCCAGGGAGAGGGAACAGCTGCAGTAGGTTCTGTACCTCGGCCTTATTTTTGTGGTCTCGTGCTTTAACGGGTAGTTGGGTTCTGTATGGAGCTTTGTGTCATTCATGTACATTTCCATAGAGCCGTTCCTATTCCTGTGAGTCTCTGCATGGCCTTGTTAAAGCAGTACCCTTTCGAGGTCACAACAGCTGCTTCCTGCATGTCTGACTCACAGGGCTTTTTTCCAGTTTAACATCCTCCAATACCGTAGTCTAGTGACCGTGTGAGTGAAGCACAAGACATCAGGCATAATAATAAAATGCCCACTGTTTACATTACCATTCAAAAACAGAACCACGAGCTCTGTTGTGTTCACACCAACCATAGGTAGACACGGAGAGAGGTCTTGGTTCAGGCAGATAAACGGAATGTCGGCCAAGAAGAGTGGGAGATGCGATGCAGGGAGGATGGTCATCAATGTTTGGTCTGTGGCAGATAACGGTTAAGCAGCATGGTGTGGGATGTCTGTCTAGCTGGCTGTCAGTGGTAGCCTATGACTGAAGCCTTTGATCTCCAAGGAAAAATAACCTAGCTGAGGGCAATTCAACAAATACACACCAGCCGTCCAGCAAGAATCCAAACTATACCCCGTCTTCCTAAGCAGGAGAGAAAACAAAAGCAGGAGGCATGCTGCTCTGTGAAAACACAGGGAGAGAGCGTGCATGGAGACGTGTTGTGTCCGGTTCAGCAGTGTTGCAGAGGTGGTGGTTGTGATGCTGTCCTATCACCCGTTTATTTCCAGTTGAAAAAAAAAAAAAAAAAAAAAAAAAAAAAACTGTGTGAATTGGGGAGCTGCTGGAGATTTTAATCCTATATGGATTAAGACAATTCAACTGTTGTCCTTCAACAGATAGCTTCCTCTAAGCTGCTGCACCGCTGCGTTAAGTGGCCATGTCGCGTTGGAAGTGGGCCGCACTCATCTGTGCTTTTGTCCTGACTGAGGTGTTGAGGGAGGGGCTCAGGAACAATGAGCATGTGGTTTCCCTGCAGCTGCTGCACGGCTTCAGGTGGAATTAACGCGTGTGTCACATGCTCATTAGTTTCATTCATCTGCGTTTCATGGACTGTGGTGATGTTTTGAGCACTGAAGTGGAAAATAGCACACTAATAATATCACTTCCAGAATTGAGGGGGATATAGTTTGGCCTTGATACATACATCTAGCTTCAAAAACAGCTTTAGCTCTAAATTGTGCTACAATTTGGCCTTGAGGTCAACCATCCCAGACATTGAAAATGCAGCAATTCACCTTATTCCAACTGTGGACCTGAACCATTAATGTATGCCAGTATAACCAGAAAAAAAACTGTTTTTTGACCAATGAGAAGAGAGAAATTTCACTTCTGTCCAGTCTGTGCACCACACAAGAAAACAGACCTACAGTATATTGCTGAAAGGTGGTCTAATTGGCTGGGCAGTAGTGACTGAGGGGCAGGACAGTGACACCATGCCATCTGTGAGTCCAACTAGCCGTTAGATAATCCAGCAGGGCTCCCTGGACAACTTAAGTCTCCCTGCCTCCCTGGAGAGATATTACAAAATAAACATACAGATGCTTAAATCATTTGTAGCCCCTATCTGTGTACAGCACATGATGAACCACACACATACAGTATTCAACATGAGAAGATTAAAAAGCCAAACTCACTATTTGTACAACAAGCACTGCAACTCGTTTCATGTTCATTTTATGCAGTACATGATACACCCTCTACTTCAAAGCATGCGAAGCTGAATGTCTTCACAGCTCTGTGCTAGAAGGATGATGCCTGTATGCCTAGTAGACATGTGTTTTTAAATGGATTGCTTGATCTATCAGACATCCATTTATCGTTCTAATGGCCGCTCATGGACAAGACTGAGCACCCCTTTACGAGGCTATATTGATCATAGGCAGGTCAATACCAGGTATGCCTACCATTACGCCCACAATAACAGCACTCTGCAGGAGTTTCAACACAGACATGGGCAGTGAGAGGGCGTATTGTTGGGCAAAGCCATCAGCTTTACAAACCGCTGGGCAGTTCATCCTTTTCATCACTTAACGCAGCTCTCCACTCTGCATTCCAACTCAGCATCACTGCAGACAACATTACGCTTGGTAGCCATGACCTGTTGAATAAACTGAAGCCATATGAGCTGTGACATGATTAACATTACATCTACTCTTTTGTACAACTTCACTAAATAAACTGGAAGCCTGTGTTTTGATATGGCCGAATCAAATAAACCAAGGGCAAACATGGGGGAATAATAATAACTTCATCCAGCACAAGGTAAATATTTACCAGTGAATATCTTAACCCAGCCAATGCAAGATGAACATGTAACCTTGATGAAACTGTGAGAGTGAGACAAAGACGTGCTTCACAACAGATTTTGACAATGTGCCTTCTGTGTGGGAGTCTTGCTGGGCAGACGAGTGCCAACAGCTGCCCAAAACTGACTACACACACACACAAAGAGCTAGGATGAAGTGACTGGCCAGCCCCAACACCCTGCCAGCCAGACAAGGACAGCTAAACTACAGTTCATTAAAACTGCTCTTGGGATGAGAATCAACAATTCAAAATATTAGGCTTTGACTGATTATATTGGCAATTGTAAACGAGGCCTACCGGTATGACTGGAGTAATGGATATGAATACAACACCAAATTTGTCAAAACAGACCTGAGTAGAGTTTGCAAAGTCATTGGCAACCTAGTAAGATTTGAGAGCTGATTACGGTGTTGCCAAGGCAGCATGAGCACAGCTAGTACCAGGAAACTGTGAGATAACTGATGCTCTGGGCCAGTAGAGCTTAGACCTGTTAATAGAACGTGTGAGAAGTAACAAGCTCATAGTGTGAGAAGAAAGTGCTCGGCCATAAAAAAAAATGAATTTATTTGATGTCTGCCTTCTGATTTTGAATCTAGAGTGATAATGCCCGATAATAAATAACTTGGTTAGGGGTCATTCTACTCATACAGGATAAATAGACCAAAACTGACATAGGCTACCTTATAATGCAAACCTAGCCCAGACAAAAGCATGGGTGGAAACCGCCTTCTTTTGTATAGCGCGTGTCAGTGGTCATGGCAGAGACTGACGGATTCCTCATTTCTACTCCTCCTCAGGGGGTAGGCTGGGTGAGTGAGGTAGAATAGCCGCCCTCTGTATTATTCTACCAGGCAAGAGGAGCAAGCGCCAAGGAGAGGGAGTCTTCCGTAGGCTGCAGATGACAATTCACATTCTGACATGTTTCAGTGACTGACTGCTCGAGTGGAAGATGACCTGCTGCAGACTCCGCCATCAATACAGAACTTGAGGTGAAACGGTCTGCTTCAAAATACCTACAACTCATTCTGATTAGACCACCTAATCTAGTTGCATCGATGGCTGACATATTTCACTAGCGAAATGTGTCTGTGGAATTCATTTAACATTTTTTTGTCCTGAATTTGTGTCACGAATCCACTGTAACCTACAGTGCAGGGCAAAACTTGATGATAGTGGCCAATGGATCAGAAGCATGCGTGGCCATTCATTCATGTGAAAGACCGAGAGCACCGATACATGACAGACAGGCTACTACTTACATCTCAAGCATGATCTCGTTTAAATAAATGCCATCCAACAATTCAATGTATTCCGATAGTTTGGTGCCATCGTTTCCTGATGAATGCCCAGCCGCCTTAACCTGAAAAATATGACAATACACACCAAACCTGTCAGCAAAACCAAATCACTTGTTAAACAGGGCATTTATTTTGGATACCCTGCTTAATTGCTATGCTCAAATTCCCATAGAATGGTTAATTAGGGTGCCTTACCCAGGCGACCAAAGGCGTGAGCAGAAATTGTTCCAACAATGGCGTAAAAACCTCACTTTCCATTTCTTTGTGTTGGACAGCGACAATTCCAGAAAATTTGAATTAAACTGTATTTTCTCCTTGTCGGGGAATTTTCTCCGCGTCGCCTTTCACCCCTCTGAACGCGTCCTTAATTTAGACGCCGCTCATGTGGTTGATTTAATTAAACAGACACAAATTTTGCCGATAAAGAAAACAAGTCAATGACGTCGGGTTTTGCTGAAAATAAAATTAATCCACAATTAACGTATCTGCTACCCTAGATAAACATGTCTTAACGTTACCCCCCTTGAGAAGGACTTACATTTTTTTGAAAAACCTTGAATATCATCTAGCCTGTGCCCGTCAAGGCAGCTTACCTACCTACAGCTAAATGTCTTTAACTAAGACATTAGACCTGTACAGGTAGGCTAATAATAAAGAACATGCTCCATGAAAATCTAACGTTCATCTGATAAAACACAGAGCTAGTAGTAAGCCTAAAGACAGTAACTGGTTTCCTCCAATGGACGTCGAGTTACAATATTCTTTAAAAAAAAATATTCCTTTCCCCATCACGTTCTTATAAGTTTTGAAGGTCGCATATTTTTTTCCCCCATAAAACCAACGACTGTTGCAACAGAAATAGGCAGAGATGGTTTTTTTCTGTCATGTATTCCCTTCTTCCAGCCAAGTGACTAACGGCTGAACAGCCTACTACTGAAATGAGTTTACTGATGGCGCTAGACTAAGTACCGCCTCCACGGGCTCGACTCCGTTTTGTTTTCATTCCAGCGTACTCATCCACCCGTAGAGGACGTGTCTTCTTCCGCCAAAATCAACTGCGCTCAAGAAAATAGGGCTGCAGCACGTTGTCATTAACAGTTCCACTTCCACATGAAATGGATTATGTTGTATGTAGACTATAGACTACATTAGCAGGACATAATGATTCACATTTGATGTGTCTTCTTTGTCAATGAATATTGTCAAAGTGTGTGTGTGTGTGTGTGTGTGTGTGTGTGTGTGTGTGTGTGTTTGTGTGTGTGTGTGTGTGTGTGTGTGTGTGTGTGTGTGTGTGTGTGTGTGTGTGTGTGTGTAGCCTGCTGGCTGGCTGCCAATGTAGGTTATGAGTAGTATTCATATAAATGATCTCAAACAACATGACTAGAAAAATCATTAGTGTCACCACCTAGAGATCGATAAGTATGTCCAGACAAATCTTTGTATTAAGGATTGAAAGAAATCCTCATCTGCCCATCTATAGATATATCCTGAAGTAATTGATCAAAAAAACAGTTTTCTTCAATTTGTGTGGTACTTGCATGCCAGTGCACATATCATTTATCCTCAAACACACACAACCCTTTGGTTATCCTATTTGGAATGCACTGCTTTGTAGGTCACGGAAATTCATATTGGATTTTTAAACTGTTATCTACCTGTAATTACAAACAAAGTGTCACAGGAAGGCCAAGTAGATAATCAAGGACCTCAGCCACCCGAGCCACAGCCTGTTCACCCCGTTACCATCTAGAAGGCAGAGAAAGTACAAGTGCATCAAAGCTGGGCATGAGAGCTTCTATCTCCAAGCCATCAGACTGTTAAACAGTCATCACTAGCCGGCCTCTGCCCAGTACACTGCCCTGAATCTTAGACACTGTCACTAGCTTACCGGTACTCTACCCTGCGCCTTTGAGACTGGTCACTTTAATAATGTTTACATACTGTTTTACCCACTTAATATGTATATACTGTATTCTACTGTAGTCATAACTCATCCTATATAACTACTGCTGTACACACCTTTTATATTCACATACGGTCTATACTGTCTATACACACCATTCACATACATATTATTTATATTCCGTACTCTGGTCCAGAAGCTAGTTCCCTGCAATTCTATCCATTTTGCCATGGGGTTTTGTTCTACGTATTTTAGTACTGTGTTCTCGGCATAGTTCATTGCAATATTTCTACTACCATACATTGGGTTTTAGTTACACTGTTTATACACACCATATATTTATTTATATACTAGATTCTTGACATAACCCACTCTAATATATCTACTGCTGTACAAATCACTCTTAGCAACGTGGGGTAACTGGCCCCCCCACTAAAAACAATGTCCAATGGCTGACACAAAAAAAGTTTGGTAAAAAAATTGTTATGTGGATGATGGTCATGCTTAGGCAAACAAACAATTACGTTTTCACTTTTTTAGTTATTTCATGAAATGTTGTTTTTAAATAAATCAAATATTGGAACAAAATGGCATTGCACATCTCACTATTAATATCCTCACTATGATCAGTGGTGTAAAGTACTTAAAGTTAAAATACTTTAAAGTACTACTTAAGTAGTTTTTGCGGGTAAGTAATTTATTATTTATATATTTTGTACAACTTTTACTTTTACTACACTACATTCCTAAACAAAATAATATACAGTACTTTCTACTCCATACATTTTCTCTGACACCCAAAAGTACTCGTTACATTTCTAATGCTTAGCAGGACAGGAAAATGGTCCAAATCACACACTTATCAAGAGAACATCCCTGGTCATCCCTACTAACTCTGATCTGGTGGACTCACTAAATACACATAGTTCATTTGTAAATTATGTTTGAGTGTGCCCCTGGCTATCTGTAAATAAAATAAAAACAAGATAATTGTGTTGTCTGGTTTGCTTAATATAAGGAACGTGAAATTATTTATACTTTTAATGCTTAAGTATATTTTAGCAATTACATTTACTTCTGATACAAGCATATTTAAAACCAAATACCTTTAGACTATAACTCAAGTAGTATTTTACTGGGTGATTTCACTTGAGTCATTTTCTCTTAAGGTATCTTGAGAAAAAAGAAAGTATCTTGATTTTTACTCAAGTATGACAATTGGGTACTTTTTCCATCACTGACTATGATTATGTTTTCATGTAAGGTACCTCTTTTCATGTTCCTGACAAATCATGTCCAAGTCATCATAAAGTATCTAAAATGCAAATGTGGGTACTATTGATTTGCATTGGATTGCCGGGTGGGAGAGAGTTGCCCCATTGGAGAGAAGGTGAGTAGTGGCAGACAGGGAAAGTGTTTTGTAAACAACAGGTGTAGATTAACAACGTAATGCATATTTACGTGCCCATCCCAACAGTGCAGAGAGAAAAAAATAGAATTATTGAAAAATAAACAGGATAGATAATAAACAGCAAGCAGCAGAATATGGGATGAGTCACAAGAGTTAGTGCAAAAAGGGCCAATACAGATAAATAGTTAACCAATAACTACCTGGACTAACTATTTAGGAGTCTTATGGCTTGGAGATAAAAGCTGTTTATGGTCATGTTGGTTCCAGACTTGATGCATCAGTACCGCTTGGATCCAGTTGCTGGGGGGAGGTGTTTAGTCCCAGGGTCCTTAGCTTAGTGATGAGCTTTGTGGGCACTATGGAGTTGAACTCTGAGCTGTAGTCAATGAACACTATTCTCACGTAGGTGTTTTTTTTTGGTTGGAAGGGCTGTATGGAGTGCAATTGAGATTGCGACATCTGTGGATCTGTTGGGGCGGTATGTGAATTGGAGTGGGTCTAGGGTTTACGGGATGTTGGTGTTGGCCTTTCAATGCACTTCATGGCTACAGACGTGCGTGCTACGGGGTGGTAGTCACCTTGGCTTCTTGGACACAGGGACTATGGTGGTCTGCTTGAAACATGTAGGTATTACAGACTCGGTCAGGGAGAGGTTGAAAATGTCAGTGAAGACATCTGACCACTTCCGTATTGAGTGAGTCACTGGTACTTCATGCTTTAGTTTTTGCTTGTAAGCAGGAATCAGGAGGATAGAATTATGGTCAGATTTGTGAAATGGAGGATGAGGGAGAACTTTGTACGTGTCTCTGTGTGCGGAGTAAAGTTTGTCTAGAGTTTTTTTCCCTCTGGTTGCACATGTGACATGCTGGTAAAAATGAGGTAAAATGGACGTTGAGGTAAAAGTTTGCCAGCATTAAAGTCTCCGGCCACTAGGAGCACCGCTTCTACAATTTAAAGATGTTACTGATTTGAAGTTTATTTAAAGAAATCAGTCAATTGAAATAAATTAATTAGGCCCTAATCTATGGATTTCACCTGACTGGGTATACAAATATACATCTGTTGGTCACAGATACAGCACCTTCAAAATAAAGGTAGGGGCGGGATCAGAAAACCAGTCATTATCTGATGTGATCACCATTTGCCTCATGCAGCGTGGCACATCTCCTGTTGATTGTGGTCTGCGGAATGTTGTCCCACTCCTCTTCAATGGCTGTGCGAAGTTGCTGGATATTGGTGAGAACTGGAACACGCTGTCGTACACGTCAATCCAGAGCATTCCCAAACATGCTCAATGGGTGACATGTCTGGTGAGTATGCTGGCCATGGAAGAACTCTGACATTTTCAGCTTCCAGGAATTGTGTACAGATCCTTGCAACATGGGGCCGTGCATTATCATGTTGAAACATGAGGTGATGGCGGCAGATGAATGGCACGACAGTGGGCCTCAGGGTCTAGTCACGGTATCTCTGTGGATTCAAATTGCTATCGATAAAATGCAATTTATTTCAATTGACTGATTTCTTTATATGACCTGTAACTCAGTAAAATCTTTGACATTTTTGCATGTTGCGTTTATATTTTTGTTCAGAATAGTAAAATAAGAATTTCTGCTAAACTGTGTACGTGATCAATAAACTTTGATTTGATGAGCTGTCAGCAGTTAGGAAGTATATTTCAGTGGAGGCTGCTGAGGGGCGGATGGCTCATAATAATGGCTGGAACAGAGTAAAAGGAATGGGATCAAATAGATGGAAACCATGTGTTTGATATATTTGATACCAGCCCACTATTCCGCTCCAGCTATTACCACAAGCCCGTTCTCCCCAATTAAAGAGCCACCAACCTCCTGTGGCATATTTTGAGACCAGCCCAGTCATTCATCCCACGAGATAAGCCTCACAATCAACCTAACTGATTATTTGGTCTGTCAGAATGAATGGGGAAAGGGAAATGCCACCAAAAAGGCAATTTAAAAACAATTATTAACTTGTTAATGGTTACGTCTGAGGTCTTAGCTAAAATCTAAGTATGGAAGCATATCACTTTCCCTGAAATAATTACTAGGGGCATGTGTGAAAATCATTTTACACAGGGACACTAGAAGTCAATCTTAAATTAATCATTGTTTATTGCCAGTGCACTGGAGAAGTTCCAACTCAATGCACCATCGTGAACATCTGTTAGGAGCTCTGCCGGGGCAGTCCCAGCAGTTGTCTTATATACGGCTGTACACAGACAAGTTATATTTGCATGGTTTAGCATCATTCATTCATCATTACCATTTTGTTTCATTCATGTGACCGACCAATACTGGTTCATGACATTTGACAGACCAATACCTCACGATGCTTCTTCTCTCTAAGCTGAGACCTTGAAACTGAGATATCTTTCGTTCTCAAAACAAAGGTCTGGGCGTACTGCCAAATTGCAGCTACTGATAGTGAGGATTCGTTCAGTCAGTCACTTACATGAACACAGAAACGGTTATTAGAAAAGCACATGAATAGAACACAGATATTTGGTATTAGAAAAGCACAAACATTAAACATTTCCAGCACAGGTCATTCTCCACTCTGCTGAGATAAGGAAGGAGAGCTTCTGAGTTAATTTGATGTGACTTTCTGTGACTTTCTGGGAACACTATCTCCCATGGATGTAGGCTTTTGTTTATGTTCAAAAAGAGGATGTTAGGTAGACATTCCATGTGTTCTCTGGTTTGGGCGGGACTTTGGACTACCATTTTTGTAGGAGGGGATTCAGATTCAAATACACAGCAGGCCAACCCACAGGCCAGGCTGAGCACATAGATTCTGAAACACTTATAGGTAATTAATACTCATCAATTCATCATGACTCATGTAATGCACACCTAGCACAATCTGAATACAATTATATTTAATATGGACATTTTTGTCTTTTCAATGGGGAGAACAGTGTGTGTTTAGCATAAACCTTGGTTTTGAAAATGCGATTGGTCATATGTCTTTTATTCATAAATTATTAATCATGTTTATGTGGTGCGTAACAAGAGCATACTAATTCATTATTGGGTCATAGAGTAACAGCAGCATTCCTTACGCAGCTTGAACACAACAGGGAAAACAACTCTACAAATTCTTTCAACTTGGCTGGCTTCTTAAAAACGCAGACCGCCCCTTTGGCTAAGGAAACTCAAGCTCTCCAAATCCAGTGTACTCAAACAGAGCTGCAACAGAGGTGCATGGAAGAAAAATCACATTCAAAATCATGTTAATTTAACCTAAAGCAAAGATTCCACTGACCAAGCAATGCCGCAATACCAAAACGCCAGTCTCTCTCTCTCTCTCTCTCTCTCTCTCTCTCTCTCTCTCTCTCTCTCTTTCTCTCTCTCCCTCTCTCTCTCTCTCCCTCTCTCTCTCTCGTCACAGCGTACTCTCTGTTTAGGGCCAGATAGCGTTCCAATATGCTCAGTTTTTTGGGTTGATTCTTTCCAGTGTGTCAAATAATTATATTTTTGTTTTCTCGCTGCTCTAGGTGGGTTGTCCGTTGCTCAATTTCTGCTGTGTGAGGTGCTGGGGTTGTGGGAAATGTCTTTCAGGGTTCTTCAAAAAGTGGAACGACTTACTTGGAGTTTGGGAGTCGTCACCAAGAGAGAGCTTCTCCTGCTGTGCCATGTCTTTGATTCTGTAAAAGTCCTGTTGGAAGTCTTTGAAGCTTCCCTACACCACCGCTGTTCCAACCTTGTACAAATTGACATAATCTGTCTCAGTCTCAGGGTCCTCGTCTGATTTTCCACCCACACTGGGCAAATACCCTCTCTCTTGACAGAGGGGTAGTGTGCTCTCATAGCAGTGTGCCATGCCAGGGGATTGTATGTGTGGAAAATTAAGTTGCTTATGTTCCCAGTCTTGTAGCAGTCTGCAGATAGTGTCTCTGGAGTCATTTTTAATTTGAGGGGAACTGTACTATGATAGTCTCTGCAAAGGGGTGTAAAGAAGCCACGGGGCACCGAGGCCTCTGCATTTGGGTGGGGGAAGTTGTGATTTTATGTTGCCAAGGGCTTTCACACCTCTCACTTCACTGCAAATTGACGTTGCAGCTGAGCCTGTTCTATTCTAGCAAGCTTGGTAGCTCTGTAACCCTAATTTACCATTCAGAAGCACATTTAAGGTCCTGGAGTGGCCTAGCCAGTCTCCAGACCTTAATCCCATAGAAAATCTGTGGAGGGAGCTGAAGGTTCGAGTTGCCATACGTCAGCCTCGAAACCTTAATGACTTGGAGAAGATCTGCAAAGAGGAGTGGGGACAAAATCTCTCCTGAGATGTGTGCAAACCTGGTTGCCAACTACAAGAAACGTCTGACCTCTGTGATTGCCAACAAGGGTTTTGCCACCAAGTACTAAGTCCTGTTTTGCAGAGGGGTCAAATACGTATTACCCTCATTAAAATGCAAATCAATTTATAACATTTTTGACATGCGTTTTTCTGGATTTTTATGTTGTTATTCTGTCTCTCACTGTTCAAATAAACCTACCATTAAAATTATAGACTGATCATTTCTTTGTCAGTGGGCAAACATACAAAATCAGCAGGGGATCAAATACTTTTTTCCCTCACTGTATGTCACGCCCTGACCTTAGAGATACTTATTATTCTCTATGTTTGGTTAGGTCAGGGTGTGACTCGGGTGGGAAAGTCTATGTTTTCTATTTCTTTGTGTTTGGCCGAGTGTGGTTCCCAATCAGAGGCAGCTGTCGGTCGTTGTCTCTGATTGGGGATCATATATAAGTTGTCATTTTCCTTTTGGGTTTTTGTGGGATCTTGTTTTCTGTTTCGTGTCTGTGCCTGACAGAACTGTGCGCTTTTGTTTTCGCCTTTTGGTATTTTGTTTTAGTGTTTTGTGAATAAAAGAATCATGAACACTTTCCACGCTGTGCTTTGGTCTACTCTTCCTACCACCAACGAGAGCCGTCACAATCTAACTCTCATGAGCTCATGACCCTTTCCTCGCTCGTGCTTGGTTCCTGTTACTTATTACATGTAATCATTTGAATGTAATCTGATTACAAAAAACTAAAATCAGTTACGTTACCAGCAAAAATACTTTTGGAAAACTCAATTACTTCTTGGATTACTTTTAAATTCAGAAAGGATAATTGTAAAGAAAAATACGTTATGACACCTTTGTTTTCTCAATGCCATTCAATTTACCATTGACAAAAGGCGCAAGTTTAAGTTTGTTCCACCTTAAGTGAGTCTGACCACAAATCAGAGACCAATATGATGACACACCAAATGCGTTTGATGGACCCTTTTTGTCTTCTTTTTATGCCTTTTAATGTGAAAGTAATCCAAACATAACTGAAAGTAATCAGATTACATTACTGAGTTTCGGTAATCCAAAAGTTGAGTTAATGATTACAGGTTTGGACAGGTACAGTACCTTCGGAAAGTATTCAGACCCATTGACTTTTTACACATTTTGTTACGTTACAGCCTTATTCTAAAATTGATTAAATAAATAAAAAATCCTCAGCAATCTACACACAATACCCCATAATGACAAAGCAAAAACAGGTTTTTAGAAATGTTTGCTAATTTATTAATAATAAAAAGATACCTTATTTACCTAAGTATTCAGACCCTTTGCTATTAGACTTGAAATTCAGCTCAGGTGCATCCTGCTTCCATTGATCATCCTTGAGATGTTTCTATAACTTGATTGGAGATAACCTGTGGTAAATTCAATTGATTGGACATAATTTGGAAAGGCACACACCTGTCTATATAAGGTCCCACAATTGACAATGCATGTCAGAGCAAAAACCAAGCCATGAGGTTGAAGGAATTGTCCGTAGAGCTCCGAGACAGGATTTTGTCGAGGCACAGATCTGGGGAAGGGTACCAAAACATGTCTGCAGCATTGAAGGTCCTCAAGAACACAGTGGCCTCCATCATTCTTAAATGGAGAAGGGGGTTCCAAACAAGACCAAACTGAGCAATCAGGGGAGAAGGGCCTTGGTCAGGGAGGTGACCAAGAACCCGATGGTCACTCTGAGAGAGCTGTAGAGTTCCTCTGTGGAGATGGGAGAACTTAGCCAGAAGGATAACCATCTCTGCAGTACTCCATCCATCAGATCTTTATGGTAGAGTGGCCAGACGGAAGCCATTCCTCAGTAAAAGGCACATGACAGCTCGCTTGGAGTTTGCCAAAATGATTCTCAGACCATGAGAAACAAGATTATCTGGTTTGATGAAACTAAGATGGAACTCTTTGGCCTGAATGCCAAGCATCACGTCTGGAGGAAACCTAACACCATCCCTACGGTCAAGCATGGTGGTGGCAGCATCATGCTGTGGGGATGGTTTTCAGCGGCAGGGACTGGTAGACTAGTCAGGATTGAGGCAAAGTACAGAGAGATCCTTGATGACAACCTGCTCCAGAGAGCTCAGGACCTCAGACTGGGGTGGTCCACCTTCCAATAGGACAACCACACTAAGCACACAGCCAAGACAACGCAGGAGAGGCTTCGGGACAAGTCTCTGAATGTCCTTGAGTGGCCCAGCCAGAGACCGGACTTGAACTCAATCGAACATCTCTGGGGAGACCTGAAATTAGCTATGCAGCAACGCTCCCCATCCAACCTGACAGAGCTTGAGAGGATCTGCAGAGAAGAATGGGACAAACTCCCCAAATACAGGTGTGCCAAGCTTGTAGCGTCATACCCAAGAAGACTTAAGGCTGTAATCGCTGCCAAAGGTGCTTCAACAAAGTACTGAGTAAAGGGTCTGAATACTTAAGTAAATGTGATATTTCAGTTTAATTTTTAATAAATTAGCAAAAATGTCTAAACCTGTTTCTCATTGTGTGTAGATTGATGAGGGGAAGAAAACAATTTTATCAATTTTAGAATAAGGCTGTAACCTTGCAAAATATGGAAAAAGTTAAGGGGTATGAATACTTTCCAAAGGCACTGTAACTAGTATCTGTAACTGCTTATCTATGCCTCATACATTTTGGAATCTTTATCCAAGGTGTGAACGTGTACTAAAATACATCACTATAAACCTTACACTTTGCTGGTCTTGTCAAATGATTGATGTATGCTTTTGGGATGACTGACCTATTTGGAGCAGCAGCTCCCTAACTCACTTCTCTTCATCCTGTAGGGCTGATATGGGAAATCAAACCAAACAGATCAAATCCCCCTTCTGTTGATATAAAGCCCCTATGGCAAAGGTCAGCCCAACGTTTTATAAATACATTAAATGACTGATAGCGGCATTGTTTTGAAGCCATCGTGCCTCCATCTTGGCACTCCTCCACCATTGTAACAAATATTTTTGAAGCTATGGAAATGCATGTATTAATGTCTACATTTGTTCTTTTGCCATATTTATTATATTAGACACCTTAAATGCATTCTCCTAAATTATTATGTGAGCTAAACAAACATTTTCAATAAAAGAAATATACAAAAATTTGTAATTTTGTCCATGAAATATTAAATTTAAATACTGTATAATTCCATTAATTCCTATGGAAGATTGCTTCTACTGGAGAGTGCCAATATGGCTGACCGGTGGCTTCATAGCCTGTCATGGCCAATACATAGCATCTGCAATCCAGGGTTAATATACATAATTAGGTCAGCCTGATTACAACAAAAATACCAATACATTCCCTGCTGCTTTGTTTCTGACAAGACTACAGTATCAACACCTCATTGTCATAATTAATGTCATGTTAGAATTTCCTTAGAACTTTTAATGATACCTACAGCTCTGCTAGGCAACATATGCAATTACTACACACCTGACATGGACGATCAGGCTTCTCCACTTTAAGTCTTAGTAATCAAAATGACTGACTGTGTTCATGAGCTAATGTCCACTTTTGACAGGTGATAAATTAGCTAAGGCAAGAGCAAGGATAATGGCCACCACATGTTGTCTGGTAAACTGGTGATGAAATGATGTAGAAAATGAAATCTAATTCCATTATCACTCAGCAAAATTGATATTGTACCTTTTGCACCTCAAGCTATTGTAGACAGACTATTACTATTACTGCTGAGGGGAGGACGGCTCATAATAATGGGTGGAACGGCACGAATGGAATGGCATCCAACCATGTGTTTGATGTATTTGATACAATTCCACAGATTCCGCTCCAGCCATTACCACGAACCCATCCTTCCCAAGGTGCCACCAACCTCCTGTGCATCGTATTATGTTCTATCACTCATACTCTAGATATGTGTGCCGCATACTTTCTGTTGTAAACATATTTGCACTGTATTTTTACAGAATGGTCTTATGTGTAATCCCTATCTAAGACGCAGTGATGATTGCCTGCCAGACACCCTTAACCCAAATTGTCACTCCACTGTTGAAAATGTAATTGGATATGCCAAAAATGTATTACTGTGGTACTTATACAGCCTGTCGTCAGTGCCTAGTGCCACCATAGTATATAGACACTAGCAATGGGTTCACTCTCTTTAACCACCGGAGTCCTGGAGTGACCTGCCCCCAAGGATCTTTGGGGGAGTAGCCTAGGCTACAGCAGCGCATTCTACACCAGTGGTTCCCAACTCCATACCCCAACAGCACACATTATTGTTGTAGCTCCAGACAAACATTCCAGATTCAACTCATTGAGGGCCTGATGATTAGTTAACAAGTTGAATCAGGTGTGCTTGTCTGGGACTACAATACAAATTGAGTACTGTTGGGAGTACTATAGGACCGGAGTTGGGAACCACTGTTCTACACTACACGAATGCTTTCTCAATCTTTCAGCGTGCCTTTCACAGCACAACTACAATTTCATTTCAGATACGAGGTCAGACACCTTCCAGTCCATATAGACCAGGGGTACTCAACTCTTACCCTACGAGGTCCAGAGCCTGCTGGTTTTCTGTTCTACCTGATAATTAATTGCACCCACCTAGTGTACCAGGTGTAAACCAGTCCCTGATTAGGAGAGAACAATAAAAAAATATCACAGCACACACATGGTTAGAATTCCATTTCCAAGACCGTCTTTTGTAAGAAACCATGAAACAATAATAATCTAAGTGCAATCTGATGGCAACATTAAGTGAATGGTCCATAAGACACTGATGGTCCTTGCCTCTGGATATCGTCAGGACAGGAGCTCTCAATCTGTCCATATCTATGGCAACCGGATAAACCTAATAGGATCTCTGGCAAAAAAACTGCTGACACTAATCTGTTGTCATAACAACCACAGCCTCCCACCCCTTCCTCAGCATGGCTGCTCACACTAATCTCCTTTCATTACACCAAGATGCCTTCCTGGGGTACAGCAAGGGGATCTCTTTGACACATGAGGCATGGCGTGTAATTGTGAAATTTGAACCAAAAAAAACACCACACCAAAATGTCCAGTAGCAAGCAGTAATGGCCTACTGAATTAGCCCCCCAAAGAAGTGAATCTTTCTGAGAAGGTATAACAGTGAAAGAGAGCGCTTCAGGTCCAAATTGTTATTATCTGAGTGTAAGGATGGTGAACTGTAGTGTTTACAGACAAAGATTATTCAATTCAAAGTTACAAACATGATTTGGTATGAAGCATGCATCACTTCAAACATGATGCTGTGACTAGCGCGCCAGTTAGGCCTATTTGCAACAGAACATACATATCCAGTGTGCTTTTCCTCTTTATAGATGTTAGGTTAATTGTGCATGCTCTTGCCGTGCCGACGATTAGGTTGCTGGCGGGTCCAACACCCATCACCAACACCAATAACGACACTGTGGTCATTATTATAGAGGATATGGTGATTGGTTCATCCATTGAAGAAGTGAAATCCACTGACACAAAAATGCACAGTAAAAGAGAGGAGAGCAGTTTCTCCATTCAATGAACTCATCGGTCCTGGTTGACATTAAAGAGGCTGAGAATGCACCCGCACAGGAAGAGTCCATAGGCGCAGTCAGAGTGGTTGAGAGTGGGGATGAGTGAGAGCAAGGATTAATAGCGCTCACATTATAAGTCCTTGGTAGGGGACCCTCACCACCGTTCACCACTCTGAAAGTAAATAAATAATCATTATCTGTTGAATATTGCAAAACAGTGGTTGTCTGATATCATTTTAAATCCAGTGAATTAAAATAGGTTTTCAAAGTGTAAGAAAACCGAAGGGTCACTCTACAGAACCATAGAACAAATAGGGTGTAGCCTAAATGCCTGGGTAGTACCAATAACTGACTCTAAAGCAGGTAAATTCGACTCCCACTATACAGTGTAAGGGACAACCAATATTTCATGATGAGGAAGCTGATAATGCTGTGTTGACCAAAAACAGCATATTCCTATCTAAAAAGTCTTTCAACATATCCTCACATTGTTCTTTAGGCTGGTACAGTACAGTAACAGCATGGCTGGCAAGCCTGACATTGTACAACCAAAAACGTCCGGTTCATGGGTCGGTCTTGAATTGCGGTGGCATTTGGGCATGGCATTTTGGAGAAAAGAAAATATGTATTTATTTAAATGTATTTGGGTACATCTTCCCATTCTAAATCAACTAATATGGCAGCCTAATGATTTTAACTATTTTTTACCATAAGGATAACATTGTGCCACCAGTAGGTATAGTAACACCACCGATGGTAACATCAATGAGACATTTTTGATTTTTGAAGATTTTCTTAAATGGAGGCCACAGATGCTCAACTCTAAGGCCATTATCATAAATAATTAAATATAGTGATATGATTAATAACTCTGCTCACAATGTCATTTCCCTACATTTAAATTGAGTAACACCAAGTGACACTTTGTATTTCCTGAGTGGCTCCCGATTGGCCCAGCGTTGTTAGGGTTTGGCTGGGGAAGGCCGTCATTGTAAATAAGAATTTGTTCTTAACTGGCTTGCGTGCCTAGTTAAATAAAATACATAAGAAATTAGACACACCAAATTATCAATGGAATCCTCAAATTCATGACACACTAAAAGGGTGTGATTAACTAATAATCGTCTTTAATATAGACCACTCCGGTGGTAACAGTTTGCCACTGGGGGAATGCTCAAATTCCTTGTTTATCTTTGTCATGAGTGATTTTCAAGGCGGTAACACCAATGACATAAAACTGAGGGACAGACATAATACTAGGAAAACATTTGACATTTGAATAGCCTTTTTTGTTTTTATTGATCTATAAAAGATATTAAATACATTTCACTTTCTAGCATTCAAATAATAGATAGATATCTCTAAATCCCCAAAACATGTCTCGACAATTCTACACTCTATCACTACTGGAACAAGACAATTTGCTTACCCTAAGTACTTTAAGCAATGCATAAACAACATTTGCAGTATAAAGGTCTTGCAATATGTTTTATCATTGATCAACAGTTTAATATAAACAAAGACATGTATGATTGCATAGCAAGGGAGGTCCCTGCAATTCAAGAACAACCTCGTCATACTGCATTATACCTGTGTGCTTCCCAATAATATCTAATTTCTCTTGAAGTGCGTACTGCCCCAACAGTTTGTGTACCGCCCCAACAGATCCACAGATGATGCAATCTCTATTGCACTCAACACTGCCCTTTCCCACCTGGACAAAAGGAACACCTATATGAGAATGCTATTCATTGACTACAGCTCAGCGTTCACCACCATAGTGCCCTTATTAAAGCTAAGCTAAGGACCCTGGGACTAAACACCTCCCTCTGCAACTGGATCCTGGACTTCCTGACGGGCCGACCCCAGGTGGTAAGGGTAGGTAACAACACATCCGCCATGCTGATCCTCAACACGGGGACCCCTCACGGGTGTGTGCTCAGTCCCCTCCTTTACGCCCTGTTCACTCATGACTGCATGACCAGGCACGACTCTAACACCATCATCAAGTTTTCCGATGACACAACAGTGGTAGGCCTGATCACCAACAACGATGAGACAACCTATAGGGAGGAGGTCAGAGACCTGGCCATGTGGTACCAGGACAACAACCTCTCCTTCAAAGTGATCAAGACAAAGGAGATGATTGTGGACTACAGGAAAAGGAGGACCGTGCACACCCCTATTCTCATCGACAGGGTTGTAGTGGAGCAGGTTGAGAGCTTCAAGTTCCTTGGTGTCCACATCACCAACAAACTATCATGGTCCAAAGACACTAAGACAGTTGTGAAGAGGGCACGGCAAAGTCTATTTCCCCTCAGAAGACAGAAAAGATTTGGCATGGGTCCTGAGATCCTCAAAAGGTTCCACAGCTACACCATCGAGAGCATCCTGACTGGTTGCCTCACTGCCTGGTATGGCAACTGCTCGGCCTCCGACCACAAGGCACTACAGAGGGTAGTGCGTTCGGCCCAGTACATCACTGGGGCCAGCTTCCTGCCATCCAGGACCTTTATACCAGGCGGTGTCAGAGGAAGGCCCTAAAATGGTCAAAGTCTCCAGCCACCCTAGTCATGGACTGTTCTCTCTGCTACCGCAAGGCAATTTGTATCGGAGCGCCAAGTCTAGGTCCAAAACAATTCTTAACAGCTGCTACTCTCTGTTTATTATCTATGCATAGACACTTTAACTCTACTTACATGTACATATTACCTCAATTACCTCAAATAACTGGTGCCCCCCCACATTGACTCTGTACCGGTACCCCCTGTATATAGCCTCGCTATTGTTATTTTACTGTTGCTGTTTCATTATTTGTTACTTTTATTTTCTACTTTTTACTTAATTCTTATTAAAGCATTGTTGGTTAAGGGCTTGTAAGTAAGCATTTCACTGTAAGGTCAACACCTGATGTATTCGGCACATGTGACAAATACAATTTGATTTGATTTGAAGTGTGCGCTCGTTCACTACTTCTAACAAATCTAAAAGCATTGAATTGGCGGAGGCATGGGCTGGTGGGAGTTTCCACAATATTTCTTATACCAGTCATTTTCTTTCAAATCGGCAAAGGGGAGTGCAGCGCAAACTTTGGGTGGAAGGAGAGATAGTTGGGGCATGGACCATGTGGGCATCATGTTTAATGTGAGGAGAAAGCGCCCTCTTGTGTTCACATTTTTAAATAGCACTGTACCAGAGATGATTTATATAAGGTACCACTCAAAAATCCCCATGAAATAGGTACTAGCTCCATTTACTTCATGGTTATCGTGATTGTGTGGGGTACAAACAAAAATCACATTATATAAGTAAACACAACTAAATTCAAACATCACCCCTTTCTCCTAGTTTCTTGAGAAAAAACACAATTAGCATTTAATAATGTTGCAGCTTGACATACACTACCGTTCAAAAGTTTGGGGTCACTTAGAAATGTCCTTGTTTTTGAAAGAAAAGCTCATTTTCTGTCCATTAAAATAACATCAAATTCATCAGAAATACAGTGTAAACATTGTTAATGTTGTAAATGACTATTGTAGCTGGAAACGGCAGATTTTTATGGAATATCTACATAGTGTAGATATTATCAGGGATCACTCCTGGATGCTGGCCTTCTAGGCAGAGTTGCAAAGTAAAAGCCATATCTCAGACTGACCAACAAAAATAAAAGATTAAGATGGGCAAAAGAACACAGACACTGGACAGAGGAACTCTACCTAGAAGGCCAGCATCCCGGAGTCGCCTCTTCACTGTTGACGTTGAGACTGGTGTTTTGCGGGTACTGTTTAATGAAGCTGCCAGTTGAGGACTTGTGAGGCGTCTGTTTCTCAAACTAGAAACTCTAATGTACTTGTCCTTTTGCTCAGTTGTGCACCGGGGCCTCCCACTCCTCTTTCTATTCTGGTTAGAGCCAGTTTGCGCTGTTCTGTGAAGGGAGTAGTACACAGCGTTGTACCAGATCTTCAGTTTCTTGGCAATTTCTAGCATGGAATAGCCTTCATTTCTCAGAGCAAGAATAGACCGATGAGTTTCAGAAGAAAGTTCTTTGTTTCTGGCCATTTTGGGCCTGTAATTGAACCCACAAATGCTGATGCTCCAGATACTCAACAAGTCTAAAGAACGCCAGTTGTATTGATTCTTTAAGTAGAACAACAGTTTTCAGCTGTGCTAACATAATTGCAAAAGGGTTTTCTAATGATCATTTAGCCTTTTAAAATGATAATCTTGGATTAGCTAACACAACCTGCCATTAGAACACAGGAATGATGGTTGCTGATAATGGGCCTTTGTACGCCTATGTAGTTAGTCCATAAAAAATCTGCAGTTTCCAGCTACAATAGTCATTTACAACATTAACAATGTCTACCCTGTATTTCTCATCAATTAGATGTTATTTTAATGGACAAAAAAAGTAAGTTCTTTCAAAAACAAGGACATTTCTAAGTGACCCCAAACTTTTCAACGGTAGTGTATATACTGTATGTAATTTGGACTATAAATGAGGAGGGAACTTCTGAAGTGGTCTGGTATGTTGAAACGCCTTGTTTTGTCGATTTCTCTTTGGTCCTATCACAGGACAAATGTATTTCTGACGTACTTCCGTGCATGCGATGAACTGTCATGGCAGCCCACATGCGCATCAAAATTGTGTAAAGGATACCTGTGCAATTTACAAAAATGTGTAATGTTAGCTTTTACTTGAATATGAGACATTTACTGAGACTTGGGCCCCCGCTGGCCCGACTAAATGTGCGGTTGTGCCACCAAAGCGTCTGGAACAGTCATGGAACGATACGAAAAGTGGGAGTGGACTTCGGTGAGAAGTAAGTTGACGTCTGACTTGGCTAGCTAGTTGGCTAGCTAGTTAGTAGTTAGCTAGCTTCATAGCTTGCTAATAACATAACGTTACACAGTAACAACCAGTTAAGCCTGTGGGTTAAGGTTTCAAGTTCATTATTCAATGCAGGGGTGTACTTGTTGATTTCATATTGTCATGGTCTGAGGAATATTATTTAGAATATATCGGTCTTGAGTCTTCCTAAATTTGCATTGCTGCGATGATGAATGGGTGATTGACTCACATCAATTCACTCAAACCTCAGATGTTTTCTGATTTCCTTGCTTTTAAAGAAAACTTGAGATCTCAACAGGGAAACTTGCCAGATTTGCAGATGGGTCGGCTGTTGTGCAGGTAGCTAGCTATATTTCAGTTTGTAACTTGAATATGCACAAGATGTTCAAACCAGTTACTCAGATGCGTTCCACCTCTTTATCCAGCTTGGGGATACAACAGTGATGGTGACAGCTGTCAGCAAATCAAAACCGTCCCCCTCCCAATTTATGCCTCTAGTGGTAAGTTAATGCTCCTGTTTTTTTTCAAGTGGGGTCATATTCATTTATTTTAATGCCCTTCAAACATATTGAAAAACTGCTTTTAGTCTTGCATGCAGGACAGTTCATTATGTGTAATGATCTCTTTGGTGTATTGGGCTATTGGAGTCATTCAGGTCCCATGGCTAGAGCTGTGTGTTTTTGATTGACAGGTGGACTACAGGCAAAAAGCAGCTGCTGCTGGTAGAATCCCAACTAACCACCTGCGGCGGGAGTTGGGCACCACTGAAAATGAGATTCTGACTAGTAGGCTAATAGGTGAGAAGATTATTCTAACTTCTATCCTATAAGTTCCACCAATGCGGTGACTTTTGAAATGTCTAACTTGGTGAATTTGTGGGGGGGATTTCATCTATTTTTACCAGTCATAAAGAGCACATGGTAAAAAATAAAGAAAAAAAAAACTTTTTCCCATCTAAAGAGGTTAAATAAAAAATGACTGTAGTGAGTGCCAAATAAAGTAACAGGGTTGATGATTTCATCTTAAATGGGCCATAAATCCCCTTATGACAGGGGAAATGGGTACTTGTTGTCAAAGCAGTGACTCGCTCCTGCAGGTTCATGTTCTACAACATCCATAGAGTACGACCCTACCTCACACAGGAAGAGGTGCAGGTCCTAAACCATGCACTTGTCCTCTCCCGTCTGGACGACTGCAACTCGTTGTTGGCTGGGCTCCCCTCTTGTTCCATCAAACCCCTGCAACTTAGCCAGAATGCTGGCGCCAGCCTGGTTTTAAAACTTCCCAAGTTCTCAAATGTCACCCTACTCCTCCGCACACTCCACTTGCTTCCATTCGAAGTTCGCATCCACTACAAGCCCATGGTGCTTACCTATGGAACAGCAAGAGGAACTGCCCCTCCCTACCTTAGGCTATGCTCAAACCCTACACCCAAGCACAACGTTCTGCTACCTCAGGTCCTTTTGCCCTACCACCCCTACTGGAGGGCAGCTCCCGCTCAGCCCAGTCCAAGTTCTTCTCTGTCCTGGCGCCCCAATAGTGGAACCAGCTTCCCCCAGAAGCTAGGACATCTTCTGAAAACATCTGAAACTCTACCTCTTCAAACAGTGTCTTAAATAATCCTCCTCACCTCGACCTGAACCAGCACTCTAGCTCTGACCCTACTGATAGCTACTTTATTGAGGAAAAATGTACTTTCTATGCCTGTGATGTGTGGTTGTCCCACCTAGCTATCTTAAAATGAATGCACTAACTGTAAGTCGCTCTGGAAAAGAGCATCTGCTAAATTACTAAAATGTAATTGTAAATGTGTGCAACAGGGAGGGGCAATTGAATGCAAGGTTCACAAACAAAATGAAATTCTAAAAGCATGTCTAGCTTGTCTGTCTATTGGTAACAGGGTTGATGTGTTATGCTTGACCCACTCTGTTTTCCACCACAAAACACCAGCAAATTGCCAAAAAGAGTAGAACCACCTTTTACACTATGATTTCACTGTTAGATGTTTCTTTTGAAATTTTTTTTTTTTTTAAATAAATAGTTTCACCATATTAAATTACAGTTCAGTTCATGTAATAGGATTGACCTTAAAATGTAAGTTAAAAAAAAAGAAATCCCCTTAAAATGAATTGCTAATCACATGAAATAAATAATCTTCAGAAATTACAACAAAATAACTAGGGCTTTACAATGATGGTGATAACTTTTGGGTTTAGTGGGTTAAAATCTACCTGGAATTCAGAGGGTGAAGGGCGGTAAATATCAAAATGTTGAATTTTAGCACTTTAGCAAGTCTTTATTCATATTAATAATCTGATTTATTAAATTATCCTTGTGATCTATATTAAAATATAAAAGGCATTCATTTCGTGGAACAACCCAACTGTTACTCTAGTCCTGTATTAGAATTAGTACAAATACCATTAGCAGACTTTTAACTGTATCATTTTTTGTTGTCTCACCTCAGACAGGGCAATCAGACCGCTTTTTCCAGCTGGTTATTTCTATGACACTCAGGTGAGTCATCATTTGTAGCTAATGTTGTAATTATTTATGAACTCATTACCAATAGGTTTACACTATTATTACAAGCTATGCTCTTGATTGTAATACTGCTATGTATATTTTCAGGTCCTGTGTAACCTGTTGGCAGTTGATGGTGTTAATGATCCAGATGTACTGGCCATTAATGGAGGTGAGGAGAGATTGATTTCCTTGTAGAAGCAGTCACATGACCTTTGACATCCATTGATTAAATAAACTATTTCTCATCCCTACAGCCTCTGCTGCTCTATCCCTGTCTGACATTCCCTGGAATGGGCCCATTGGTTAGTATCTCTTACAGACCTGTCCTTTTTTTTTGCACAGCATGTGGATTTAACCATATGGTCTGTGTTTCATGGATGTTTAGGTGCAGTGCGCATTGGCCTGGTGAATGGAGAGTTTCTGGTGAACCCAACACGAAAGGAAATGGCTTCCAGCACTATCAACCTGATAGTGGCTGGAGCACCGCTCAGCCAAGTGGGTTAGTAGTCCATCTATATTGCACATCCATTTTTCCTACAGGACTCTCTTCTACCTTACTGTAACATTCTATGATATATATTGTGTGTTATGTCATATATTCAGTCTCTGTAAAAAAAACAAAAAAAAAACACGTATTGTTTGTGTCTTAGTGATGATAGAGGCTTCTGCTGAGAATGTGTTGCAGCAGGACTTCTGTCATGCAGTCAAGGTTGGTGTGAAGCACACACAGCAGATCATACTGGCAATTCAGCAGATGGCCAGAGAAGCAAAGGTGTCCAAGCGCACTCCTCCCAAAATATTTTCTGCTCCCCTGGAAATGATTGAGTTTGCACGACAGTAAGGCATCAAATTTCTGTTTTAATATTTCTCATATCTGTTATGTTTTTATTTATTGATGGTAACATGACAGCACACGGTTTTGCTTTCAGGTTGGCCTCCGAAAAGGTCTATGCTGTTTTCACAGACTTCACTCATGACAAAGTAAGTATTTATCTCTGGGTGTTTTTGCTATTATGTTTTGGTGGTACTTTTTCATTCAGTAAGATCAGTAACTTACTGTGTCCTTTCAGATTTCCAGAGATGATGCCATTAATAAAGTAAGGCTTGAAACAGAGGAACAAATAAAAGGTACATATCATTGCTATATACCAAATAAATGTTATGCTACAAATGTTATGCTTTTTGCAACTTTCAAGGTATTGTGAGTGGTTGTTTACTGTCTAACCGCCTACATATGTCTGTATTCTGTAGAGAAATATCCTCAAGCAGAACCTTACGAGGTGATGGAGTCCTTCAACATGGTATCAAAAGAGGTTTTCCGCAATCTGGTTTTGAACGAGTAC